>NC_138075.1:200079837-200627337 GCF_964212035.1 Myotis nattereri
TTGAAGACTGACTCTTCCTCTTGCAGAGCTTTCACTCTAATAGGGAGGACAGTTTTTAAACACACACAGGGAATATCCACAAACAAATGAAAATCAATGTGAAAGTGCAGAGGGAGTTGTGGAATTAGCAGAAAACCATAAAAGTAAAAAGGATGAAATTACCAACAAACATGTTGTGCAAAAGGAGGGTTTGGAGACAGGATTTCTTTCATGAACTAAGATTGCTAAATTATTTTCTTATGAAAATAATGCAAGTTCATTATGGAAATTTTGGGAAAAAAATACAGAAAAGTAGAATAAAGAAGCCTATAGCCCTACCAGCATGGCTCAGTGCTTGAGTGTCGACCTATGAACCAGGAGGTCAGGATTTGATTCCGGGTCAGGTCACCTGCCCAGGTTTCGGGCTCGATTCCCAGTGGGGGGGGGGGGGTGGGGGGGGTGAAGGAAGCAGCCAATCAATGATTCTCTCTCATCATTGATGTTTCTATCTCTCCATCGCCCTTCCTCTCTGAAATCAATAAAAATATTTTAAAAAGAAACCTACGCAATACATACACACATATACATATATACATATATTTATGTATCTATTGTTTTTATTTAATGAGAGTGGTGAATGTTCTACCAGTATTTTAATATGCACAGATTTAGGACAAGTTATTTATAGGGGAAAATTTGTGCTTCAACCTTATGCATTGTTTAGGATAATACCCTTTCTCACCTCCTAGAACAATTTTTGGTACATGGCAGACACTCATTTACCAATTATTTGTTGAATGGGTGAATTTAAATTATGGGATCTGCTTTGTAAAGTATAGGTTCTCTTACCTGGAGAATCTTTTATTTTGCTGATTCCATGCAATAACGTCCCCAGTTTAGGGGCAGGGACAGAGGCAGCTAAGTTGACCTGCCAAATAGAGAGGGGAGGAATTTGAGCTTCCTGGGACAATCCTGGAGGGAGAGAGTAAAGAGAATGTGTAGGCTGGCACTTCGGGTAGAAGAAGCAGAGGGGAAGAAGATCACTCAGGGTGGAGGGTGACATTGATATGGGGCTTTGCAGAACATAAACATCTTAAAGGAATTTTTTAAGTTGCTCGATGTAGGATGGCAGCATAAACCCTCTCCTCCATCTCCCTTCAAAGCCTTCAGCAAAGGCTGCCTAGAACTTTTGTGTGAGTGGATTCTTTGGGGGGTGGGAGGACTCAAAGAGGTGCTGAGTTCTTCTTCCCTCCATGTCTGCGCAGGAGGAGCAGAGAGAGAGAGCAAGTTAGCGCACAGGAGTGGAAGACTAAAGTGACAGGTATATAAGTGAACACCAGAGAGATAGAGAGAGACCCCTCTCTTAAATGCGCTCCCCCCCGTCTGGTGAGCAGTGTCCCCAGGGCTGTTTTAAAATGCAGGTGGCTGGAAGAACTGGTGTAGAGTAAGGGGGCTGGGGAGTCAGTGCCCAAGGGCACGCCCCTGTGCAGTTTGAGTTTTATTGCACATTTCCTGGTGTGCCTTGCTGAAAGCTGTCTGTGACTTCTCACACACTACTTCTGAAATGTATAACAGTTGCAGAGCTTGCAAACTGTTTCAAGAATATGTTTCTCTTAAGCTTTCTATCTAAAAACGAATCCCATCAGTTTTATAGTTCTTAACCCAATTTTGAATTCTGTTAGGCAGCCAATCCGGTGTGGCTTTAGAATTTCATTATCTTCTGCTCTGTGCACCTGCGACATACATTAGCACTACGAGGAAACAGCCCTGTGTCCACTGCTTGATGTCTACACTGTCAGCAAATGGGAACAGTAAGCCCCATTGAATTACTTTCCTATTAAAAGCTGACCCCGCACTCTCCTATCTTTTCTCTCCTTGGTAGTAGCAGAGGGCACTCTGCTTTCCTCTGCATTCTGTGTAATTCCCTTTTTAAAAACTTCAATCAAGTTAAAAGTGGGTTAACAGGCAAACTATTTCCAATGTGGAAGGCAAATGAAGTAGCCAGGACAGTCAAGTCACTGGTTGTTGACTTACCGAGTAGGCTTGTTACCTCCTCCTTTATTCCTCCCTCCTATCTAGGGACCATTCTTATTCTTACCCTTTCAGAACATTTGGAATGTTGGTTCTTAAAGTCCCACAAAAGAAATGGGGTAAATCAGTGTTATGACCAAAATAAAAGCCTGGTTGTGGGGAGGAGGGGAGACATTCAGAGGACATTGATGTGGCTCTAAACTCATTCTTTTATTCCTGTAAAGTTTCCCTCTTATTATTTTTGTCATTACAAATATAATTCTTGGTAATAGAATAAAAACATAAAATAAAAACAAAGGCTTTTTGATTTTCAAATCTCATCACTAAATGACCATTTGATTGAGAGGATGAGCAATCTTCCAGTGTATGAGGTTCTTTATTGTGGCTCAAACTGATCTATTCCAGCACTTTCAAACCTTTTCTTGGATGTGACCCATGAGTTCTCTCTCTCTCTCTTTCCTCTCTTCCTCTCTCCTCTTTCTCTCTCTCTCTCTCATAAAATACCAAATATAGTTTCGTAAAAGAATACTTACCCTTTCTATATGTGATATGCACTGGTACTTCCTATTGTATTCTTTTATTGAAAAATAAAATTGTTCTGGTTTCCTTCCCATTTAAATAAGTATTTTCTTAAATACACATCTCCTGGCCTTGACCAATGAAAAGGGTATAGAAATTATGACCAAACCAATAATAATAAGTACCCCTAGTATCCAGATGTGTTCTTTAAATACTGTTTCCCACTAACCAAGGCTCTTTGGAAAAAAATAGTTCAGATGTGGGGCAGAAAATATTTAAAAATGGGCCCAAAATAATAGTCTATCAGAAACCAAGGAAGGTATCAAAGACCACTGGGATTATGTCATAATGACCCCTGAGCCAACCTGAAGAGGTGCCCAGAGACCAAAGATGGAAGAATATAAACAGCAATAAAAATAATAAATGTAGTGGATTGAGAGACAGCAACTATATTAAAATCTGTGAGTTTATAATGATAACCCTTAAAAAATACTCTAATTGGTAATCTGTGGAGATTGATAGGGAACCAACTCATTATTCTAGAAACTGGTAAATAAAGGCAACAATGAATATTTTCCTACATTTCTTCTATAGATTGTATCCCAGGGTAACCAAACAAGTTATGAGGGAAAGTTCCCTGATAGAGGAAATTAGGCCAATGAATGGCTATTAGAATTAGAATGTACTCATTTTTTCATTAGTAGACATAAAAAGGTGAATTCTAATGAAACAATGGATCTAGGTAATAATCATTAATATATTGCTAAAATAGTTGTGTCAAAGGCAGATGCCTGAATCAGACTGATAACATCTGAACCCACTGGCCAATCTTAACCTCATATAAAGAAAGACTACCAGACATGATATGATGCAATATATAAAAAGTAATCTCCAAAAAGTAATCTTATAACAAATGGAAACAGAGTCTGATCTAACCTTGAACTCTATGTGCTTTTTTACAGGAAATGCAGAAGACAGAGGGACATAATAAATGTTGGTAAAATACCAATTAAATAACAATACAATCAGCAACAGTGGAGATTTAGGAAATTGTGTAGGACAAATAGCCCTGTTCCTTCAAGAAATAAGTCTCAAGGAAAAAAAGGGGAAATCTATAGATTAAAAGAAACATATCAACCTAATGCATTGTATGGACTTTGTGATCCTGATTTGAAGAAACAACTGTTTTTTAAAATGATGATAAAAGCAAAACAATGGAGAGAAGTAAAAACCTCAGTGGTGTCTAGGAGTTGTAGGGAGGATGAACGGGTTGAATAGACAGACCACAGGGGATTTTTAGGGCAGTGAAAATAATCTGTATGATAATATAATTGTGGTACATTTTACTATACATTGTCTAAGCCTATAGAATATGCAACACTAAGAATGAATCAAAAGTAAACTATGATTATTATGTGTTAATATAGCTCCATCAGTTGTACAAATGTACCACTCTGGTGGGGGACATTGATAATGGGGCTATACATGTGTGGGGTTGAGGGGTGTATGGGAAATCTCCATGCCCTCCTCTCAATTTTGCTGAGACTCTAAACTTTCTCTAAAAAGTAAAGTCTTTAGAAGGGCAACAACAACCAAAAATGATAAGAAAGGGAAATTTGAACACTATTTGGTAGTAAGAAATTATTGTTAATTTAGTTGAGTGGTTGTATATAGTTTTTTCAATAGCGTTCTTAAATTTTAGAGATACTTACCAATGAATTTCATGTAAAAAGTTATAATTGCTTTGAAATAATTTGGTGTTTTGTGGAAGAGTGGAGAGAGGAGTACATCTGTGCACAGATGACATTGGCTCTGGATTGACAATTGTTAGGCTGAGTGCTTGGTTTGTGGGATTATTATATGTTTATTATACTAATCTGTTTACTTTTGGAATTATGAAAGTCTCTGTAATAAAAAGTTAAAAACAAAACCAAGTATCTTTTGATAAAGGTTTATCAAGTGGCATCAAGGGAGATCTGGGGGGACACAGTGGAGCCAGGCTGGGGCAAATGACTGCCTGGGAAGAGCTGGCTGAGGTGCCCGGGACAGCAGGGATGAGGATGGTGCTCAGGCCATTTTCTGGGCAAAAGATGGTGTTTCCTTGGCCCAAATCTGGGCCACCTGGGAGAGAGAGAGGACCTGTGGTCATCTTAGAATGGACCCTGCCAACGGCAGGGAAACAACTACAAAAAAGGAGGCTGGAGAGGAACCTTTGATGCAACACTGAGCGGGTATGTCAGCAGCCAGCGGAAGTTTCAGTTGGAGGGGTCTGGCAAGAGTTATTATAAGAGCCCTAAAATGCACTTAAAAAAAAGAGCCCAGCCCAGCCTATGTGGCTCAGTGGTTGAGCATTGACCTATGAACCAGGGGTCACAGTTTGATTCCCTGACAGGACACATGCCCGGGTTGCAGGCTTGACCCCAGTAGGGGTTGTGCAGGAGGCAGTTGATGGATGATTCTGTCATCATTGATGTTTCTATCTCTCTCTCTTCTTCTCTGAAATCAATAAAAACATATTTTTAAAAAATACTTGAACACCCATCAGGGTCAAAGAAACTCAGCTTTAAATTTCTGCCAGGGTCAGAGGAAACCAACACTGGTTTACCTGGGTGTCAGGCAAACACACCTCTCCAGTCCCTGCCTCTCCTGCCTCCTCTGCTTCCATCTGGAGGACCCAGGGCCACCTAGTTGGGGAAAGGCGGGGAATGGTGGCGCCCTGACAGGTGAACCTCATCAAGCAGACCTGAGGGATTGGAGGGAGCCTTCACTTCAAAGGAAAATCCAAGTTTTCACTGTTACATGTAACTGGACAGTATAATCACAGAAGTACTACTATTCTTATATGGAAAATAAACAGATATACCATGAGACCGAAGGAAAACATAATTCCACAGGACAAGTTTCAATAGTGAGCGGGGGAGTGGAGGGGAGCTCGGTTGGGTGGTTTTCTGCTTCGACTTCCACAACCAATGCTGGTTAGCCAAGTGGTGCGTGCAGTGTATTCCAGCGCAGCAAAGATAAACTGTCTGGTTTGGGTCACCACCAACACATCGAGACAGAAAATATTAGTCTCCTCTTATCACTGTAGGGGCAGCTTTGCATTTATTTGACAGTAATAGTTGGCTAACTCCCTGAAGGTGGAGGGTGAGGCTCCCAGGACATAGCCAAGCATCAAGGATGACTCTAAGCTCCTGGTAAAGGTCAGGAGATGGGGACAAAGAAGACTGAACAAAAGAGTGACAGATTGTGTGTTGTGCACAGCGACCGCCTCGCTCTTCAGTTTACTAGGTCATCTTTGTCTAATGTGAGGGGAGGTTCCCTCCTGGGAATCCACGAAGGGTCAGGGTCCATGAAGGACCCTCAGCTACTCTAGGTGACACCTCTGTGCTAATTGGAAAAGGCAACCCCTCGGCTGAAACAAATTACAAAATGGTGCTTTCCGGGTGGAGGAATTACCCAAACAGCCTCGGAGAGCTGAGCTGGAGCCACATTGAGCTGCTGCCTGCCCCTGGACAGGGCACTGTGTGCAGGGTCCCCCTGGCTCCACGTGCCAGTGTATAGCTGTCCCGGTTCTGGGCTCAGGTTAACAGAAGAACAAATTTCACAGACGGACAAGAAGCCAAAAGGTAACGAAGGCTGTCAAAGTAAAAGCCCTTAAGAATTTTCAGGAAAAATGAGGAAAGGCTGTGGGTTTCAGGCAATCTTATGTAATCTAACAAGTCAACCTGTTTCTATACAAATCACCTTCTGTCTACTCTATCCGTGGCCTATCTCATTTTGCCAAATTGTATATAACTCAGGGGGTAAAAAACTCAGGCCTGCCTCATCTATCACGGTTCACTATTTCTAACAACTGAATAAAAGAAACGAATCAAAATGAACTAATGAGGTGTGTGGCCTGCCTTGGACCGTTCCTGAACGCCCCCTTTCCTCCCCACAGCTGGGGCTCAACCCCTCTCTGCCAGACAGCAGCTCGAGCTCCAAGGGGCCCATGTGTAGCGAGCATGTCAGGGGCCCCGCCAGCTGCCTCCGCACACTCCACACTTTGTTTAAAGGAGAACCATATGGCAGGGCTGGGTAAGGGTTTCCTGCAAGAAAAACAAGGTGTGCAGGTAAGGAAAATAAATAGAGAGGCGAGAGAGACAAAGGCAGCCAGTGAGAAAAGAAATGGGGAGTTGCAGCTGCTGGAGGGAAGATGTGGGCAGCCTGCTGAATAGCTGCCTGAAATGCAAATGGAGAAGTCCCGAACCTAACTGCATAGGCGTCCGTCTGAGGTCAACTCAAGGGCGGTTTTCCTGGTCTGTGAGCCTGTGCCATCTCTTGTGGTCAGACGCTGGGCAGCAACAACTGCCCTGTCTTTACACTCAAGCTCCTGGGTGCATGGGGGAGAAGCTAGGGAGTGTGGCCCTGAGGAGTGTGGTGGAGGGGACTGGAACCCTGAGAAGTTTTCCTCAAGAAATGAATGAATCATGACGGTGAGGCTGGAATCAGGAGGGGCGGAGGGACCGATGATGAAAGCCATGGGTCACCAGAGGGGTGCTCTGGGCGGTCCTGTGGTGAGTGAGCGGAGGAGAGACCCGGGGTCACGTGGAGCGGAGCACCTCTCTGATGGTTCTTCAGATGTGCGTTTGGAGCAATCTCAGGGAATGTTTCCGTTCACAGCAGGAATTAAAAACGCAAGTGTTGCAGGGCCCAGACAACGAGAAGAATGTCAAAGGGCTGGGGGTGAGGGAGAGAGTGAAGAGCACTCAATTAAGTGGTATGTTGAGGAAATATAAAATGGCATAACAAATAAGAGGAAATAGAAACTGTTCTTTGTTCTGCTCCCGCCTCCCTCCAACCGTGAGGTACTATGGGATTTGTGGATTCTCAAATGAGGCTGCTTTCAGCTACAATTTAACAGAAAACGCCAACTCCATTGCTGAAACAACGGAAATATTTGTAAAATTATAGAACAAGATGGTTGTAGGGAGAGCCACTCCAAGGTGGTCAGCTCAATGGCTCAAAGACTTCACCAAGGACCCAGGCTCTTTCCATCTTTCAGCTTGACCAGCGTCAGCATGAGGTCTCTTTGTCCTCAGCCCAGCTCCCTGCGGGGAACAATGTGGCCCCGGATTTCCAACAGCCACATCCGGGCTAGACACCGCCCAGACACAGAGAAGAGACCCTGTCTCCCCTGCCTCATTTCAAGCGTGAGGAAATCTTTCCCAGAAGAGTTCCAGCCAACTTCATCTCACATCCTATTGGCCCACGTGATATCACATGTCCTAATCTCAACCAGCCATTGGCTAGACCAGGTGTCAGAATGGTTTTTAAATGGTTGGGGGAAAATCAAAAGAAGATTTCATGACACACAAAAAGGATATAAAATTTTAATTTCAATGTTCATAAATAAAGTTTTGTCAGAACACAGCCAGGCTATCATCCATTTAATGCCTTTTATGGCCTCTTTTACACTGTAATGCAGGGTTGAGTATTTGCAACAGAGATATGTCCAGCAGCATCTAAACTATTTACTAATTGGCCTTTTACAGAAAACGTTTGCTGACCTCTAGCTTAGACCATTCAGGACCCACCCTCAAGGCTGGAGTGGGGGCTAGTCCCCCGGAAGCACATAGCCACTCGATGAAGAGATGAGAACATTGACCTTCTTTGGCAAGAAGGAAGTCATAATGAGATGGACTTCCCCTCTCCTACAACCACAATTAATTACTTGATCCAAGTGTAGGGATGCCCTTAAGCCATGCCAATCTGGATTTTTGAACTTGAAAGGGAGGCATCCCCTCTCTGGTGGCTTGACTGTCAAATATGAGCCTGAGAACGGCCAATGGCCAAGTTCTCACCGCTGTTGAGGATCCCATATTGGGAAAATGGAGCAAGTTTCAGAAATAAGGGATGAAGAGCAGGAGAGAGTGTGCTGGCAGTGTTCATGCCCTCGGTTCCAGGTGTGCCTGAGGCCCACTGCAGGCCTCCTCTCCCAGAGATGTAGGAATGGAGCCAGCACATCCCCATGTCACCCATGCAAGTTTAACCTGGGTGCCATGGTTCGCTTTCCCACAGCTGAGACCCGACTACCGTAGCCTTATTATCGATCTGGAGAGCCAGGATGTCAGTTCTAAAAAGGGGACTTATTACCAGAGAGCCACCACGAAGGACCAAATGATATGCTCAGCCAGAAGTGCCATGGGATTTCGGAAGGGAGAGGAATGGCGATGGATTGGTGTGTTCAAAGAAAAGTTATAAAGAGGTAAATTTGAGAGAGACCTTAAGGCAGAGAGGAGAGAGCTGGGAATCTCATAGCCGGAGAAATATCTAGGCAGAGCCAGAGATGAAAATGCACAAAGCAGAATCAAAGTAGGCCAGTCTGACCAATACTGTGGCCTGTGAGTCCAAGGGCATCGACAGCCACGTGGATCCACGGACAGTTGATGGGCAGGGTCTGACATGATGCCATGTGTAGGTATCACTGTGTCATTTGTCCAGATTCTCATGTAGCTTCCCGAACATATCTGGGATGTGTGGTAAACGCTGACTTCTCTTTTACTGTGTATGCTAGTAACACACCTATCTTCCTTCGCAAAGCACCATTAGCAGACCTCAGATATTTTTTAAACATCCTTCCAAAATTATACATCAGACACTAAATTAGAATGACCAAGCTCCGCCAAATATTACTGAGCTGAACAAATCAGGACAGCTCCTCACACTCCATCATCTCATAAGTCAGTCTCCTTGACACTTGGAAAGATGAAGCAGGGAAACGGCTGGTCTCCCGGCAATGATCACCACCTGTGCCCCGAGCAGCGCTCCCCCAGTGCCGTCTCCCCACAGGAGCCAGGGGGAGGCAGGCCGGGGAGCGAGGCCGCCCTGTGTACTCGGCAGGTCTGCCCGGGAGTCGCTTCTGCAGGCCCCTCCAGATCAGCCTCTTGTTCTGGGAACACACTGGCCCTTGGCAGAATTGGGAAATGGCCAACATTTGTCTTGGAGGCCTTCTTATCTCCTTTTCGTGCTTTCTTCTAATCCATCCTTCCCACCTTCCTCCCTCGCTCAGGCTCCTGGAGACTGCCCAGTGCGATTTTGCTGCCAGGATCTCATTCCGTAAGATTATATGAAACACCTCGTAGTGAAAACTATCTGGATTGTGCCATCGGCCTCTGTTAGCCTTCCGGCTCCCGGCTGCAGTCCCTTCTAGCCACTCCTGCGCACTATGGCAGTCTGAGCCTAGGAAAGCATAAACCCAACCTCACACCCCCGCCCACCTAGATGACAGTCCTTCAAGGACCATACTCTGCCCGATGAATAGGTTCCAGCCCATGGTATGATGTAACCTGGTGTTTCTCAAAGTGTGGTCCTCAGACCAGGAGCAGCGTCACCTGGGCCTCTATCCTTGACCGACAGAATCAGAACCTGGCAGAGGGGCCTAGCAATGTGCGTTTTCACAAGTTCTCCAGGCTACTTCTATGGAAGGTCAAGTTTGAGATCATTGGCATAGGCAGTCCCTGCCCATTGACCCAGACTCATTGCTCACCAAAGACGGCAACGAGATTTCACCGAAGGTCGGTTCTTTGCAGGCTTCGGTGTCTGCCCTGCTCGCTGTCCTGAGGGCGATGACGCCTTGGTCTTCGTTGATCAGGCAGGGGAGTCTGCTTAGTGACATCTCCAGGCGTAAGGAAAGGGGTCATGGTGGCACAATGTCAGCCACTGTCCAGTCTCTCTCTAGCCACAGATTTTCTAGCCCCCAAATCACCGAGGCTTTGTGTTGAATTAGTGTGATGGAGATATCAGCCACCCTGGCAGAAAGATGAGGGCAAAGATGACATCCTGGGGTGGGTTTATGTAGCCCTAAGGAACCAGTCCCTAAGAAGGGTGGGCTTTTGAATGGAGGGGTTCTCTGTAGGAGAGCTAGGCCGTGCCTACTTACCTACTTTTCTTTGTGTGCTTAGCTGTAAGTGATTGGGGGCAGGGAGAAGAGCTCAGCCAGCAGGGCAGAATAGAGGGCCCCCCTTACTCCCCCCCAACCCTCCCCCCTCCCCCATCGCCCCGTGAGGCAAGCCAGCCCTGTTGCTGGAGATGGATGCTGTGGTGAGGC
Source organism: Myotis nattereri (assembly GCF_964212035.1). NCBI lineage: Eukaryota > Metazoa > Chordata > Mammalia > Chiroptera > Vespertilionidae > Myotis > Myotis nattereri. Next base: position 200,090,456 of record NC_138075.1, read on the forward strand.
TCCTGCTCAGGATCCCCAAATCCTGAGGGGGGATTTAAGTGCGATACTTAATTTTTCTTGCACCAGAGGCAGAGGGCAGGGAGGCCAGACGAGGAGGGGGAGGGACGGCGGGAGCCAACACAGCTGGAAGCGATTAGGACCGGCCTGGAAGGCAGCAGACAGGTAATAGTCTGGGACCGCAGAGCTGCAGAAAGGAGCCCCTGCCCCTGAAGTGTCTGGCAGCCCCTCTGCTCTGTTTTGACTCCGTGTCTGACATGGCCGCCGAGGTTTCCCCAATGAAAAATGAAAATGGCTTAGTGAATTCCTTTGCGGCCTGGACCTGGGGCCACCTCTGTCTCTTTCCCATGTGCCAGGGACAAGATGCTCCCTGCAGACCCACCTGAAGCAAAAATACAGAGTCCAGAGTTTCCTGCAAGTTGTGTTCTTTTTCCGCCCTGAGGGCTGAGGTCCAGGTTTCTTGCTGGGACAGTTCAGCTGTCCTTCAGGCGACTCTCCAAGGCCCTCTCCTTTGCCCTCTCCCAGCCAGGCCAGGCAGGGCCCCTGAGAGGCAACACAGCCCCTCCCTTCCCTCTAGTTTGGGAGTCGGTTTCACACCTTCCTGGAACCTCCGACATTGGTCTTTCCTCCTGAACATTATAAAGCGAACTCTGTTTTCTATTTTTTTTTTTTCAAGGAAATTTACTTACCGAAGAAGACAGCTGTGCCCCCCTTTGTTATGGGAGGGAAGTGCCCCAGGATTTATTTACAGTGATCCACACATGAAATATTCCAGCACAGCCTGCAGTAATTCACTGTCGTAATACACGAAGGCAGAATGCCAACAAAAATGGCTTTGTGTTTCATCTGAGATCATTCACCCGTACCTCTCTCCAGGAAAAAGGGCATACTGAGATGCAGAGGCCTTTTCAGGAATCCTGCTGGGTGCCCTGTTTGCCCTGGATTGAGCATGCTTTGCAGGAATACAATCTGCAGGCTATTATCTCTAATTTTCCAAGTCCTGGCTAAGTTATATCAGGGCTGTCACCCTGGCTGTTAAATGTCAGTAAGACCTAATTAATTTCACTGCTCTGACAAGTTTAAATTAGTTCCCACAGAGGCTGTAATTTGCCTTTTCCCAACTGATAATGCTACAGTCATATGTTTAAAATAACTTACATTATTTTTTTTAAAAAACTAACCAAGTAGTCTATGTTCACTGCAGAAAAGTCAGAAAAATACAGAAAATCAAAAGAAGATTAAAATTTACATTATCTTGTCATATGGTTATAACCACTATAAATATCTTGCTGTAAATTCTCCTCCCCCTTTTTAGTATATATAATGAGAAGCAATAGTTCAAGAACGATTAAGGAGCACTTCTCTTCACATTTCCACGTGCAGGAGTCACAATAGGATTTTGCAGAAAGTGAACTTGAGTTTTACCAAGAGAGGAGAGATTTACTAAAATGTTGTAGCTGTTAAGAGCCAAGCCTGAACAGCTCAGATTCGAGAGGCCCTCCCCTACGGGAAGAAGCTATTCCTTTCACCTGGGGGGACTAGACGATCAGCTTTGCTACTGAAGGGTCAGAGCTCAGTCTCCTGCTCCAAGACAGAGGCTATGTCAGATAGGATAAGGGAACCCAAGGATAGAGGGCTGTTGCCCAAACGGTACATCTCAGTTGTGCAAGGCTGAATGTGGCTTTCTCCAACTGCAGTCAGGGCCTTGGAGCTGCTGTGAGAAAACGACTGCTGTAACCAGGGGGCCCAACTCTACAGTCATTTGAAGGAAAAGAAAGTTTTCTCCTAGAATAAGCTGAGGTGAGTTCCCAGGCTGGTGTGACTTCATTCAGTGTCTCAGATTCTTTTCTTAGTTGTTGCTCTGCTCTGGGGCCCAGAGCACTGACAATAAGTGTATGTGACTGTCGTGTCCAGGTTCCATTTGGTAGAAAGGAAAAGGAGAAGGTAGAGTAGGTAGGCCCCAAAGTGGCAGACATCACCTCTAATCTCATTTCATGAGCCAGAACTTGGTCACATGACCAAACCTAACTTCAAGGTATGCTGGGAAATGTAGTGTAACCAGGCAACTGCCTATGCCAGTTACAATGGCATTTGTCATTATAACAATAGACTAGAGGCCTGGAGCACAAAAATTTGTGCACTCGGGGGGTCCCTCAGCCCGGCCTGTGCCCTCTCACAGTCTGGGACCCCTCAGGGGATAACCACCTGCTGCTGGCTTAGGCCTGCTCCCTGGGAGATTGGGCCTAAGCTTGCAGTCAGACATCCCTCTGGCAGCTCGGGAGCCCTCAGGGGATGTCCACTTGCCAGCGGGGAGCAGGCCTAAGCTGCAGTCTGACATCCTTAGCGCTGCTGAGAAGGCGGGAGAGGCTCCCACCATCACTGCTGTACTGGCATCCATCAGCCTGGCTTGTGGTTGAGCAGAGCTCCCCCTGTGGGAGTGCACTGACCACCAGGGGGCAGCTCCTGCATTGAGCGTCTGCCACCTGGTGATCAGTGTGTGTCATAATGACCAGTCATTCCCAGTCTTTCTGCTGTTAGGGTCAATTTGCATATTACCCTTTTATTATATAGGATAGAGGCCTGGTACATGGGTGGGGGCCTGCTGGTTTTCCCTGAAGGGTGTCCCGGATCAGGGTGGGGGTCCCGCTGGGGTGCCTGGCCAGCCTGGGTGAGGGGCTGATGGCTGTTTGCAGGCTGGCCATGGCCCCCAGCCACCCAAGCTCCCAGTCGAGGCTGGCTGGAAGCAGGTATCTGGGATTTATTTATCTTCTATAATTGAAACTTTGTTGCCTTGAGCGGAGGCCACAGCCAGCCAGGGCAGGCGGGAAGCTTGGCTTCCTATTATCACCGGGACAACCAAGCCTCCTGCTTGCTCCAGCTCCGTAGCTGTCGGCTGCCATCTTGGTTGGGTTAATTTGCATATAGTTGCTCTGATTGGCTGGTGGGCATGGCTTGGGCATAGCAGGGGTGTGGTCAATTTGCATGTTTCTCTTTTATGAGATTAGATGGGAGAGAGATTTTGGTTACTCACCAGCAGTTTCCTCAGCACATTGTGTCATAGACACGGTCCTGAAGCTCTGCCTGCACTTAAAGGGGTCTTTAATAGCAGTGTTTGGAGAGCCATGGGTGTGCCATCAGGCACCACGAGGAGAGGTAAAGTGATTTTCACAGCACAGGATAGGAGTGGATCCCTTGACCCAGAGAGGTCTACAGATTCAGAGAGAGGTGAGATGAGGGAGCCCAGTCCCCACACACCATTCTTCCTGACCGAGCTGAGGGAGACTAAACCACAGGTTACACTACCAATGTCAACTGCAAAGGCTGAGAAGGGATACCACAGAAACCAGAGGAGCAAGAGGAGAGGTCCTGGCTCTGAGGACCCATCACACCACTGTCTGAAGCCCACAGTAAGCATCCTTCACCCTCTGATTGATATCTCAGACACAAGGAGTAGATGAGGCCAAGGTCTGAAACACTGAGTATATAGATCCACGAGGGAATATTTTTCTTAAACAGACTTCCCAGAATATAGGAAGAGTTGATCAAATTGGACTAAACTTATTCCACCCACATTTCTAGCCAGCAGGTGAGGGAGCGTATGAGGGAACTCAGATCACGTCACCAGTTAATAAAGAAACTACTTTCCTTTCTTGCACATCTGAGTGTAGTTTGAATAAATCTTGCCACCCCAAAGCTTACATAGAAAAATGTCTTGGAAACGCTGGAGTTGACATTAGAAAATGTAGGCGGATGATGTAAGCTACTTCTCACCCTCACCCCAGAGGTTTGCTGTGCAGATCAAAAATCACTTAGCCATCACAGAATACTTACCTGGCCAGAGGGAGCCCTGAGGGAGGCCACTTGAGCTCCACAGAACTGAATTCAGACAGGAGTGGTAGACAGGGCGGGGACAGGGTCAAAGTCGAGGCTCGATTTCAGGGAGCAACTCCAGGGCATCAATTGAAAAGAAGTCTCCACATCAAAATGTTTGTAGATTTTGCTGATGGGAGTATAAACTTGTACATTTGGAAGCCAACAAAGCTTGGTATTGCATGTTAAACTCGAATGTGGTGAGAAAAGATATTCCAGGAAACAATGAGGCTCTCATTCTTGCTAGTTTAACAAGATTGACAACACACCAGCGAAGAAAGATGGGGGGAACGCTCATTCAGCACATGCTAAGCATTAAGTTAAAACTTTTTCACATGCTGTTATTTAAAGTTGAGGCAAAATTTTAAAAATAACAACAAAACTGCTCCAGTGCTTGGTCTGAGTTTAGCTCCAGGGCCTGAAGGTCAGAGGGAGCAGGGGGGCTGGGTGGAATAAGAGGCTGGGTCTGAACCCACCACAATCCAGTCCCTCTGTAGCAACTGTGGGCCCTGCGGAGGGGAGGGATGTGTTAAAGGGCACACAAAATCCAGGGGACACGCATTAAATCCCAATCTGTTAAAAACAGTTCAAAAATCCCCAAGTCTGAACAAACAAGGTTTTTTTCTGAGTTGGACACAAACTCATTTATTAGAAAAACCTTACCTAAACTAAGCTAAAACTCTTTATGGGTTTCCATGCATCCCACTCAGTATGAGCAGTCTTATATTTCACTGTAGAAATAGTATAACCCCAGACCAGGGGTGTTATGTGATATATGGCATATTCACAGCATTACCTTTCTTAAATCTGAAAAATTCTGAATTTGAAACACATCTGGCCATGGATTTAACATAAGGGATTCATAACCTGTATTTCAGAATCATCCTTAACCAGGTAAAATTTTCTTTGCAGTTCTGGCCCTAGATTTTCTCTAGCACTTTCAAGGGGCGTATAGAGTTTCATCTAATAGAGATACAACTGACATTTATTTTCTCTATCTGATTTTTTGGAAAAATAAAAATGTAGCCAATTTTTTATTTACAGTTTATGAGGAAGCAGGAAATGTCATTTCCCCCCAGTTTTTATTTATTTTCCTTTGCATGCTTTATTGAGATGACATAGAGTAGCGGCATAGTCACACAGTGGATCCGTAGCTGGTCATTCTGCAACACTACATGTTTGGGGATGCACTTTGGGACTGTGTACTCAGGGTGAGGATTGGGAAGGAAAAAAGATGAAGACTGAGTGTCTGCTATGGGCCACACTTTCTCCAATACCATTTAATGTAACCCTCATTGCATTTATCATTTAATCTGTTTAATGTAATCCTCATAAAAAGATGCAAAGTGAGTATTGCCATTTGTATAGTTGAGCAAACTAAAGCTCAGAGAGGTTAAGTAATTTGCCCAAGGTCACCTAGCCAGTAAGCAGCAGAGCCAGCGCCAGGTTTCTCTGTCCCAGTCCTTAAGGGCAATAGCCCCCTAGATGGTCTCAGCTCCACCAGTCTTGCCTACCTCCAGTGCCCCCTGCACTAGCCTTGAAGCCATTCTCAATGCATCTTTTTTTTTGTATAGCAAAGGTGGAGATTTATTGAGGAATATGTACAGACTAGCACGTGGGGAGAGGGAAAGAGTCCCACAGAACAGACTCCCACGTAGGGAGGGGGAAAGGGTCCCCTCAATGCATCTTTCTAATGCTCAACCTTTCATGAAACCTTCCTGCTAAAAATTTTTCATTGGTTTCCTATTGCCCTCAGGATAATATCTAAGCTCCTTATTGTGGTGTACAATATGACCTTTCTCCGTCTACCTTCATATCCAAACTACAAAGAACTAAGATATCTGTTCACTCTGAATCTCCACTTGGCATGAATTATTCCCTCTGCCCAGGAGCCTCCCCACTGCCCTTCCCCCAAATCCTCCTTGTTAATTTGCTTTCCTCTCAATGCCATGATAGTCTAACCAAATCATGAGGAGCCACCTCACAGGGCTCTCTGTTCTACTGTCGCCCACAGTATGCCCCTCCCCCTAATCCATTCTCCTGAGAGGAGCAAATGGGTGTTGTTAAAGCATAAGCCAGATCTCTCACTCTTTTGCCCCTCAATGGCCATACCATGGTTTGCAAGGCCCAGGATGACCTGGCCCAGCTCACCTGTCCACCCTTGCCCTTAAGGACAAGTGCTCCATCTACACTGGCCTCTTTTCTGTCTCTCGTCATCACCTCAGGGCCTTTGCATTTGCGGGTCCTTTGGCCTGAATCTCTTTCCCTAGATCTTTAAGTGGCTGGGTGCTGCTCAGCCTTTGGGTCTCAGCTTAAACAAAGCCTCCTCAGAAAGCCCTTTGTTGGCCCTCCTTCCGCTCATTTGAAATTTGAGGGGGCTGCTCTCCTTGGCCGCCACTGCTGTTATTCTCCATCACATATTTATTACTTCTCTCTCCCACTGGACTGCAAGTCAAGGACCACATCTGTTTTACCACATCATCATTTCATCCCCAGCACCCAGTAAAATGCCCGGCCCAAAGTAAAGCTGGATTCATATTTGTTGACTAAAAGAGTGAACACATGAGTGATTCCTACACAGCCCAGCACAAGCGTCACCTCATTGCAGAAGCTTTTCTGGACCCCTCCCAGCTCAACTGAGCGTCCTATTATGATACTCACCACAGTTCATTGAGGATATTGATTTTCTCATATTTCTCCCCATCACCAGGCTAGTCAATCACTAAGAGAAAGGACTGTGTGTGTATCCTTTGTACTGACCACAGTGCCTGGCTCACATGGCAACAGGTCAATAAACATCTTCTGGATTAATGAGGATCGAACTCATGAAAGCTGCCAGTTTCCATGACAGCTCACAGCTCCAGCCACAATCACCTGTATGAGGACAGGACCTCATCCCCTCCGGCCCCCTGCCTCCCCCCCCCCCCCCAATCTTGCTCCAGCACAGCTCCAGGCACAGAGAAAGTACTCAGAATGAATTCAATGGCTGAATGGATGAATAAAAAGAGTGATAGAACCTACAGAACTTATTTTTTTATTTGCAATTGCCCTTTCACAAACCTTTGTTTTAGTTTTAAGTTTAAGATGTTTTTCACCTACTGATAAGTAATATGATTTTCTGAACCTGAAGGTATTTTAAGCATTTTCTACTTTTACCAGGGACTGCTCTTGACACTCATAATTATGAACTCATTCTCTCGCTCACTCCTTTCCCCACATATCTGTTCCCAGAGGTCCAAGCTAACTTGTACACACTTCTGCACTGTTTACTGACAGATTTCAGAGTATTTATAGAGAGCAACTCTTCAGTTTATGGATCAGAGGGACTATCAGCCAATCCTTATTACAAATGGGGAAGTGGAGCCTAAGAAAGGGGAGAGGATGTGAGCTACAGAATTGGGAATGAGAGAAGCTCTCAGGCCTTAAAACTTCCACCTTGAACCTAGGTCCAAGGAGTCCTTCCATCCTGGCCCAGTGACTTCCTTGGAAGCCATCAGGAGCCGACTGCACAGTGGCTGCTTTCTTGGGCTTCTCTCCTTCCTCTGACCCACCCCCCACTACTCTCCCCGTGCCAATGAGCAGCTGACTCTGCAGACCCCCCAGCAAGGGAAAACGTGTCTGGAAATGCTGAGGAACCTAACTTAGTGCTTTTCTTGTGTATTGAAGTCTTGAAAGTTTAACGTAAAACAACATGTAGTGTCATTTGGGTTTGTTTTCTGGTTTTAAAATGCTATACACTCATTTTTAGAAATTTTGGAAAATACAAAAAGGACAACAAAGAAAATTAAAGACACTAACAATACCATGCCACAGAAATAACTACTATTAGTGCTTTAAATATTTCCTCCTACCTGGTATCATCACATTAAACTTCCTGTGTCAGTCTTGTTCAGTTCTCTGCCCTTCCTGTTCAGGTGCCCAGTAAATGAGTGAATATGTAGGGTTTTTAAAGTGGGTTCACACTGTATATACTGTTTTGTAATCTACCTTTTACAAATCTAGCACTATATCAAGGGCATTCTGCCATCTAACATCTTTTTCTATTAAGTTATCTTTAATAATTTTAAAATGGTTTTTATTTCAATCATTTCATAATTATATTGAATTCCTTTGAAAGATAGCTGCCTAACAATCTAATGTGCATGTATACCATAATTTTTAAGCCATCCCTCATTATTGGAACTTTTGGATAGTTTTGCCTTTTTTAAAAATTAAAAAAAAACCCTGCAAGGTGCATCAATGCCCATACGTCTTTGTGGGCATATCTGCTTATTCCTATAGTAGCCACTCCCCGTGGTGGAGTCATCAGAGCAAGAGTTCTGCATACGTTTAACACTTGTGGCACTTATTGGCAACCTGTCCTCTGGAAAGCTCATCCAATTTACACTCCGCAGCAGTGAGGCCGGGGGGTGCCTTTGTTTTGCCTGGAGTTAAGTGCTTTTGAAGGATCATTTCTATTATTCCAGCGTAACATGCTATTGCAGCTAGATGCGTTTACCACTTTACTTCATCCGCTTCAGCCTGAGCGTGAGTTAATTGCTCCAAGCAGTTCATTTTTCTTGTAAAAAGAATGTTTGCTGCTAACACAACCTCCTGTCCATCCGAGAACAAACTTCCAGTCTCCCGATTGTAGATGATGGCTGTTCTGCATCTTTGCAGATTCACAGGCATCCTCACGGTCTGCCCTTGGTCAATGTTTTGGTGTCTCCGGGTTTTAGTTCAGATGAAAACCCACGCTGGCATCTGCTGCCCGTTCCCCTCTTGTAGGAGGCTAAGCTCCTGAAGAATCCCCAGCAGCTCCGGGAGAACACGGGTATAGCACGGGCTCCACCTCAAACACATGGCCACTTTAGAAGCAACCAGCTGAGCCCTTGAGGCCAGTGCCGAGAGCAACTTAAGAAACAGTTCTACCCAATGTTCGCAGTGAAACCGCTTCCTGCCATCCACCACAGCTCCTCACGCCTCTGCTTGACAATAAGTCTATTAAGCCTTGTCCTTGTTTGTGGATTTTTTTGGATAAAGACAAATACTCCCACATGCACGCCTCTTTATATCTTACTAATCATTTAGAGGACGAGATGGAATGGTCATGCAAGCTCTCATCTGACTCTTGATTGGTTCCTTCATACATTGCCTTGCACCCCACACTCAAGAGAAGCGGGAGGCAATGGGGAGTTAGCTTTACCTGTCCATTCATCCCATCACTCAGCGTATCCCAAACCAGTTTATGCTGGGCTCACCGCTTCCCAGCCTCTACCTCCTTCTCACATCTCCCTGGGAGGGTTGTCGAGGAGAGAGATTTGCCCCATACAATGAGGCCCTGCAGGAGCGTGAGGGAGGGAACCCACTGAATTCAGAAAGACGTCTAAGGATTCCTTTAAATATACAGTCCTTTTCATATATTGTGGGCAATAAAATGTAGATGAGTAAACATATTTAAACTCAACATTCTGTTAGTATATTTTAAAATTCCATCTCAATCTTTTAATTTAATTTTAATTATTTAGTATATTATAATCAATTAAGCGTTAGTAGCGGCATACCTATACATGCATATTAATAGATGCCTGATACTTGATGGCTGCTTAAGGAAATAGCCCTCCATCAAGCATTTGATAAGATTTCACATCCTATTATGAAGATGACTTTTGTCATTCTCTTCCATTACCTTCATCTCACCTCACTCCTCTCATCTATTCTTTTGCTAAATGAATTCTTTTCCCCATTTTTTTGCCAAATGGGGGAGCATTTTGTTCAGTGCTTTATGGAACTTAATTGACTAATTTCAAAGACAGAGGAAAACGAGCTTCTTTATTGCCTCCCGACAGAGGGCACAGAATGGACCAGCAGAAATCAAAAGCTTAAAACCTATGTGAACGCTCATCCCGGGAGAACGTGGCTCCCTGAGGCTCCAGCTTAGAGGAAATACTAGCACCCAGATGGAGCAAGCTCTAACCTTGCCTCCACAACAGGGAGGGTGGGGCCTTGAGGAAAGCTCTGGAGTGGCGTTGGACCACCCCCCTGGCTCGGAGGCCTGGAGATGAAACTCTGGAAAGGAAAACTGCTCCCTGGCACCTTAAGAACAGGCTCCTATACCTCAAAGCGCTATAGACACATTTTCTTTCTTCAGGAGGCAGTGAGAGTCTCTCGGGAGATGGCGCAGCTGCAAGAGCTCATGAAGCCAGTCCCATGACTTCATCTCTGGCCAGCGAGCAGAATATTACACAGAGCAGCACCACCAGCTAGTGCTAAATTGGTGTGAACAGGAAAGGCTGGGAAAGACTGAAGAGTCTGCTTGCGTGCATTAAAAACTGCACCCTACTCAGAATGGAATAATTTTCCTATACGTTAACAATATCTTGAATAAGCATTAAGGAGACTTGTAAATTTGCAGGCATCTGACCCAGGTTTCATGTAACAGATGCTTGATAACTTTTATCTAGCTCCTAAATGGCTGGCTGGGAATTCATTCCAGCTTTGACAATAAGTTGATTTTGGTCGTTCCCTAGTGCTGATGGGGTGTGTGTGTGTGTGTGTGTGTGTGTGTGTGTGTGTGTGTTGAGGGGTAACCACTTGAGTAAGGAACTTTAGAGACGTTCCCCTTTGGAACTGTGAAAATTCCTTTTGCTTTGGCAGGAGAAATTTGGGACTTATATAGGGCATATAATAATCTGGGGTAAGGCCTGGTTCTGAAAATGCGATTGGTGGTGATGTTTTTGATATTGAATAGCTAGACATGTAAGGTCAAATTCTCTCATATGGTTAAATTGTTTTCCATAGAGCATATAAATATTTTCTTATGTTATTTAGGACAATACATTGAATAATTCATTCATTTTTGGATATTGTGATAGGCACATATGTACTTATAAACAGTAGGGCAATATGTTATTTAAAGGCTGGTTTGTGAATATTTTGGTCTGCTGGACTGGAAGAATAAGCATTTACCTACATTTCTTAGACAAAAGACATAGTCTGTCATAATAGTGGACAATCTTATTCATAAAAATCAAAATTCACCAGTGTTATTTATAAAGTCCTTTGATGTTGTTTCAAAATAATACATTTTTCTTATGACTTGTTAAGTGTACACTACATTTTGCAATTTTTTTCGAAGTACATTTTTTAAAAAACCACAAAGGTATGAAAGGACAGCTTTCAAAGCAGTGATGTAAAAATAATAGCGATAATTTTCACTTATTTCTCAAAGCCTCTTTATGAACATGTCAAGTCCTCGATATGTTGTAAGCACCACCACCTCTTTCCTAGGTGTCGCCCGTTACAAAGTCATTGAAAACAAGATTGCACACTTCAGTGTCCCATCCCAAGCCAGCAATTAGTTACTTGTATGTAGTTAATCTGCGGTTACATGGCTGACCTTCGGGTGAGGTGCCACCAGGGTTATCTCCTTCCCAACTCTCGGACTAAATGACACTTCTTCGGAGTTTCAACCCAAGCTCTCTAATGAGCCAGACCATCTCATCCTGTGAAAGCAGCTGTGAGTAGAGGAGTGTTCATCTTAGAAACGTCCGTGACAAAGAAGGATAGAGGTTGATGGTAATGACCGATCTCTGCTTTCCGCACTTTACTTTCACAGAGAAGAAAACTCGAGAAGCCCGTTTTCCTGTCTTTGAAATTAGTCCACTAATTTCCATAAAGCACTGAACAAGATGCCCCTCTGTTTAGCAAAAGAATGAGGAAAAGGAGAGACTCAGAGATGTTACATGATGGTTTCAACATTCACAGCTATTTGAACACCAATTGGAGCCAAAAGGCCTGCTTTTCTTACTAACTGTTCAACTGGCAATGGGCCTGCAAACACTCACTGAGCACCTTCCCTGAACCAAGCATGTGGCAGGCCCACCGAGCAGTGGAGAGAGGCTTTGAGTGCGGTGGGCAATGACCAGGAGCCACGCGACGGGCATTGCTGTGTTCTGCAGCTGCTGCTTCTCTTATCATGACTTTCTTCTTTGCTCTAAGTTCACATTGTTACATAGACTTGGAACAACCCCATTTTCCCATCCTGGTCTGGTTTCCAAGGGACTGCATATTGCCCCCAAATGTGCCACCCTATATTCTCACAGGAGACAGTAGTGACCTGTCTGAGGGACATGAGCTTTGAGGTGTCCTTCTAGTGGTAGTGATGAGTTTGCATAATGACGTTGACATTGAATCTGTTCATCTTATTCCTAAGGATGCCTTTCAAATAGCAGAAACTCCATAAATATTGACAAATTGACCCAGTTTGGAGCACAGTGTAGACGTGGAAATGGAAAAGACCCAAGATAATGGGGAAAAGAGAGTAAGAGCTACATAAAGGGGTTGTGTAGTCGTTTGCAGCTGTTGCGTTCATTCTGTTTGATCTAATTCCCTAATTTGGGTGAGGCCAAAGCTGGATGCATAGTTAGCCACATTCCTGGCTTCATTTCAGAACACCACCCTTGTTTTTCTTTCTCCTTTCATCCTTCTCTTAATTTACATTTTCCTGCTGGATATTTGAATCCCTCTAAGCCTCCTTAAAGCCTTTCTGGAACAAGGCAAAATACATATTAAAAAATCGATCGAAGATTAGTCTACAATTGTCGTCATATTTCTCCATCTTTTCCTCTGTCTCAGCTCACCGCACTGGCTTCTGCCTTCCCTCTTCTCTTGTCATGGATCTGTCATAAGCCACCAGATTCTTCCTAATAACTTTTCTCATTCCTTATCCCCTTGCCAGCTCACCCCGAGGTTCTGGTAGCCATCTCTTCTTCAAGCTCTCTCCTCCTCACTTTCCGTGGTGATACCTGGTTCTTCTCCTAGCTCTTCAAATGCCTGTTTGGGGATCCTCTTCAAGTTCCTCTTTCCAACCTCATTTGTTAATCATGGCATGAAACCGAGGTTCCGGTCCTGACATTCATGTTCTTCCATCTCAAGGAGAGCTTATGTACTCCCGGGGACTGCAAGCTCTTCGAGGACAAGGACTATATATATGTAATGTTATAGAAGGTCTTGCAATAATCGAAGCTCACCACGCATCCCTGATTTAACTTGATCGCACAGTACTTCTAACAGTGGTGGTCTACAGTGTCCCCCTAGAGCAGTGGTTCTCAACCTTCTGGCCCTTTATTTTTTATTTTTTAAAATATATTTTATTGATTTTTCACAGAGAGGAAGGGAGAGAGACAGAGAGCTAGAAACATCAATGAGAGAGAAACATCGTTCAGCTGCCTCCTGCACACTCCCCAATGGGGATGTGCCCACAACCAAGGTACATGCCCTTGACCAGAATCAAACCCAGGACCCCTGAGTCCGCAGGCTGACGCTCTATCCACTGAGCCAAACCGGTTAGGGCCTTCTGGCCCTTTAAATACAGTTCCTCATGTTGTGACCCAACCATAAAATTATTTTCGTTGCTACTTCATAACTGTAATGTTGCTACTGTTATGAATCATAATGTAAATATCTGATATGCAGGATGGTCTTAGGCGACCCCTGTGAAAGGGTCGTTCGACCGCCAAAGGGGTCGCGGCCCACAGGTTGAGAACTGCTGCCCTAGAGTGTTTAGAGAAGATATTTAAGAAAAACAACCAACTACTTATGGAATATATATAATTATATTGTCTAATGAAGTCTGTTCTCATCAACCTATGAAATTAAAATGAACAGGAACTGGATTGAAATCTTTTACTATGCCTGGGGCTAACTTCAGTACAGATGGTGACACAGATTCTGTATGTGTTGTTGTTTCTGGTTTTGCATATATTTTCTAAAACAGATCATGAACCCTTTATTCCTCTTCGTCCTTATTTCCACTATGCCACATGCTGCTCGCAGTTATCGCCTGTCACCTAGGCAACCGCCACAGCCTCTTACATGGTCACACTGCTGCCTTCTAACCTGCCTCTTGAGTTTGCCAGACAGCAGCCAGAGAGAGCTTTAAAAGCTGCAGCCTGATGTGGACCTCCCCTGCTCCAGAACCTTCCATGGCTTCCTACTGTTCTTGTGGATAAAGTCCTCTTGTGAGACCTACAAAGCTCTGCGTGACTTCACCAGCCTTTCTCAGTTCCCAGGATGCTCCACACTCCTGGCCCCAGTGCCTTTACATGTGTTGTCTTCTCCACCTAGGATACTCTGAGCTCACGCTAAGGGCCTGGCTTCCTCAGAGAGGTCTGCCCTGATTCCTCCGATTCGTTGTCATTCTTCGCTGTGCTTTTCCTTCTTAGGACTCTTAACAACTAAAGTGAAACAACTATTTGGGTATTTATTTTCATCATGTCTGCTTTCCCTTGCTGGATGGGAAGTTCTCTAAAGGCAGGGATGGTGCCTCTTTTGTTGACCCCCTTATCCACAGCCACTAGCCTGGCATATAGTAGGTGCTCCATACATGTTTGTTGAGTGTATGAATAAATACAAATAATCAGACCTTGCTTATCCCAAGAAGGCCCTGGTGTTTAGAAAGATGTTTCAGGCATTGCTGGAGCTGGGAGTAAAAGAGGTGGGCTGAGTTGGGAGTGATGTGGATACTTCAGATACTGCAGGTTCTGCAGGCCCTAAGGAGCTGAATGAAGCTGAATGAAGATTCATGTGAATGTTGAACTGCCCAAAATTCGGTCCAGGGGTCTTTTCCTCAGTTGGGAAAAACAAAGACCTAATCCCATCTCTCCACCTGCTAAGTCTGCACACAAATGCCTTGGCTGATTTCTGCATCCTGTTTTGCTCATGGTACATAAAGCTGGGATTATTCCTGGGGATTTTGCTAGGTTGAAGCCAACACACTAAAGAAGTCACGAGTCATAATTCCTTTTTAAAATGATTACATTTTGAATTTCAGTTCAACTTTTCTTGGCTTATCTTTGGAATTCTGATACATTTCTTAGCATCTCAGGATAAATTAGGAGTTTTGGGAAATAAAAAGCAACATCTATGATTTAAGAAAATCTAGAAATAAACCACAAGAAACTGCACATTCCTGTAATTCTCAGCTTGACTGTTTCTTGGTGTCCCATTACACCTTATATTTGGTGACATTGATTGTGTTGTTTTTGCATATGTTAGCCATGGCAAAATAGCTATGCATGAAGTTTTTAAATCTCAAAGTTGTTTTTTTCCTTCATTAAATAGACTTCAGATATTTAATTTTGAGAGCCTAAATTTTGATGAGACCTTTCAGAAATACAGACTGTGCCCAAGGGTGTGTACAATCATTCATTCAGAAAGGACTCACTGGCTGCTACCACAGGCAAGGATGTGGAGCTGGGTGTTAGGTGCTGAGCGAGGCAGAAGACTCAGACACAGTCCCCGCTCTTAAAGTGCTTGCAGGCTACTATGGGGACAAGACAAGTCAACACTAAAAACTATGATTCAAGGAGCAAGGTTGCAAGGGTCGTTATAAAGGCACAGGTGCAAGTCTATGTATCCTGCATATGTTTGGTGTGTCTTCCATGTATGTTTCTTTTTATTTCTTTAATTTTAAATATACATATGTTTTATTGATTTCATAGAGGAAGGGAGAGAGAGATAGAAACGTCAAT
Source organism: Myotis nattereri (assembly GCF_964212035.1). Classification (NCBI taxonomy): domain Eukaryota; kingdom Metazoa; phylum Chordata; class Mammalia; order Chiroptera; family Vespertilionidae; genus Myotis; species Myotis nattereri. Next base: position 200,105,836 of record NC_138075.1, read on the forward strand.
GATGAGAAAGAACCATTGATCAGCTACTTCCTGCACGCCCCACCCTGGGGATTGAGCCCACAACCCAGGCATGTGCCCTGACCGGGAATCAAACCTGACCTCCTGGTTCATATGTCGATGCTCAACCACTGAGCAACACCAGCCAGACTTTATATGTTTAGGTAAAGGAAAGTTTCCTTGCAGCTTAAAGGATTCTGGAAGGAGGTAAGATTCTAAACTAGCCAGGAGGGGCGGGAAGTTTTCTTTCTTTTGCCCATTAATTTATTTAAGATACAGAAATAAAGGTGACTCTTTATATGCCCTTCTGGTCCCAACATTATGGCCAGAGGGATAGCAAGGTCACCAAGAAGAGTTTGGAGGTTTCCAAGGACTTGTTTCAAAGTGTTTCGAAGTCTAACTGAGAACTCTGACATTCAGGGAGGAAAAGCAATGAAATAAATATATGTAGACAGAATCAATACAGGAAAAGGATGAAATAAAAGCCTGATGATGCCACCCTTGGAGATAGTCACTAGGAACAGCTTTTCCTCTGGGCGTATTTCTGTTGTTGTTTCACAAAATAGGGCTCATACATTGCATAACGTCTGTAACCTGCTTTTCTCATTTGACAGTTTATCACAAATATCATCTCTCCGTGTCCACTTGTCAATCAATGCACGGGTACATTTTTTTTACTGGGTAGCGACTAAGGGGGAGATGCCTAAATCTGAGCTGCAGGATGTGCGAGAAGAAAGGGTCTGGGAGAAAACGTAGGTTAAGCCAGGAAGCCGAGCGCAGGGCCGGGGCGAGTGCACAAGTCCAACTTGGCCTTTTCTCTCCTTGGCACCCGACGATGCAGGCTACGCTTCAAATCACCACAGCCTGGCACCGGGCCGTTCTGACTCATAACCTGGTGGGCCCGAGCAGCCTGAGTGCTACTGAGGTGCTGGGGGGACACCAGGCCACGGAGAAGAGCATTTCTCCACCACCGGGAGGAGCAGAGCTGTGGCCGCTGCGCTGCTGGGAGTGTCTCCCCCTTGGCATTCGTTGCCAACTGGAGCAAACGTGGCATGTGGGTGGATGTATTTTTATTCGGGAAAGTGCTGCCAGTTAGGTGGTAAAGGCCTGCAATTTTCTGAATCTTTATAATCTAAGTGGGTGTGCTCGGGGCGCTGCCCCCGGTGAGACGCTTCACGCTCCACTTGGAAATGGGCTAACCAAGCAAGGGCAAAGGTGCACAGGCCAGGCAGGCGTCTCTGGAACAGATGCGCTTCTCAAGCGCCCAGGGTGAATGCGGGGAGGACCCGGAATGGTGACCTTGAGTGCAGGAAGGTGGAGTTTGCCGCTGTAGCCGTGTTCCAGGGATGGAAAGTCGGTGGGCTCAAGGCCATGATGATGTTACCGTGAATTTTTGGATCTACTCATGCCCCAGGAATTGAGATGATTAGCACCTTACAAATAAATGTCCTGGGGCCAGGTTAGAGGTGCGTGATAAGCTATTATTCATCTGCTTACACACACACACACACACGCACTGATTGATTAGGAGTCTATTACTATGTGCCAGCCACAGAGCAACATTCCATAAATGACAAAGGAAGAGCCTTACAAAGCCGCCTGCATCCTGGGAGCAGACAAAACATGGCACCAGGCCAAACTTGCATTAACCTTCATTATCGTTTTTAAAGTTATTATTATGAAAGAATTGGGAGGGCTCTTCAAGAAATTTGGGAATGAACCTCAGAATCTTTGGGCCATATTTAGTCTTTGTTGATTTTAGCAACTATACAGAGACTCTCCTCTCCTCTTTTTCTAGCCATTTCCCCCTACCATTCATCAGCGGATGGGTGGCTGGAAATCAGAAATGAAGTCTGCTCTGGATCTAAACTAAAATTAATTTCCCCTTTAGTTTCCTCGCCAAATGCTGTGGCTGGAGGGACCAGCAGATGTTGCAGGATTTGGGAGCTGTAATTAGGGGAGGGAGTGTGGTAGGGAGCAGGCACCAAGGACAGAATGAGGGAGAGGAGGCTGGTGGGTTTCTTGTGCCTCCCAAGAGCACTGTATGCCTGGGCGGGGGTCGGGGGAGGCCTCAGGTGAACAGCCAGAGTGAGGGCATGAGAGAGCTGTGCTTGCCCTTTCTGGTTGCTAGGATTTGAGGCATTATTTCAACACTGGCTGTGACATTACCCCAAAGTTTTGCCGGATGACATAAACTGCCAAATCTTCCACCTTCATTTTTATGGGGAATTTTGCTAAATATTTTTCCCATGCCCTCATGTCTGGACACACCTCTTTTTTGAGTCAAGAAAATGATCTCTCTACTATGACTAAGAGGCCCCAGAACTTTATGTTAAAATTCAATCTGGGTATCACATTATTCTACAAGCCAGAATGGACCCAGGGGTTAGAGTGGCTTTGGGGGCTGTTTCATCCCAGATAACCTAAAGGGAGTTTGAGTTAGATACCCAGGTTTTTCATGTTCATCAGAACCTACAAACCACTTAAGTAGCTTAAAAAGTCTTACTAAAGGTTTTTAGTGTAACCAAAAATACAAAACATTAAAAATGTGCATGGTGGATTTTTACTATAGTCTGACACAGTAATTACAAGTATTGCCTCTGAAGAAGAATTCCTGGGTTTAGATCCTGGCTCCACCATTTATTATCTGTACTAGAGGCCCAGTGCACAAAATTCATGCATTGGGGGGGGGGGGTGTCCCTCAGCCCAGCCTGCACCCTCTCCAATCTGGGACCTCTCGGGGGATGTCCGACTGCTGGATTAGGCCCGATCCCTCTCACAATCTGAGACTGCTGGCTTCCAACCACTCGCCTGCCTGCCTGATTGCCCCTAACCGCTTCTACCTGCCAGCCTGATCACCCCCTAACCAATCCCCTGCCAGCCTGATCGACACCTAACTGCTCCCCTGCTGGCCTGGTTGCCCCCCAATGGCCCTCCCCTGCTGGCCATCTTGTGGCTGTGGCGCCACCATCTTTGAGGGTGGGGCAGTTAATTAGCATATTCCCTCCTTATTGGCTGTGGGTGCCACCATCTTTGCGACAGTGTGAGGGTCAATTAGCATATTCCCTCTTTATTAAATAGGATGACCTTGAGCCAATGACCTGACCTTGCTATGCTGGTTTCCTTACCTGTTAAATGGGAAGAAGAATAGTTACCTCCTGGGTTCTGGAAGGAATAAAGGAAGTCATTGTTGGTAGCACTTGGCTCATTGGAATGCCTCAGAGAATGTGAGCTATAAATGTAATTGTAATTTTCAAATGTCTAGCCAACTGTCTGTTTAAAATCACAAGCATATTTATATTTAAATGCTCAAGAAATTATATATTGTTAAACCATTTTTAATTGCAAAATTAATATATGTGCAATAAAAATTACAACAGTGGTTTTGTATGTGTGTTTTTTAATATACATAAAATCTCATAAAGAAATAATGTTTTAAAATAAAACTTCAGTAATAGTCTTTTATCAAGGTAAAAAACACCACGAGATTCTGTCTTCTGTCCCTTGATCAGGAGGAAGAGGAAGTTAATTCTCAGCTAGCTTGAATCTAGAAAGGTCTACGAGGTTGCTCTCTGGCCCTTTAAACACTCTACTAAGTGAGCATCAAATGTCAGCTGTTGGCATGGATGGCCCAGGCCTACCAGCTTACATCAGGGTTCTGTCTGCGTTTCCATCCTTTACACAAAACCAGACATCTTTACATGAAACAGCAAGTCTCTCCTCTTCTCACCCTGGTGTCCACTCCACGATTTTAATTACCATCTCTGGGTACTCACATATTTACAGCTCCAGCCCAGACTCTCCAACTTAGTATGCATTCTTGGATGCCCAAAGGAGCCTCAAAATCAAGATACATAAAACTGAACTCATCATCTTTTCTCTCAAATCGAATCTGCTTCCAGGAGTTCCTGCTTCATTAAATGGCACCACGATCTCGCCGCCCACGCCATAAACTTCAGCGCAAATTTGACCCCTCCTTGTCCCCCACCTTTTACTCAACTATTCATCAAGTCCTGTTGATTTTACCTCTTACATTGTTATTCTATATATTGCTGCATCCATTTATTCCAGTCCTCACTACCAGCACTCAAGTTCAACTGCTCATGTTGTTCATGGACCACTGCTTTCCTTGTAGCTGGGTTTCCCAGATCCACTCTGGACACGCCTCCAATCCATTCTCCGCACTGAAGTCGGAGTAACCTTTTCAAGTCTGTTTAAGTCACTGCTTAAAATACACCAATGACTTTCGTATTTTTAGAATAAAAATAACTTGTTGACTTTTTAATTCAGGCTGCAAGGCTGGGCCCTCCCTTCCTTTCCTGTTTCATCTCACAATCCAATTTCACTTGGTCTCTCTTCTTCTGTCCTTCAGGCCTTCACTTTGTAGTTTATCGTTTTAATGCGCCCTCTCACTGCAGGGCCTTTGCACATACTGCTTGACCTCCCATTTCTTCTCAGCCTAATCAATGCCCACTTTTCTTCTCAACTCAAACATCACTTCTGCAAGAAAGTCTTTCTTGATCTCCCTGAAGTGGTTGACTTCTTGTAGTAAAGGATCTCATAACACTGGGTACACCCACTAGTACTCTATTAATGTCTTCATTCAACAAATATTTGTTGCGTACCTACCATGCGTCAGGTTCTGCTCTAGGTACTAGGGATGCGTCATTGAACAGAACAGGCAAAATCTTTCTTATGGAGCTATCATTCGAGGGTGGGAAACAGACAATGAACAAACAAATATAAATGTCACAGGGTAACAAGGAATTGAAAACTAAAGCAGGGAAGGGGTTCTTCATTTGTTTGTGTGGTTATCTACTAATATGTGTATTTCCCTCTAGATTGTAAGCTCCAACAGGGCTGGGTGTGCTCACATAGATGTGGGACAGTGCCGGTCTCATAACAGATGCATAGTAAAAATCACTGCATAATTCTCATTCCAACCAACAGCAACTTGGACAGAATGGAATGCAACACTGTCGGTTGCCTTATTTAAAGTGGTATTTGAAAATGAACAGCAAGTTAACGTTTTAAGTCCTTATGTTTGAATGTAACACAGAAATCATCTGGGGAAATTTCAGACACTGGATACTTTGAGTTCCCTTCATTTTTAGATGAAAAGCAAATTCTGAAAACATCCTACACTTTTCTTAATTTTTGTGCTGGTAAATGAGTTTCGAGTGGAAAGTCAAGAGAGCAATTAAATGAGTGAATTCTGCTGTGACTGAGAAGGCCGGGTAAAACACGGACCTGCTTCACAACTGGAAAGGACACAAGTCTCCCCAAAGGATGGGCATGGCTCTGAAGCCCACATGCTTTAGCTTTAGCTTTTTAGGTATTTCCAGGAAGCAAGCACAGCTACGATTCCAAGAGATTTTTTCTTCTCTGTCGAGACAGTCAGCATTTTTGAAAAGCAGAGAGTTTGCCTGCTAAGCATTTCTGGGGTAGGCAAAGCACCACACTGGTGCTTCTGCTTTATTTCTCCATTAGAATGAATGCTAACATGCTGAAACGAGGCCCTGGTAATAGGATGGTGAAGTGACATTTAATTTTAAAAGCACTGAGTATTTCTTCAATAACTAGTCCAAGCCGTTTTGTGAGTCTATTCTAAAACATGTGTTCTCTCCGTTTTCACGTTCTCTAAGGAAACTTTTGGAAATTCGGTATTTTGTAGGAATTCCTCCAGAAAACAAAGAGAGAGAGAGAGAGGCAGAAAATTGTACAGAAAGCAGAATTCTAGTGAGATGGATAGGAAGGGGGTGGGGTGAGGACACATGAATTTATGGCCATTTGGTAAGAAATGCAAACTAAGCAAAAACAGGACTTTGTTTTGGAAATATTTCCAAGAACAGATCACCCTGGCCAGGTAGCGGTACCAGCTGAACCATAGGGCTCTAGTGACATCTAGTGCACAGAAACGGCATTCTCTGTGAAATGCAATACCCTCCTTTGTTCTATGTACACACTAGAAAGTAAAACATTGATGTCTCGATAGAGGTCAAGGAAACCATAGCAATTAAACATCCTCACTGAAGGATTTTTAAAATAACATCTCCTTCGATTCCCTCCACAATCATCCTGTGAGCAAAGCAGAGAAATGATGATCAATCTCACTCTCAGATGGGGAAACGGGGGCCTGGAGAAAGAGAGGGTGAGTGATTTCCCCAAGATGATACTCCTAGTGAGAGATGGAACCAGGAGAAAAACAAAGGACTCCTTTCATCCTAAACCCTCTGTCACCCTCCTCTGTGCAGCAACACCTGCCTTCCCAGCTTCAGAGGGACTGAAGGAGGGCCTCAAAGGTAGATGAGCATGTCTCTCCTCGTTTGGAGGAAGGGGAAGAGAGAAGGGCACATGTCAGTCCTGTGCAAATGAGGGTTGTGTATCCTTTCTGGATTTATGCTACCCTGGCCTCTCAAACCACAGATTAGAAAAATCCAACTCCATAGCAAAAATGGCAGTTGGGAGTGAATACAAAATGGGGAGGCCCAAAACCAAGGAGGAACTGCAAAGCACCCAATATCCTCCCGCCCCCTTCAAACAAAGAGAAGATTATACAGACAGAGATTCCAAAAGATGTCTTAGGGTTTTCCTCCGTGGAGTTTACACTGCTGGCAGGTACCAAGCATCTCATTTTAAGTTTGTCCATTTAATCGCAAGAGCAAGAAACAAACAAACAAACAAATAACAACAAAAAGAAACTCAGGAGAACAAATAAGTAGAAATAAATAGCAAAGAAATTACAAGAATGACTGCCCGGAGACAGCCGTCTTTACATCTAAGGAGCGAAGATAGCTATGGGAAAGGACATCTGTTTTCATCGGGGTTTCACACAGATTTATTTGGGGATAACAAACGCCCCAGTTCAGATTTCTAAATTGACTTCAACCTTTCCCAAGGCTTTTTAAAACTTTAAGGTCTCATAGTTAAAGTACTATAAAGTCAACTTATTTTGAATAAAATTTGATAATAACTACCCACTAAAAAGTGAATTTATATAAACAGGCCAAAATATTTGAGGGAAAATAGAACTTTGTTTATCTAGGGCAGTGGTCGGCAAACTCATTAGTCAACAGAGCCAAATATCAGCAGAACAACAATTGAAATTTCTTTTGAGAGCCAAATTTTTTAAACTTAAACTATATAGGTAGGTACATTGTTATTAACTTAACTGGGGTATTCCTAAGGCTTAGGAAGAGCCACACTCAAGGGGCCAAAGAGCCTCATGTGGCTCGCAAGCTGCAGTTTGACAACCACAGATCTAGAGGAATAATGATTTGCTTAATGAACTTTGCATGAGCATTCTTAGTGTTGAAAGACCATTATCTATGTCCTTATATATTTTTAAAAAAACATAATTTCAACTCATTTGACTGTCATTTAGAGAGCAAGTAAAGAGAGCAGACATTTGCTCTTCATCTGACCTATAATCAACATTAAATTCTCCAAAGAAAAATTTAATTTTTTTTTAATAGCTCATGATGAAATCTGATCATTTTGTGTGAAGTTGATTAGAAAAAAAATGTCCAAAAGAACACCCCCAGAAAATTTAAAATGAGATGTCAGTGGCTAGGAGGGAAGGGGTAAGGGGGTGAGGGGCGAGGGTGGGTGGTATTCAGAACCTAAAGATCTTCCCAAGCATTTCATTTTAAGATTTGACCCATTAAGATATATTTTCACTGGAATCCTAAAAACAAGAAAAGATTTTAAAATTAGGGAAAATGATGGTTATTTGTAGAAACAATATAATTATTTGCTCAGTCAGAAAATTACTATAATTTACTGAAACCCCAGTCAGCGCAGGATTTCGTTTTCATATCTATTTCCTTTGATGTAAAAAATGAACATACTGACAGCTGTCACGGGGGAGGGGGGTTGTGGGGCTGGGTGAAAAGGGTGAAGGGATTAAGCAAAAACAAACAAACAAACAAACAACTCAATAGACAGAGACAACAGGATGGTGATTACCAAAGGGAAAGGGGGTGGGGGCAGGTAGAAGAGGGTAAAGGGGGGATAAATGGTGATGGAAGGAGACTGGACTTGGGTGGTGAGCACACAATACAATATACAGACGATGTGTTATAGAATTGTACACCTGAAATCTACACAATTTTATTAACCAATGTCACCCCAATAAATTCAATAAAAAAAAGTCGACTAAAAAAACAGTAAGATGAGCATATTGGAAGCTGCTGAGAGATTTATTAGGACATCTTTATCTGAGTAAGAAACTCTTAGAAATTGGTTATCTACCAATTTAGTGTATTTTTAGAATGTATGTTTTGTGTCCATAGAAGTTTTAGCACAATAAGCAAAGGGATGGTCTGTCCATTGCTGTGTTAGGATCAACAGGGAAGAGGTCGACCCAGTCATTCTAGCTTAAACAACCACCTGGTTTGGTTGTTGTCTACACTGAATAAACTGACCTAAACCTACACTTCCTCTGAAAGGGTGTACAACAGCCAAAAACCTAGAAACAGAAAAGAAGTTCTGAAAACCTGGCATGAGTTGTCAGTCTTAAGAAACAAATGAAAGCTGTAGAGGTCAAGAAACTGCACATAACAGGAGTGGCTAATTCAACTATCTTTAAAAGCCAGACAGATGACATGGAGGGGTGGTAAAGACTGTGACAAACCGTACAGCACCATCTACTACCCGCCTCCGGTTAATTAGGAGTGGTAGCAATGTAAGCAGAAGTCAAATTTTCATTGAAATCTCCCAACCTTTAAAATATTGACTATTAATGCAACCTAAAAACTCTGAATGGGCCAAACTAAGAATATCTACAGACAGCTTTCAACTCACGAGTCTCCAGGTCAGCCGTGGGCAAACTATGGCCCGTGGGCCGGATCCGGTCCATTTGAAATGAATAAAACTATTGAAAAAAAAGACCGTACCCTTTTATGTAATGATGTTTACTTTGAATTTATATCAGTTCACACAAACACTCCATCCATGCTTTTGTTCCGGCCCTCCGGTCCAGTTTAAGAACCCATTGTGGCCCTCGAGTCAAAAAGTTTGCCCACCCCTGCTCCAGTTTATGATACCTGACGTGTAACATCTGGGCTGCATCAGTTTGCATTTTCTCAGTGTATATAAATGCGTGTGCTTATGCACCTGTGTGCATACAGGCATAGATTTACATAGCTTAGACCTAGCTACGTAGCCAAGGATGATTCAGATTGATAAATTAAAACCACAGCCAAGAAAAAAAGTCATTCTGCTGGATAGATCCTCGCCAGCTGTGTGATAGACACTGTCAGACCCCCAAAGCGCTGGTGAGGCCAACAGAGGCCCTGCCCTCCCTATACCTCCTGAGCACCTCTCTCATCTTCCCCCTTTGCTGTGATTTTGTGTCCTACAGGTAGTATCTGCAGCTCTTCTTTGCAGGACTTCCTTAGACCAATTAGAACCACTTTGTGACAGATACAGAGAGTCAGAGGTACATCCCCATAGAGCAGGAAGCCCTTAACTTTCAGTCATGGGAGTATGAAAGCCCAGCTCCCCTGCCTTGGGTCAAGAAAATGTTGGGCGCCCTGGTCAGTTTGGCTCAGTGGATGGAACGTCGGCCTGCGGACTCGGGGGTCCCAGGTTCAATTCCGATCGGGGGCATGTGCCTTGGTTGCCGGCACATCCCCAGTGGGGAGTGTGCAAGTGGCAGCTGATCGATGTTTCTCTCTCATCGATGTTTCTAGCTCTCTGTCCCTTTCCCTTCCTCTCTGTAAGGAATCAATAGAAGATGTGTTTAAAAAAAAAAAAAAAGAAAGAAAGAAAAGAAAATGTTGGGCTTTAACTTAACACCCCAGAGCTCCTCTGCAGGATCAGGCTGAAACTCCCTTCTTTGGGACTCCGTCTCCATTGGACTCTTGTTTGGCTTCTTCCTCTCCCCATTTCTGCTTCCCTTCTTCCTATTGGTGCCCCCTGGGAGCAAGCACTTCTCTAATAAATCAACTGCACATAAATCCTCTTCTCAGAATCCTACCAAATTCAACCTAAGACCACCAACTTTCACTGTGTCTTAATTTCCTTAATATGAGGACAATCATATTACCTATCTAAAGGGTGGTTGGGATGGTTCCATGAGTTAGCATGTATAAAGAGCTGAGAACGATCTCTGGCAATCACTGTATGTGCTGGCTAAAATTACTCTTTCATAATGTTAAGAGAATGCATTTACAAACGAATCCATCATGTCTTTCAGCAAAGTTCTGTTTTCTGATGGAAGCACATATTGATGTGTACTTTAGAGATATACACTGAGTGGCCAGATTATTATGACCGGCCAGATTATTATGACCACCCCGTCAGTACAATGATGTGAATTAGTTATGCAAATAATAATAATAATAAAACCTTGAGAATATTTGCTTAGGAAGTTTTCAATATGCAGTATTTTTGGAAGTGTCAGTGAAGTACTGATGGGGTGGTCATAATAATCTGGCCACTCAGTGTGTCTATTAGAGCGCAATGTATCTTTTCTGTTCTTCAAGACCACATGACTACATGACATGCCTCTGGGATGAATCACAAATAAGAGTAACAAACCCAACCTAGGCACAAGAACGGTGGGTGTGTTCATAGGTGGCAAAACCACCAGACCGTGGCACGGGACATCTCATACACTTCAGACATTCTAATGAAGCATCATAATTGATTCAGCTGCAGCCCATCTGTCAAGTGAACAGGCCACAGTAAGCTTAACGCCCATGGTCCATTTGTTTCTTCTATATTGACACGGCCTAAGCTTCCTGTCTTTCCTGCAGAAACAGGCATCTCTTTCCAAATTTCTCCACTGTTGTCAGCAGTGCCATCATCTTTCTAATCCCTCAAGATTAAAAGCTGAGGATATTTCATTTCTAACTTCACCCCCCCCCCCCCAAACCAATCTTTCATCATGTTTTACTTATTGTTTTTTCACAAGGTCCAGCAGATCTTTTCTTTTTTGAAGCTGCCACTGTACTTAATATAAGCCCTAATATGTCACATTTGGGGATCCCCAGTGTTGACTTGTTCTCATATCTTCTTACCTCTTCTGTCTTCAAGTCTTTGTCAATGTAGCTGGTAGACTACTCTTCAACACTTCTCATGATTTCTCTCCATAGCCAAAAAGCACGTGTAAGTCCCTCCAGTTACTTAACATGCAAGTGTGTAGTGCTGTCTATGTGCCAGGGGCAGCTGTAAGTGCTTTACGGATATGCACAACCCTCTGAGGTGGGCGCTGTTATTGCCCCAATTTTATAGATAAGGAAACCAAGAGATAAATAACGTGCCCGAGGTTATAAAGCTAGCAAGTGTCAGAGTCGGGACTCAGAGCCACAGCAGTCTGTCTCCAGGGTCTGGACACACACTGTCAGGATTACCGACAATACTACAGCGCTAACACTGCCTCTCAATCAATGTCGGCCGTCACCGGCGTCAGCCTTTCCCATCACCTCCCAAACACCGACTCCAAGTGAGTCTCTTTTCTGAGTTTCTGTGTGTCATTCTTTAGACCAGCGGTCCTCAACCTGTGGGTCACGACCCCTTTGGGGGTCGAACGACCCTTTCACGGGGGTTGCCTAAGACCATCGGAAAACACATAGAACGGGACAAGAAACATTATGTGATTGGTGAGAAGATGGATTGATTGGGAGGTGCAGTCAGGGAAATCATAGGAAATAACACCAGAGTGGGGGTAGTTGATCTCTTTGTGAAGGATTAGGCTACAATTATAGGCCGATCTTCTCATGAAGGCCAAACCAGTGGACATGTCTATAATTGGCTCTCAAAATGGTAGTAATCTGTTTGTAGAGCTCCCACCTTGAGATATGTTTTAGGGAACTTTGCAGGAGGTGGTTTTATGGCCCACTAAATCTTTTTCCTCATGGCCCAGGAAAGCAGCCTCAGGAAAAGTCTCTGGTTGGAGTGGGAATTTTCTCTGTTTTACTTCCAAATTGCCAATGCCATCCCTTCAATATTTTTCCAGGATGCCTAAGGGGTCTTCATTCAAATAGGACCCTGATGGCTTACCTGATGTCTCAAAGACTCCATGAGAGATGTGTACATTGGGATATAATTATGGCTCTACTACACTTGAATATATGTGTGTGTACATATATTTAACTCAAAGACTTTGAAGGTTATAAATAACTCTTCCATTATTACCATACTGGTGGGTATTTCCCATTTAGAGGGACAGTTCAAATTTTTATTTACCTTCAAACTAACTAAATTTGGCTGTGGTTGTGGATCTTTAGAAAATTTCCAAACCTTGTCATAATCCTCCCCCAATTAATTTTCAAAGTAATGGCTTAAGTGATCATTAATGTCTTCCTTAGTACCACCTTAATATTTTCTGACTCTTTTAACCAGCATGGAATTACTAGGAGTGTTTTCAGTAAACAATTACTGGATAAAGTGCTAAAAATCGACAACAATATAAGATGTTCCAAGAGTTGTGCAATGTAACTGTTAAATTGAAGAAAATAAATGAAAGACTTCAAAAATATGTTATTCTGTCACCATCTGGAATGACTTGATAAATATAGCAAAATACAAAAGCAATACTGTAGAATACATGTTATTGTATTCCTTCAAATTAATTAAATTATAGAACCATACAGTGGGAACAGATTGTGGTTATTTGATTAGGGTGAACATAAGCTTTTGCATTACTGTTTTAATTTGAACCCAATGGGAGGTGACAGAAAATAGTTGAACATTAATTCCTTTAAAATTTCCCTTTGGGGGAATAGAACAACAATTTTATTCCATCGTAAGTAAGACACAATATCAACATGGTTCCCCCAACTGGATCACACATGGCAGAGCCATTGGCAGCAGATGGAATTGGTGGCATGAAATCAAAGCATGAAGGAGGCAGAACGTACTCAAATTCTCTTGGCTAAAGTTTTTGCAAAATTTAAAATTTTCTTATGATACTGTCTCAGGATTTAGAGCAACCTGATAGAGAGTGTATCACCTTATATAAAGTTCTGCCCCTGGCTGGAATCTTAACAGTCAGATATGGTCTGCTCTACCTTAGGTATCTAGCTTAAGTAATTCCTGGAGGGATTCTTCAACAAAAGATTAATTTGAGAATGCCAATACCCCTTTTAAAGGACCAGTATTATAAAAAGCTTGCCATACATTAATTTTTGCCATAATTAATGATCATTAATAATTATTTAAATATTATTTAACACCAAATCTCATTTAAAAGGAATGTATCATCCCATGGACACAGAAAATAGTGTGGTGAAGGCCTGGGAGGGGTGGGTGTGAGGTGGAGGGGGTCAATGAAAAGAAAATAAAAGGACGGGGATATCTGTAATACTTTCAACAAGAAAGATAAATTTTTTAAAATAAAATAAGGAATGTAATTTACATTATTAAAACAAAAAATGTAGAAAATTAATAAGAGAAAATTAAGGGTAAGAAAATATTTGAAGTCAGAGGAAAGGTTAGTACATTAAAATATAATGTACAGTTGCCAGAAATAGTTAAGAAATTTGGCTCTAAGCCTTCTAGAAGCCAAAACAAAGAAAAAAACAATATCTTGATATATAAAATTCACAGACTCCACAAACATAAAAACAGACCACGTTTTCAGTGGACACCCAATCTCTTGGTATTAAGACCTGAAGAGAACTTCTTCCATAATTTCTCATAAAGGATGTCTGGTAAAATTCCGTTTTCACCATAGAATCTTCCTCAACATCCCAGTACACATACATCTCTTCCCTTTTTCCAAACTCTCTGCATGTTCATTTGTCTTTCATTCCAAAATATTTATTGAGTACCTGGTATTTGTGTCACATGCTGGGAATACAATGGTTGAACACAATGGATCCAATTTTCCTAAGGAGTTTATAGTCTGCGGAGCCAGAGAGAGGTGAATTTTTCAAAAACCAAGTAAATAAACACATATAATTATAATGCGTATCTATAATTCAATATATACATAGATGGCATTACAAGCTATGACCAGTGCTATCAAGGAAAACTATGAGGTACTATGAAAACCAGTGGCTTGATCTACCCTAAGGGGTCAGAGAAGGCATCCCTAAAGAAATGCATGAAGTTTGCACTTGGAACTGCCAACAGTCAGTACTGTCTCATTTAATACTAGATTGTGCTGTACTAGTATGTATTTTCTGTTGTTTAAGGAAGAGGGAATCTGGTCCTGTTTTCTAAATTCCCCCTGCAGAGGCTGAGCTCCTCTAAACACAAATCATGCTTCCTCCTTCTGTATCACCCATCCTGCCTCAACCATGTCAAGGACATTGTAGTACTCAAGTCAACTGCACTTGAAGGAGAATAGAATATATTTTAACTGCCACCACAATGCTCAGCAAGAAAATATGGCTCCTTTAGCCTCAATTCTTACTACTTTAAACTAACAAATGTTTTAATTGAGAGGAAATTCAAATACATCTTCCAAGCACTTTATTATTATTACAAGTTTTGGGGGGAATTGGAGTTCCCCTGGGGAGAAATTTAAGCTGGAGCGCTGGAAAAACCCCATGCTTTGTTATAAACTGGGGATTTCTCTTCACATGCTGTTTTTCTTCGGCTCACGGTAACTGATATTTCAATATTCCCTCTGCAGCAGACAGCCAGGCAGCACCTGCAGACCTGTTCTCCTGTTCCTACCATAACAAATTGTTAATTATCCACAAATACCACCAAATTGTTTTAACATGCCACTGAGATCACCTGAATCAGTCTCAATTTCTCGCTTGCCATCTCTCCTTTCCCCCTCTCTCTCATCGTCCTCCCCTCCCTTCTCCTTTCTGTCCTGTAACCCTTACACTCATCTCTCCTCCTGTCTAACCCTACTAACTCCCCTTCTCAGGATGCAAAATAATAAAATGATCAGATGCTGCATAATGACTTAAAGCCTCTTGAGGCCAGTGGTTATGTGCTTCGTGACTTCACCCCTAGGCTTTTCCTGCCTGGAGTTGCAGGAGATGGAGCTGGGCTTGGAGGGTCCTTGCATGTCTGTAGGGGGCAGGTAAGGTATGGGTGGGAAAAGAAGGGCTGGCAAAGCAGAAGGGAACCACTATCCCTATGCTACATGGGGGAAGAGCCAATGGCAAGGGAAGATGTAAATAACAAAACCAATGGGAGTGGTCAGAGACCAAGGCTGGAACCCAATGAGAAGGCCCTCAATGGAGAATGGGCAAGAGGGCAAGGTACAGGTAGGGAGGTTGGTTAGAAAATAGAATTTAGAAGAATTCCCAGACCTGAGAACATAAAGGAGAGAGCTGTCTCAGGCTGAGTCTGGAATCGCTATCGAGGAAAAGTCCAGACAACTTTTCCCCCAGCTTTATTGAAATCTAATTGATATGTAACAGTGTGTAACTGTAAGGTATACAATGTGTTGGCTCAATGTACTTTCATATTGCAAAATGATTACCCCCATAGTGCTAACACCCCCAGTATGTTACGTAACTATCAGCAAAATGATGGTAGAGTGTGGGGATTAGCTGTAGAGCTCTAGATTTGGATAACTAAGATTTGACTCCTGACCCTGTTTCTTAAGCTATCTGACCTTGGGCAAGTGACTTTCCTTCTCTGAGCCCCGTTACCTAATCTGTAAAACGGGGAGAAAAATATGAACCTACAGTTGTAGTTGTCCAACAAGTGGTAGCTCTTATTATTTTTTTCTACTACTGTTACTATTATAATAGCATCTAACATATGGTAGGTACTAGGTTTTGTTGTTGGCTGTAGAAGGGCTACATATGCTATATATGAATGACCAAGGAAGTTTTCCTTGTAGAACAAAGTAAATCAATCAGCAGACTTTGAACAGCTTATTTCACATACTACAGACATTGGCTGGGCATTAAAGAATTCTCTTTAGCATTGACATTCTCCATATGGCCATAGAGCACTGTCCTGTGCTTATTTTTCTGGATAGCCCCTTATCATACAATCGGGTTTGCTTTATTTTTTGGAAGTTGCAACCTGCCAATGGAAACATCAGCATCCTCTTCCCTCGGGCCAGCAAGCTATGCGTGGAAAGGAAAACAGGCCTCTTGACCTAAGTAGATACAATCTTGATTTCGGTCAGCCAGGAGCTGAGAGGCTGAACCCCTGTGTTAATGGTCTCCGGACAAGATCACATTTCCAATGACATGAATTTCTAACCATAGCATGGCAAGAAAGATGACTGCATGTAATCTGCACTCTTTATGACCCTGACAATGTAAGTGCTAGGGCCCCTGTGCCAATTTGAATGACTAAAGCAATGAGAAGAAGCCTTAAATAAAATAAGCAGAGATGACAAAATAGTAGGATGGTCAGATCCCATCTGGAATACTGTGTTGAATTTTGGAGGCCATATTTTAAATGAATACCCAAAAGTTGTAACCCAAGGACAGCAACAAGATGAAAAATATAATGATGATGGATGGAACACAGCACATAGATGTGTCAGGGACTAAATAAAGAGCTAAAAAACCACTATAGAAGCATCATCCCATGGAATATTCACCACAGCCTCTTAAAAGCCCATGAGACAGATGGAAACATGAGTACTTTCCTAAAGTCCCAGCTAAAAAGCTATGAACCTGGGTTACAACCTTGGGTCTGTTTCACTCCAAAGTCTCTCCTCTTACAGTTACAGAGATTTGTAAATGACTTTCAGAGGGGCTGGACGTGTTCAAGAATGGTTGAGGTGGAGAAAAGCTGACAAAGACAAGACATGGCATTTGTCTTCATTGTAAGAAAAGCATTTTTGTTCTATTTAGTCACAGACCTTGACTGCAGGATGGACATTTCTTGGAAGCAGGTTTCACTTAAAATAAGTAGGAATTCTTTAACAACCAGAGCTGACTCAGAGAAATGGGCAGACTTAGGCAAATTCTGAACATCCCAACACATTGAAGCAGTGGCCTCGTCTTCTTCTGACAAGGATGTGGTACAGGAACCCATGAGTTATGTGGTGGCCAGACCATTACTTCTAAGATCCTGTCGGTACCAAGAATATGCCACCCTGAATCAGCATTTGCGATGTGTATTACCACTGATATACACACACACAACGGGGCAGATCTTGTGTAGGGCAGTGTCTGAATGAGGGCGCTTCTGACCGCAAATGATAGAAGAGCCAACCCAAACTGGCCTACGCAAAAGATAATAAAAATGGAAATAAATAAGCCAGTGAGAACATATTGCCTTAAGCAACTGATAAGTCTTGTGGACGTGGCTAGAAATACCACTGGATCTAGGGGCACGAATGATAGTTTCAGAGTCCGATTTTCTTCTTTTCATCTCTCAGCTCTGCTCCACGTCTCGAATGACTCTCAAAAAGGCTCTCTTATAATGTCTTATAATAGTAAGATGGTTGCCAGAATTTCTGGGGGACTACATCCTTCCAGGTTTAAAACCAGTGGTAGGGGGGGAGGGGGGAAGCTGAGCTGAGTGTGTTTGTCCCAACATCTCCACTGAGTCCTGTGATTCACTTTGATAAAACTGGCTTCAGTTATGTATGTTCCAGGATCTTATAACTATGTCCAGAAAAATGAGGTTGGTTTGGATCAGGCTACATGTTAAATTCCCAGTAGCCCCACCTGGATCATGTGGATGGAAATGGGGGAAGACTGGATTTTTTCACGCATTATTATGGACCTACTACTATGTGAATAGAGCAATTTGCTGAGCACCACTGAGCATACAAAGATGACAAAAAATAAAGAAATCAAAGTTCTTGTGTATGACAACTAAAGACAAGGACAGCTCATCTGTACTGAATGGCATATAGGAGGTGGCTTATAATTACCATTCTGCATTTGTGTAGGCATTATGATTTTATATTATGAAATATGGGGAACTTCTCACCGGTTCTCAACCAGGGCAATTTTACTCTCCAAACCCCATCCCCCTTGGAACACTTGACAATGTCTGGAGACATCTTTGTTTGTCACAACTAGAGGAGTGCTCCTGACATCTGGCGGGTAGACGCCAGGGTGCTCCTAGCCACCTTACAGCACACAGGACAACCCTCACAACAAAGAATAATCCAGACAAAATGTTAGCAGTGCTGAGGGAAGCACATACACATGCGTTTGCAAGGTCCAGAAGTCTCCCAGTTATAGGGAGAACGCCATGGTCCTGTAGTAACCAATAGCACTATACTATAGCTCCACAGAGGGAACCAAAAGTCATATTCAGGGTGAACTAAAGGGTAGAACCAGGCCTGGGTTCTGTTTCATCCAGAGGCAGCACCAGTCATTGCTCACAGGTGATTGGTCACCCACACTTTCATCCTAATTAGACCATCCCCAGCCAGAACTCACGCCACATTCCCTTCCAGCTTCCAGGCTGCTCACCCAACCATCAGCTAGCCAGAGTCACTAGGAAGGCATACCTGCTGGGAACTAGCTGAACAGCTAATGAGTAGCACAGGGTTTCTGTCAAACACACTTCTTTAATTGGTCAAGAGACCTAACTTCATTTCCAAACTATTTGCTTGCATCTCAGATGGGTGTTCCAGATGTCAAGGACAGAATCCTGTTGCTGATCCCAGAACCGTGCCAAAACTATTTTCTGGAAGCAGTCCAAGGGACTGACTTCACACCCTGTGCCGTGGGCTCGGAGTCGGCCAGTGGTCGTGTGAGGGTTATTATTGAACTTGTGCTGCACAGCCAGCTCTCACAGTCCAGACTTCACCAGCCCACGATGAAGTGCTGCCTGCGTTGCTTTCACCCGCTTGAAGCGGGCTGGCAGACTGAAGGGCGGAGCATGAGAGAAACTGTGCTATTTCAAACCAATAGATTCTTCTTCTGCCTTCCTGCCTCATTTCGAATGTGTAAAATCCTGCCACAATAGCTACTCCATGAATAGTCAAATATCATCACTTTGGGGCCATTTCTATCCAGAAACTCCAACACAATCATTTTCTTTATTCAGTTTTGTCAACAGGGAAACAAGTCAAAACAATAGATTGGCTAAATTAGCATTGGTTTTACTTAATCTTGATTTTGCATTTGAACCACTGTGGAGCTTTTATAAGTCCTGGTGCCCAGACCACTCCCTAGATGAATTATGTAAGACTCTCTGGTGGTGAAATCCATGAAGCAGTATTTTTAAAGCTCTCCTGGCAACTCCAAGGTGCTCCTGCCTACATGTCCATAGTTTACACTTTATTATCTGTTATCACAAATGACTTAAGGAGGCTTAGAATAAGCATGGCCTGAGCCTAACCAGCAATGACAGAGGATGGAGAGAAGGGAGGGAGGGAGGGAGGGAGGGAGGGAGGGAGGGAGGGAGGGAGGAAACCCACTTCAGACCATTACATAGTTTCATTATACTTGGAATTTAGGTTTCATTTATATGTAACTTCCTCTTTATTAACAACAACAACAACAAAAATAGCTGTTCAGTTCTCCTGTGCAGCAATCACTCTGTAATATAAAGGTGGTTTCCTGCAAGTTATGCAACTGGAAGAGAAAATCATAAACATTTCAGGCCAGACAAGGTGGTTTCCTGCAAGTTATGCAACTGGAAAAGAAAATCATAAACATTTCAGGCCAGACAGTGTTGCCGATGCTGAGATAGATCATTTTCTGGTATTGCTACCCCTTCACCCACGTTGATAAAAAGATTCAGTGACAGGCAACTGCCTGGTGGTAGGGACAGGGAGAGATTTCTCAATTTCATGTCAGTCAATTTAGGGAAGCACCAACGACTTCTGCACATTCGTGTCAGCCTTAAAAAGAGACTGCAGCTCTGTCTGAATCCTTGGTGTCTCTTGGTCATTAAGTCCAAGAGATGCCACCCACCTACCTAAGCTCAGGTTTTCTTAAAACAACGGGACATAAATAGATGGGGTGACCTTTTTTCCTCCTCGACACTGGAGAGTTCTCCAGATTCTCTGCAGGAACTAAAACTACCCTGTAAAACTTCATAATTTTTGCCTGAGAGTTATGTTTTTCTAAGCCCAGATTCCTAATACAAATGGTTTCCTGAAATTAATGACTTGGAGAGAATTTACGTTTGGAGTCTGCATACATGTGGACCATATATCCATCTCCAGCCTCGATCCCCTTTTTCCTGGGAGTGGTATGCTTCTCACAGCCTCTAATATCTCATCCTGAAGGATCGCCACTAAATTACTCGCTGTCATTCCCAGTGGAGACAGGAATGCTTGAGGCCATTTCAAACAGTGAGGGGAGGTAGATGGGGGGTGGTGGTGAGATGCTGAGGGGGTGTGGGGCAGAGGGTCCACTTGGCTGAGGCCTCACATCCACAGTGGGCCTCATACGCACACTCTTAGCCTTATCTCCCAACGATGGAGTTGGTACAGTCACAAAGATGAATGGGCAGAGTCAAAGAAGATGCTAATTATGTCAGTGTAATGTCTACCCTATTTGCCATCTATGATGCCTGTAGCATGTTATGAATTAATATTTTTAGAAACCCTGAATTTCCTGTGAATAACAACACTGCATTGCATTGTTCCTTCATGGGTTCGAAGTGCTAATATAGTAAATGTGAACATTTAGCATATACTACAGTTTTTGAAAGCATGGCTTCACATGCCTTTTTTTTTTTTTTTTTATGAACCCAAAATTATGGAAGTGGTCAAGTTCTCTCTCAAGTTCTGAGAGGCCATGGTAGCAGGGTGTGTGCAAGGAGATGGTCAGCAGAGCCCTCAGGGAGGCAGAGAGGTAGGCAATGTGGCCTCTTCGCTGCAGCAGCTCAGCTGAGGATGGGGGTGGTAGCTCTTTGATCTCCCACTTGCTGACAGAACCACATTTGGCTCTCCCTGGAGCTGGCATGAAGCAGAGACCAGATCCCCTTTGAGTGGTTCCTGCCCGACAGAATGCAGACAGATGGGCCTGCTGGGGGAGGAGGTGCCCCCTGCAGGGAGAACCGCGGGACTAACTCTGCTCATGGGCTGTTTCACACCTTCCCTGGTGAGCAACCAGAGGCTGAGTTCAAAGGATACACACGCAGGGCCCGAGTGCCACTGGTGAGCACCCAGGTGCTGACTCTGAGAAGCTGGGCATGCCTCGGCCTTGAGTTGAAGACTTTTCAACGTGTCTGTGGATTCATTCTCAGATGCTAATCATGGTGGAAAATTCTTTGCCGTGCCCCAACTCCCTGGGTAGAGCTGTCACTGCTGATAGGAAGGGCAGAGGGCAGGTGGGCAGGCTAACTCATGAATAATAGCCAGTTCTAACCTAGTTGTAAGAATGGAGCCAAGGATGATGTTATAGTTTCCAACCGCAGCTGTCACAAATTACCACAGGCTTAGTGGCTTAAAGCAACACAAATTATTGTCTTACAGTTCTGGAGGTCAGAAGCCCAAAATGGGTATCGCTGGACTAAAATCAAGGTCTCATCGGGGTTGCGTTCCTGCAGAGAATCTGCTTCCTTGCCTTTTCCAGTTTCTAGGCTCTGCCCACATTCCTTGGCTTGTGACCCCTTCCTCCATCTTCACAGCCAGCAAGAGCGAGGCAGGTCCTTCTCCACAGCATCTCCCTGCTTCTGTTCTACATTTAAGGACCCTGGGTGATTACACTGGGTCCTCCCAGATAACCCTGGCTAACCTCCCTATTTTAAAGTCAGCTGATTAGCAACCTTAATTCCATCTGCAACCTTAACACCCCACCCCCTTTGTCATATTACCTAACATATTCATAGGTCTCAGGTCTTAAGAGGTAGACAGCTTTGGAAAGCCATTACTCTGCCTACCACAGAAGGTATGTATAATTACAATTGGAGACCAAGGAGTTTTGTTTTTTGGTCAATCCTCACCTGAGGGTATTTTTTCCATTGACATTTTTAAAAATTTATCTTTATTGTTGAAAGTATTACAGATGTCCCCTTTTTTCCCCACTAACCTCCTCTGCCCAACACCCATTCCTCCCCCCTCTCACACCCTCCTCCCAGCCTTCACCACACTATTATTGTCTGTGTCCAGGGTTATGCATATATGCATGTAAGTTCTTCCGTTAATCTCTCCCCAACCAACCACCCATCTCCACTTTCTCTCTGAGATTTTTAGAGAGTGAAAGAGAGGGAGGGAGGGGAGAGAGAGAGAGAGAGCGAAACATCGATGTGAGAGACACATTAGTAATTTCCACCCACACTCGCCCCAACCAGTATTGAACCTGCAACCCAGGTACATGCCCTTGACCAGGAATCGACCAGTGACGCTCTAACCTTTGAGCACACTGGCCCTGACCAAGGAGGTCTTTTTTAAAAAATACTTTTTTTTTTTTTTTTAATTTTAGAGAGGAAGGGAGAGGGAGAGGGAGATAGAAACATCAATGAGAAAGAATCACTGACCAGCTGCCTCCTGTATGCCCCACACTGGAGATCAAGCCAACAACCTGGGCATGTGCCCTGATAGGGAATTGAACCGTGATCTCCTGGTTCATAGGTCAATACTCAACCACTGAACTATGCCAGCCAGGCATGACAGAGGTCTTTGAGAAGGGGAAGAAATGGCTTACTTGGCTTGGGTGGTGCAGAGCAGTCCTGATGCTGACTCTCACCTGTTTCCACCACTTTCCTGACAATTATGTCAGAGGTACAAAAAAAAAAAGTGGACAAGTGGGCTAATGTATGTATCATCCGCATCACCGCTAATGTTAACTGAGCTCTTACTCATGCCAAGTTCTGTTCTAAGATGCGTTCGTTCTGTTAACTCATTTAACTCCCACGGCAATCCAGTGAGGGAAGTACTGTTTTCCCTATCTGGCAGCGGAGAAAGCTGGGGCCTAGAGCTTACATAACCTGCCCAAACGCACAGGCCTAAAAAATACTCTTGCTCCCCCTCCTGCTGGTGGCTGGATTTGACATTGGTGTGGGGGGAAAATAGGCAGAAAAAGATAATAGTAATAATAGTAGTAGCAACTGTTTATTGTTTTCTCTTTACCAGGTATAGTACTAAGTGGGTCTATGTACATGAACTCCTTCAACCCCAGCAACAACCCTGAGATATAGTTATTATTCCCACTTTACTAATAAATACGGTTGACCTTTGAACAAAGTGGTAGTTAGGGGCACCGCACAGTCAAAAATCTGGGTATAGCTTTTGACTCCTCAAAAACTTAATTACTAATAGCCTACTATTGACCAGAAGCCTTAACAGTTGATTAACACATATTTTGTATGTTATGTTTTTATATACTGTATTCTTACAATAAAGTAAGCTTAGAGAAAAGGAAATGTTATTAGGAAAATCATAAGGAAAAGAAAATACATTTGCAGTACTGTATGTATTTTTTAGAAAAAAATAATCTGTGTGGAAGTGGACCTGTGCCGTTCAAGCCCATGTTGTTCAAGGGCCAGCTGTACGACTCAAAGACATCCACTTGACTAGGGTCACCTAATCAGAAAGTGGTATTCCAGTCGACCTAGCCTCAAAGCCTGTGCTTTGGAAGGGAAAGACAAGAAGACCAAGTATGGCTCGCCCGCAACCATGTCAAACTCACAGCCTACGGGCCGCATGACTCATTTAAGTAAACAAGGCATGGGGCCCGACAGCCGTGAGTTTGACATGCTTGGAACTTTAGTTGCATCAGAATCACCTGGAGGGCTTGTTAAAATCCAGATGTGTCTGATTCTATGCATCTGGGGTGGGGCCCAGCATTTGCATTTCTAACAGGCTCCCGGTAATGTTGCTCTTGCTCTGAGAGTCAGTGGCATAGTGCATTCAGTATAGCACTGTGGTCAGACCTGGCTTTGCATCTGGCTCTGTCACTCACCACGCTGTGTGACCTTCGGCAGCTTCTTAGCCTCTGTCATTGAAAACGGTAACAGTTTCTACCTCACTGGTTGTTGGGAGGCTTTTAGGTGAGATATTACAGGCAAAGCACCAAGCAAAAGGCCGACCCCTGGTGAACTTTGGTTTCCTTTCTTCACCAGTCTTCACCCTTGGCCAGAGGGTGGAGCTCAGGAGAAATGCTTTCTGGATGGCTGCCATGGCTCTGAGCTCCAGGCTTGAGTCGGGGACGGTTCTAAGTTAGATCGAGAACTCTAAGCTGGGGCTATGGTAGAAAGAAGCAGCCTCCTGGTTCTTTCGGCACGCTGGCTGTGTTGAACTTGGACCCTTGCCCTCAACAATCCTGTCGTTAGCAAGACAATGGTTTACAAAAACTTCCCCATAGAACCTCACTGTTATATGATCAGGGATAAGGTCTCCCAGAAATCTGGAACACAGTTCATCTTAGGACAGCCGTATTAAGGCCATCAGCTCTTTTCTCCTGGAATGTCTCCTGGTAGCAATGATGGGCAGAGAGCCTTAAAAGCATTTGTGGCTTCAAAAATTTGGGTGGTTTGTGAAGACTGAATAAAGGACTTGAAAAATGAGCACTTAAATGATTGTATCAGTATTTTTCTTCTTTAAAGGATGAGCATTATCTCATTCCAAACATTCCTCTTTCTCTCATGTACAGTGCCAGCCCCTTTTTGGATTTGGTGAAAGGTTAGCTTCGTTTTCCCCATCACTCTGCCAGCCTCCTATTCCTCAAGGTGGAGTTAACCCTCTTCACTTGTGGATACACCTGGTAGATTTCTATTTAAGAAGCTAAAAAATCCCCAGAAAGAGGCATAGGCTCTGAGAAACATTTTAGTTATTAAGATCTAACAACAAAAAATGGCTTATTGAATATTTTTAATAAATATTATCTCTTTGGGACATGAAATATATTCCCAGGAGAGTTAGTTCAATAAAACAAAATGAGAGACCAATGTCATGATTCATTAAAAAGATAACCCTTCTGGAAGGAATTTGGAGCTTAAAAGAAGTAAATCCGAATCTCTATTTCCTAAGCAAACTTGTGTATGATTAGCCACACACACACACACACACACACACACACACACACACACACACACTCTGTTTTAAAGGGGACCCAGCATTTGTTTACATTAGGCCTGGTAAGACATGGGGCCATGGAAACGACCGCCATAAAGGAAGAAGTTCTTGTACTTACAGTTTCCTAGAAACAGGAGGCGTGTCACACCACACAGGGCCACACGGGGAAGCAGCAGGGTGGATCAGGATGCAGAGAGAGTAAGGAAAAAGCATGGGCAGGGGCAAAGTCTTTACTGTGGCTTTTTGGGAGAAGGAACAGGTGAGGCAGGCTTCGGATCGGCTAGTTTAAATAAATGCAGCAGGTCTGGGGCTAGGTACCTGGCCTCCGTTGATTAGGGCAGGTGGATAGAGGCTCAGAGTGAGGGGATCCAATAGAGACTGCAGTTGGGGTTGGGGGCTCTGTGTGGTTGGTGGCAAGGTCCTGGGCCAGTTGGTGCTGCCTCTGGGAATTAGCTAACGCTGGGAGGGGCAATCCCCACAGAGTCAGCAAGGCCCCGAGATGTCAGATCACTGCAATACAGAAAATAAAAGGGCAGGATGAATACCACAGAGAGCTGTGGTAATGTTACAGCACAACGCCACACACCAGGCCGCTGTTGAGTTTCAAGATTGTTTTGTTTCTTCTATAGACCCTTTGTTGGCAGTTTAGACATAGGTGTGTTTTTCCCCTGAAAGTGACCGGCTCCATAGTGGATGTTGCTGCCTTGTCTCTGCATCACATACTGTTTTTCTCACCAGCACAGTGGTGGGAGCGGGTGATGGGGGGGGGGTCTAGGCTTTGCAGGGCCTTCCAGGAGCTGCCTCGGCCACTGAGAGAAACGTGAGACCTCAATGTGGTGTACTAGTAAGTCTGAAAAGTAAGAAAAAGGCTCCCAAAACTGATAAGAGAGCTGATGATAATTCCTTATTCATTTGGTACAAAAAGTTTCAGGGAGTTTGGCAGACAGATATTTTCTCAACACCCTCAAGAGCCAAATAAGAGGCATATGGAGCTTTGGTCTTTGTTTTCCAGCACTCATCACACTCCCTCACCCATCACCACTGAGGGGTGTGTGACCCAGGCTGGGCCAATTCTACTGTTTCATCTTCCTGGACATGAACCTTCACCCAAGCTGGAACAACCCCAACCACCCGGCCCCCCCTCCCCGAAATTTTTATGTAGGTGCCTTCCAGGTTCACAGAGCTAGAATATAATAATAATAATAATAATAATAATAATAATAATAACAACAACAACAACAGCAGCAGCAGCAGCAACAGCAACTAATATGTGCTGAGGGATCATTAGGTGCGAAGCATATTCAAAGCACTTCACATAGGCTATCTCTTTTACCTTGACCTTCACAACCATCCTATAAGGTAAGTACTACTATTATCCAGATTATAAAAAGAGGAAACTGAGCTACAAGACAGTGAAGGAATTTGCTCAAGGTCATGACCTCATAGGGGGTAGAGCCAGGATGCTGCCTGAGGCTGTCTGACTCCTGAGCCCCAGCCCTGAATCATTGTCTATTTTCTCTGGAATTGCTGGCAGATGCATTCCCTGTTATTTGGGGAGAACTGATATATGATAGAAGAGGATAAACTGTTTCCCATTAGGAATTGTCTTCAGCTGCATATAAGAGAAAACTCAAATAAGATAGGCTTAAACAGACTTAGGGGTTTATTTTTTCCCTGACATAATGTGAAGTGCAGAAGTAGGCAGGCCCTGGCTAGAATGCAGGCTTTCAGTGTCATCAGGGAGGCAGGCTCTCTCTATCTTTCTCCTCCTCCATCCTTAGTGCATGGTTCCCACCCTCAAGGTTGCTTCATTGTCCAAGACGGCTGCTGGAGCGCCAGCCATCCGGCGATGATTCCACGCAGGAAATGGGAAGAGTGGGGGAAGAGGGCGAATGGTGGTTTTTATCTATAGAGCCAGCACTTGAAGCCTCGCCCTACAATGTTGGCTTCTATCTCACTGGCCACTCTGGCCTGAAGGGAACTGGAATTATAGTCTTCAAAGCGGTATTCCTAGGGAAGGAGGCGGGGGGATGGGTAGCGGCTCTTGGCCTCTTCCACAAACACAGATATGTTTTAACACGACAGTAATGATCAAGCTGCCATGTGTCCAACGCACTAGCTCATAGTTGCAAATTTTAGAAATGACCCCAGTCTTCTGAACTCCAACCCAGGGAATTTGTCATCACAGATTAGCCCAGCTCCTAAACACAGCAGCCAGTGTTGAATGGGGCATTCTTTTAACCTCAGGAAAAGTTGGCAGAATTTCGCAGAATCCACCGTCCTCTCCCTGCTGTCCTGAGGCTCGTCGAAGACCTAACGCAGGAGAGCTAGCTTGTTAGACATGAACTGTACAGGAGATGATGCCAACTTTCGCCAGCGGCTGCCAGAGACAGCACTGACTGACATCCCAGGCAAATGACACAAGCTGGCTTTGAAGTTCTGCTGCATAGCCCAACCCACCAAGGACTTAGACCACCAAATCCATTCCATAAGAACCTAATAACTCAGTTATCACAAGGCCTCCAGAGCAAATAAGAATGCTTTATTCACAAAGTCAAATCACCCTTGTAAATAGGCCCTAAAGTTAGATGTCTCGTGGAACTTATGGGAGCAGTGAATTTGTATTTCATTCATCAAATAAAAATGGACAGGGCTGTAACATTTATAAAACCTTTTCCCTCTTGTGTTATTATTTCCTCAATATATATTCATACATACACAGCATAGAGAGCACAGTTAGGCTTGACTCATTCTTTAGAAAATAAATCAAGAATGCAAGAGGGAGAACATTGCTGGTAATTAACCCTGAACATCTCTCTGTCATTCTAAGATGGAAGAAGACACTGATTATTCACAGATGTGCACACACCCCAATGCACATTCGGCTGGTCTGGAAGCCGCCCTCACCAGACCCTTCACACTCCACGGGCTTTGTTTGTTCGTTCATTTTGGCTTCCATGATTTTGTACGCACTCTACCCCCCTGCCTGAAGCACTTTTCTCCACCTTTTAGTCTGATAACTCCTGTGTGTCCTTCAAACTCCACAGAGATGCCACCTCCTCTGAGAATCCTAAATTCTAAATTCCCTAGGACTCCTGAAACAGTTCGTTGCTTTTTCCCCTTTTGAGTGAAGGTACTGAGCATAATTGTCATAATAAATTGTTATTTACTTGTTTTGATGTCTGTCTCCCAGACTAGACTGTGAGCTCACCAGCGGAAACCGTGTCTTGTTTATTTCTGTACTCAGTGCTAGTTATATGGCAAGTGCTTATGAATGTGGTCATATTAAAATGAATAGGGGTGGACAATGGCTCCCATCTTACACGGGTTTCCCTGGACTTATGACCCCACGTTATTGTTTTCCTCCTTCACAGACGTTTGCTCTTCAAAAAATTGTGTTAAATCTTACAATGTCCACGTCGCCCCATTCACCTGAATAACGAGGTCCCAAAGTTTGAAAGCTTCAAACTCTGATGCCAGGACATTTAGTCTTTGCACTTTGTTTTTGTATCAGAACCTGTGAAGAAGAAAATATGTCTTATAACTAAGCAATTACAGGTAAAAACCTAATGGAGCATTTCTTTATGGCTTTTCATTATGAGATGGGGACCTCTGGTTGTGTGGCTAAAATGTGAGCAGAGAGTAAGCTGTAACCTCAGGAATAGGATCAAGAATTAATAACTGGTTCTATATGATTCAAAGAAAGTGTCTGTCCCTCGGCTCCCTGGGTCCCTCTTCCCCACACCTGTTTTGGTTGGATGAATATTCAGAGAAGGGCCAGAGATGTGGCTGAGTTGATGCATGACAAATATAACAGTCTCCACCACCAAGATTTACATAAAGTAATTCAAGGTGCAAATGAGCATGGGCAGGTGCTGTGAGGACAAGACTTTGTCCTAACTTGAAGGTAAGCCGGCCCTTATCCTGGATTGCCTATAAAGGTGAACTCTTGTTTACCCTTATATCTTCTAGTTATGTCTCTGGTTTTCAACATTCAATTCAATGTGTTTCCTAGCTGCATGGGACTGCTTCACCTGTGACATTTGGCCACGTAAACAGTGTAGAGTCAAGTCTTCTGGACAAGAGCAGCGTTTCTCACCTTAAATTGTGTATAGTCCTGGGATGTCCTCTGGGATCAGATTACACAGCAAGAATCCACCATGAGCATAGGGATTCAAATTCATCTCCTCTCTTCTTGGCCAAAGGAATCTGTATGGCATTTTTACAATAACCATATATTTAATTATTACAAATCTTAACCTGTATAAGTCCCAAGGTAGCCGTCTACAGAAGCTAATGCATCTCAAATGCAGTATAAGTAAATATAGTTCATCATGGACACAGAGTCACAGACTCATACAATGACTACATAACCGCCAAAAGCACTGGCTCTGGAGCCAGACTGACTGTGCTCCACCTATGGCTTCAGTGCCTCTTATCTGTGACCTTTGACATCTGTTGTCCAATCTTCAAAACGGAAATAATAATCCTAGACACTTCATTGGGTGATTGTGAAAATTAAACATAAATAAGGTGCTTAGAACAGTGTTATATTTCTGTATTCTTTCTAGAAGATAACGTGTTCAAATTTGCCCCGGTCTCCCATGTCACCCAAGAAAAACGACATCACAAATATGGAGTTAATTAAGGAAAGGTGCGCGGGAGTATGTCACAGAGTCCACCGAGGATAGCTGGAGCTGGAACACTAGCTGCACACGACCTGGTTGGGGATGTCTTGCAGAAGCTAGCTCATCGATGTGTTATGAGAAGGCCCAGAGCACTACTTGGCGTCCAGTTAGCTCTGACCAACCACATTCTAATGACCTGGGTGCAAATGAGTGAAAAACACATGGACTAGATTTCCTGCTGAATACACATGGGTTTCAAAATTAAGGGGAAGGAGCACTTGCCAAAACGCATTTTGTAATGATCACTGTAATAACGAATGGCTCACTGAGCCGGAAACATCAGTGGATCATCTGTGATGCTCATTAAACCCACAAGGCAGCAGGTTGAAACACTCGGGAAATACTTAGAGATCAAAGAAGCGCTGTCCCATCGGTGCTTGAAAGTTGAAGTAAAAATTGATTTGGGAAGAAAACAAGAAGATGTTTCTTAGCTCTGGTCAGGTGCATGGCACTAAGAAAGAGAAAAGAAGAGGTTGAAAGGTGACAACATCCTTCTCGGGACCCATCACAGGACTGCATTTGGGAAGACTGAATTCCGCACCAGTTCTTCCCTGCTCAGCTGCTGGACCTAGAGCAAATCCTTCCCCCTCCTCAAGCCTGTTTCCTCATCTACACACAGAGGGTTCTTGAAGCTCCCTTGTCCTTCTAAACATCAATAGGCTTTTTTTTTTTTCCCCAACAAAAAACAGGGGCTTGATTTCTCTTGGTGTCTAGTAAGCAAACACCATCTTTAAATTAGCAACAATAAGTTAAGTATTGGAAGATTTGGAAGAGAAAAATGTTAAAGGAGAGAAAACTTTCCAGACAATAGGAAATCTCTGCTTTTGCCAATTGAAAGCCTCATTGAGAAGAGATGAAAAGCTCACAACCAGACGGGAATGTTTTAATAAGACAGTTTCAGCCCAATCCCCCGCTGCTGCCGTCAACAGCAGGTTTTGCTAATGAGCTTTGACAGGATTGGAAATATCAAAGTAAATTAGACATGTGCCAAATACACGTTTTGACTCAATTGCAAATGTCTGGATGAAAAAGAAATCAATATTCATCCAAAACGAAATATCCTAATCGGAGAACATACTCCTGGGATAATCACAATAAATCTAAATTATTGTTATTATAACTATTCCTTAACCTTTCAATAGTTCAGTTTGACAAATCTACCGTTAAGATTTGGAGCAATAATTTCTGAGTTTTGTCAGTTGCTGCATTGCTCCTGGGATTACTCGCCTTCACATTTGCTGCACTAAACAGTCACTCACTTTAAACTGATGGCAGAAGAGGCGGAAGAAGTTGTGTGGATACTTCATTTTTCTCTAGTACTTTCTTGTTTTCATCATAGTGTATATTTTGTCTTCTCTCTGGATCGATGACTATTCACTGTAGATGCTGTTGTACTTGTTTACGAAGGTTTTGTTCTTTGCAAAATTTTGAAATGGAGAAGTTGGCAGTTTACTTTTCATTCATTCACAGGTACTCTCTAAAAAAGTCTTTTCCTTGAACGAATCTAGCCTAAATGAGATTAAGTCACTAAAAATTAAATACTTTCTTGAAGGTTATTTAATTTAATGTTAGGAATGCTAACATACCAAATGATTCCACAAAGATTCTAAAATGATGGGTAAAGGAGATGAAAGGCAAAAATTAAAAAAATTTTTTTTTAAAAAAACCAATACCTTGAAGTATGATTGATGCAGGCTCTCTCAGGTCCTGGGAGAATTGACTTATGGAGCTAAAACTTGTGGTAGGTTGGGGTTTACTGGCAGGAATAGGAAGCCCTGGGCAGTGTGATGGCAATTTTTTCAGAGCTCCATTGACATCCACTCCTGTGACCTGACTCACCTGACCCTCCTCCAGGAAACACACGCAGCATATGCTATTCTGGCCACAAAGGTGACCAATAGATCTGTGGATTCTGCAAGCAGCTCCCCCAGCATCATTTCTATCATATTCTAATTGTGAATAAAACTGATCTCTATTGTTTGACTTTATATTATTTTCATTTTTATAGGCACTTGTGGCTACAAAAGGATATGAAGTCCTTCCTAAAGTTGTTTAGCTAACACACTCTCTTAGTGTTCATACTTACAGTCAATCAATTTTCCTTTTTAATTGTTCAAAAATTGTTACTGTTTTTGTACCTAAATGGCTTTTACAATAATTAATAATTATGTAATATCACATCCTTAAAATTAGTAAGTGTGCACATATGTCAAAGAAATAATAGGATTTCAACTTACAAAACCCATAGAGATTTTTTACTCCAAGTTACATGGACAAGGTTTATCTACATTTAAAAATGAATATTCAAATGTTAATAAGTTGACTGACCTGCTTTGTTCATATTGTCGACTTTGCTACATGATTAGATGTGAGGGATGTGATTGGAAATTATCCAATAGGCAATCACTGAGGCTACACAAGTTCTGGCCGACCAGGAATGGTACTGAAGAAGCATTTGGCTATCTGGCCTTTTAATGGTGGGGCCAATGCCAAAGCTAAGTGGCAGCCTTTGGCCGAAGTCAACCGCAGTGCGTTCCTGCCATGATCCCAGGGCTTCCCCTCCAGAGCCTTTTAAAAAGAATTCTTTGCTCAAGCAATTTCCGCACCTCTGTTGCACTAATCAAAGTTAGGGCCAGAAATTAGCTTTTTAAACAAGAAACTGGAACGTTTGCATTTATTACATGAGATGGGTGTGAACCTGGGTCTGGAAGGAAGAAGCACAAGGTGGGAGAGATCAGCTGCGGTTGGAGAGAAAGAGACTAGAGATTTTGGGGAGGGAAGCAGCTGCTGTAAAGATGCATCTCTCGGGAAAGAGAAATGTTTAGAGATGATGTTTAGGAAATTTTGCTGTGTGCATTGGTGTGGCAGAGTTTTCCATTTGCGGCCTCCTCAAAGAGACTTTCATAATTTTTCTTTCAAGGCTTTGATGTGAAATTTCTTTTCCTTCGAGATGAATCACATGCTTTTCTTATTTTTGAGAACAAGAAGGCTTGGTCTTATTCAAACGGCAAAGAAGAAAGCCCAAGTCACGCTGTCCTTGCAATAGCATTCACATTTAAATACCTAATTGGAAACGACAAAGGGAAATATGTTTCAAGCACATCAGAAATGTTTATTTTGACTCAGCGATTCCACTTTGACTATTGTAGAATAATTAGAAATGTGGGCAAAAATCTATATGCACAGGGGTTCATTATACCATTATTTGTGGGAGCGAAATCTCCAGAGGGAAATGGTGCAGGAAATTACATATAATCACACGCTATGCATCTATTAAAATAATGTTTACCAAGAGCCTTTTATTAATTTGGAAAAGTCTCGGGCATATTTTAAGGGCTTTTTAACAATGTAAAACACGATTTTATGACTCTATGATGTGTTGTTACCAGTATAAAATACATGTCTGGCACAGGTGTTTTGTGTGTATCATCCCAGAAGTTTTTCAGGCTAATGGAATAGAACTTGGAGCTTCAAGTATTTGTCTGTGCTTTGTAGCCTTTTGAAAACAATGTCCCCAGGGAAAAGCCAGACCATACTTGGGAACAAGCACTTCTTCAGCTCACTTCTAAATAAATAATGGAATGACTTTCTTAAGGGGTGGGTTCCCTTAGACTCTCGGTGTTTTTAAGAGATTTCAACTTTACTCTTGCTATTCTATCTCCACTCTCCTTTCTGTGTTTTCACACATGGAGTTCTGGACTTCTGCAGCTGAGCTTTAAAAACATGACAGGGAATGTATTCCAGTCAAATCCCTAAAGAGCCATGAATAGCTCCGTCAGAACAAAAACAAAAAACTCAGCCCTCTAGTTGTTCTAGAAT
The DNA here is from genome assembly GCF_964212035.1 of Myotis nattereri. Classification (NCBI taxonomy): domain Eukaryota; kingdom Metazoa; phylum Chordata; class Mammalia; order Chiroptera; family Vespertilionidae; genus Myotis; species Myotis nattereri. The sequence goes on from NC_138075.1 coordinate 200,139,163, forward strand.
ATATGGATGGAGCAGACAACTGTGAGAGATACAGGAGAGATGATTCAAGCATAGAGATGGGAGTGTGGGCTTACTTCCCTCAAGAATTCCTAAAATCTGAATACGGACATGAAGGAAGCTGGTGATGGTCTTATATTTCCCTATGTGTTGTCAACCGCACTAAATGATGCCATGCTAGGGTTTTACTGCCTTTTCTAAACTTTCACCTATTTATTTTTTATTCTTAGTCTAACCTTAAATTTAAAAACATGAGGCAAGAGGTAGCAAATAATAAAAGTACGGATGTACTAACAGCCACTTCAAGTGCGAGGCTCAGTGCCTAGGGAAGACGGGTCCCGGAGAGTCTCCATTCACCCTTCCGGGCCCACCCTTCACCTGCTCTGTGTCCCGGGACACTGACGTCCATGGGCCTATCAGTTGGGCTCCTTTGCCCTCTGGCTTCTGTCTGGTTTAGCCCACGGCCATCCCTAAGATGAACTGAAAGGCAGAAAGAGAAGGACACTGGGGTGTTTGCTCCAGCCTCCTTCCCTACAGGGCGTTGGGTTGGCAGTGGCTGTGGTCCTCTCACGCCCACAGCTGCTGCCAGGCAGCCCTCTCTATAGCTGCAAGCTCCTTCCACGTTCCAGCAACTGCTGCCTCTCGGCTCTCCTCCAGGCCCCAGCTGGAGTGGCTTGCTTCCAGCTGCACCCATAACTTGGCTTCCCTTGGCCCTCCACGGATCATCATTCATCTCTCCACGGTGACCTTGTTTAAGTGTAAAGAGGGCCAGGACCCTGACGGATACAGAGGAGAACATGCCAGAAGAGATGCAGTGGAAGAAACCAACCAGACTTGTACACAAAGCTCAGTTCCAAGCCTTCCAGCTGCCAGGCCAGAGGAAGAGCATGATGTTACATGGCTGCCCTTCTCTAACAAAAGCAAGCAGACCAGGCAGCAGCAGATGTTATTTCTTTACACTGAGCTCTGAGTAGGGTTTTTCACACGCATCTTTACACGAAGGAAGATGTCTTCGTGTGCATGCCTCCCCCTGCTATCGTGGTGCCTTCAATCCTCGTGCAGGAAGAAAGTGATCAGCTCAGAGTCAAACTAAGCAATGGTGCCAGAGTGAGGACCAGTTGGCACCGTGCAGGAAGAGCACCCTGTCTAGCCAAGCAGGTCATCATGCCAGTGATATATCCAGGCTGCCAGGGACTTTGTCTTGTGTATTGTGGTGTCTTCTAGAATAGTACCACCAGGCACAGAGATGATTCTCAATAAGTAGCTGTTGAATCAAACAGTGGATATCTTAAATCTTTGTTGTGTCACATTGTGGGTTCTTATACCTTATAGCTTCTAAATGCCCCTTTCCACTTAAGGAGGAAATAGGTTGTTATAGAACATGGTTCTCAGACCTTGCTGTGTACAGTGTTATCTGAGGAGCCGTGTGAAATGCTGTTACCTGGGTCTCATGCCAAGATATTCTGAATTCATTGGTCTGGGGTTCAGCCAGGGCCTGAGGATTCTTTATAAACACTATCCAGATGATTCTGATGTGTGTCCCAGACTGAGAACATGGTTGTGCAACATGTTCTGAAAGTGGAGTCAAGAGACCTGGATCCAGGCCTCCGCCCACTAATGACAAGCAGAGAGTTCAATTCCCCTGAGCTTCAGTTGTCTTATGCACAACATGAAGATCTTAAAAATCTGCCCTGAACACCTCACAGGCTGGTTGTGTGAAAAAGTAAAATTATGTCTGTACAAAATTCTTTGTAAATTCTAAAACGCTTTATGCATATATCACCATCACCATTAACGTGTGGCATGAAATGCATTCCCATATAAACATTAGCAACACACACACCCCCCCGCCACACACACACACACCCACACACACACACACACAAAATAAAAAAACAAAAACAAAAAAAACAAAAAACGCTCATTGTGTTGAATATTCTTCCTTGGGTCACATTTTAAGGTCCCAGCAAAGGTCTGTGTTTGATGTTGAAGACTTTCTTGAAATATTACTAGAAGTCTGTAAACCATTATCCCCTAAGTTAAACAAGACAATTCGGCAATAAGACTGATAGCTCAAAGTAGAAAAAAAAAAAAAAAAAGGCTTTCCCCCCCCAAAGTTGGTGAGCTTGCCAAAAAGCCGTCCGGAAGGTGAATTTCTAAGGATGTTTGCCCACATATGAGTTCAGTTTCAAACTTGGTCATATGGGAAAGGCCAACTGTGCCCAGGGCGGGCTTGGCTCCAACATTATTCTGTTCTCCAGCAGGTGTGCAACGCCACAGTGGTGATCAGTATCTAGGGTTGTTCCTAGCGTTTTAGAATCCTTGAGTCTGATGGCTCCTTTCCATTGTTTATTCATCCCCTTAATGTGTGTGATCATAGGATATTACATTCTTTTTCCTTTCCAAAAGACCCAATAGATATTTATAAGATCCCAGTCCAAAAAAAGTCAGTATTTCATGTTCTACAAGTATCATTCTGTTTAAATCTATTGGGACATTTTAAAACTTTCTTTGGACTAAGGCATATAGTAGGATTCCAATGATACATTTTTATAAAACAGTAGATTGTCTTCTCTTCAGCTTGAAAAAAATTGTTTTCCTTATAAAGTGTTTAATGTTTACTAGACCCCATTTAATTTCTTTGTAATTTGCCAATACAGGGGAGTGGGGAGAAAAAAACTTAAACTTTTCTTGAAGTTCCCTTAATCAAGCAAGTCTTATGTTGGTTGGTTCATCATCACACGACTATTTCCTACAGCAAAAAATATCTGCCTTTTACATCTAGAAACTTTGTCAATCAAGTCTGAAGTCTATAGGAAACTCACTTCTTGCTAATTCCATGATTTTAACTGGACCAAGCACTTTGGCATCTCTTCAAGCTTACTCTCAGCCCAAATGTCAACTTCTAAACTCATTTGTTCAGATACTGCTGGGACATGCTGATTGGGGTGGTGTCCATTTCTTTTTCTTTTTTCTAAATATATTTGTATTGGTTTCAGAAAGGAAGGGAGAGGGAGAGAGAGAGATAGAAACATCAATGATGAGAGAGAATCATTGATCACCTGCCTCCTCCACACCCCACACTGGGGATTGAGCCCATAACCTGAGCATGTGTCCTGACCAGGAATCAAACCATGATCTCCTGGTTCATAGGTTGATGCTCAACCACTGAGCCATGCCAGCTCTTTTTCTTTTTTAAAAAATTGAATGTATTGGGGTGACATTGGTTAATATTGTATTGTGTGCTCACCACCCCAAGTCAAGTTTCCTTCCATCACCATTTATTCCCCCTTTATCCTCTTCTACCTCCCCCCACCCCCTTTTCCCTCTGGTAATAACCATAGAGTTATCTGTGTCTATGAGGTCTTTTTTTTTTTTTTTTGCTACATCCCTTCACCTTTTTCACCCAGACCTCAACCCCTCTCCCCTCTGACCACTGTCAATCTGTTCTTTGTATCTATGAGTCTGTTAGTTTATTTTGTTAACCATATTTTTCCATGTATAAGACACCCCCCACTTTTCCAACCCAAAATTAAGAAATCAATATTTTAAACATTTTGCTGGTTTTCCTTTTAAGACCTTTTTCTTTTATGGCATCTTAAGGAGTTGTTCTTCCTGTTTTCTCCACTGTCTGTCTGATCATACACTCAGTGGGAGGTGGTCCAAATTGTCTCTCTGCAGCTCTACTTCCATGCTCTTTTGCATAGCTGATTACATTCAGCTTGAATTTTGCAGAGTAAGACAATCACTTACTGGTATTTATCTTTTTATTTTTTGACATCTTTATGGGCTCAGAACATTCTGGTCCCTGTTGCATCTGCATACTCTCCACCTCCACCTCCAATTACGGCATCAGCTGACGTCAGTAACAATAAAGCTCATGATTGAAAGAAGCCTGTTTGACAAGGCATGGGCAGCTAAACATCTGAGGGGCTCCCTCCTCAGCTGACTTCTGTGTATAAGATGTCCGTTGATGTTTGGTCTAACAATTTTTGAAAAAAATAGCATCTTATACACAGAAAAATACGGTAATTAGATTGCACATGTAAGTCTTTTCTTTCTCTGACTGGCTTATTTCACTTAGCATAATGTTCTCCAGGTTCATCCATGCTGTTGCAAAGGGTAAGATTTCCTTCTTTTTTATGGCCAAGTAATATTCCATTGTGTTAATGTATCGCTGTTTTTTTATCCACTCATCTACTGATGGGAACTTGGGCTGCTTCCAGATCTTGGCTATTGTAAATAATACTGCAATGAACATAAGGAGATATATATATATATATCTCTATATATATATCTATATCTATCTCTCTCTATATATCTATATCTATCTATATCTATCTATCTATCTATATATATATATATTTTTTAAATTAGCATTTCAGATTTATTTGGGTATATTCCCAGAAGTGGAATCACTGGGTCCTAGGGCAGTTACATTTTTAATTTTTTGAGGTAATTCCATACAGTTTTCACAGTGGCTGGACGAATTTGCATTTCCACTAACAATGCATGAGGGTTCCTTTTTCTCCACATCCTCACCAAAACTTGTTGTTTGTTAATTTATTGATAATAGCTGTGTTTTAGTTTGCATTTCTTTGATGATTAGTGATGTTGAGCATATTTTAATATGTCTATTTGCCATCTGTGTGTTCTCTTTGGAGAAGTATCTATTAAGGTCCATTGCCCATTTTGTTGTTGTTGTTGTTGTTGTTAATCCTCACCCAAGGATAATTTTCCACTGATCCTTAAAGAGAGTAGAAGGGAGAGGGGGAGACAGAGAGAAACATTGATGTGAGAGAGGCACATCAATTAGTTGCCTCCTGCACACACCCCAACCAGGGCCAGGGAACCTGCAGCCAAGAATGTGCCCTTGATTGGAATCAAATCAGGACCTTTCAGTCCTCGGGCTAATGCTCTACCCACTGAGTCAAACATGCTAGGGGCATTGCCCATTTTTAAATAGAATTATTTGTGTTTTGGGTGTTGAGTTTTGTAAGTTCTTTGTAAGTTTTGGATATTAACCCCTTATCAGATGTATTATTGGCAAATATGTTCTCCTATTCAATGGGTCGTCTTTTCATGTTGTTGATGGTTTCCTTTGCAGTTCACTTGGAATGGCAATCTTTTTCTGCAAAAACTTTTGAGTAATTACATTTCTAACTCATAAGATCTCCCAGATTTATCCATAGCAAATACTCCAATACAGCAACTACTGTATATGTCTTTTTGTTCTTAAATCCACTCTAAGAAAACAACATGGTATCAGACTGTGAAGACTAATGTGAACTTGTGACTGTCTTATGGCATGACTGCATGCTCATCCATTTACCATGTCTACTTGAAAAGCTCTATTTTATGGCAATAAATCCCCCCTTTTCAAGCAACTGAAAATATTGGGCAAACTAAGAATAAGAGCATCCAATGTTTATATCTGAAATTCAAAAGGTGGATTATTCTAAATTTTTAAAGTAACTTGACTTTTGATTGTAGAAATATTATAGTTATGGTTAAAAATTATAAAAGTAACTAAAAATAAAAACAAGAAAATAGTCACTGATTATACAGATATAGTCATTTTTAATTGTATGGTGCCTAGATTTTCTATACACACGCACATAAAAATATATTATTTTTATTCTTTCTTCTGTATATACAGTGTGGCAAAAGTAGGTTTACAATTGTTTATATGAAAAATAATACAATAATCAATAAACAGTATCAGTTTGCCCTCATCATGCTAAATATTCACAAAGCCTTCCCAATGCTTAATTTCAACATGCATCCAAATATCAGATTTTTGTTTCTGTATGGGGTTTGTTTGGAAATAGCCTCAATTTCTTGTTTTCTGAATTTGCAAGGTAGGAAGCAAAATACTTCTTGTGTTTTTTGTTTTTTTTTGTTTGTTTTTTACATCCATCATTGTTAAACATTAAAAGTGGGAAGCATTTCAGATCCCCTGTTTAATAAACTTAGGGATATAAACACATTGACTAGTTATTTTGAACTTGACATTTGTCTTTCAACCCAAATCTGTGGCAGAGATGGTCGCTAAATGTGGCCTGTTCAGTTATCCACCCTTGTCATAGTTTGACCAGCAAACACGGGCTTGAAGGCCAATGGCTCTGTCAGAAGAAATCAGCTTTGAGCCCATCTCAGCCACCTCCTCTTGGCATTCCCAGAGAGTCTTGAATAATTGTTGTTAGATTCATTCCTCTAAGTAATTTTAATTTGCCATCTTCTCCTTAGTGTTTTTAGATTGCTAAGACTTCTTGCCTGGGTTCCAGGGTAATTTTTCAGAGGAAATAACTAAGCTTCCCCATATTTGGGCTAGTACTGGCCAGAAGGAGACCTGGGCTTTGGTCCCAGTTTGCCACAAAACAGCTGCATGACCTTGGCCAGCTCTCTTCACCTCTCTAGTCCTCAATTTCCTGGAGCTGATCCCTGAATTTCCTTTCAGCTTTAAAAATTGTTTTGACAGTGTAATTTAATTATGCAATAAAATATCAAATCTAGTTCATCTTTCTTCAGACTTAGCCAAGGGTAGGGAAGGCAGGATGCATGCTTCCATTCATTCAACAACCATTCATTGGGCTTCTGCCATGTGCCAGACACTCTGCCAAGCGCCGGGGTTACAAACCTGAATATAATATAGATCCTGCCTCCAAGATCTTACATTTCTATTGGGAATTGTGGACGTAGCGACAAAGAAATCAGAAAATATGATATAGGACTATGTTAGAAGGCTGCGTGGAGCTCAGTGGAAGCCTAGGAAAGGCCATGCAACTCGCCTGGGATGAGTCAGGGAAGGGTCCCTCAGGAAGTAGTAATTAACCTCAATTTGCAGAATGAGCAGGAGTTAGAAAGGCAACGAAGAGAAACAGCAGTTTATGTAAAAAGATAAAGGAATAAAAATAGTCTGGAAAGTACCTGGGACTCAGAGAATGGCCAATAACTTTTAGCTGAGTGAATAAAACAGGCCAACTACCAAATTACATTGTAATCCAATTTTTCAAGGAACATTATTCTCTAGATCAGTGGTTCTCAACCTTGGCTGCACATTAGAATCACCTGGGAATCTTTTAAAAATCCTGATTTCTGGGCCTCATCCTCCGGAAATTCTGTTTCTTTGTTACTAATGTTGTGGCCCCACCCCTAACAAAGAAACAGAATTTCCGGAGGATGAGGCCCAGAAATCAGGATTTTAAAAAGATTCCCAGGTGATTCTAATGTGCAGCCAAGGTTGAGAATCACTGCTCTAGATGTTTCTAAATAGATGTGAGCTAACAATCTTACTGCTTAGTGAAATCTAGGTAATGTCCACTATCACAATGACTCACAATGGAAAATGTTTATTCTCCACACACCTATTTACAAAACTTTAAAGTTTTAGGGTTCAGAATAGATTCTCTACCATATCCTACCTCTTAAACCTTTGCTGTTTCATGACTCCACCACCCAAGCGCTGAAAACATTCACAGCTAGCAAACAGGAAGTTACGGATAAAATAAAGCTTTTAAGCTTCTTATAAAGACCAAAGAATACTGTATTTCTATATTATCCTTCTAATTTGATGAGAATGAGAATCATAGCAACGTAAAGTGATGCCCTGTCCCTGAACATTCAAACACTTAAGCACAAGATCTGCAGACAGTGACCTCCCGTATCCTAAAGTGTTTTTACAAGATGTTCCTGGAGCTGATACCTTCAAAAGTTAAAGGAATCAGGCAATCAAAGAAAACTGTAAACATCTTCAGCAGCGAACAGCTCTTTGTAAAGCAGTTAAATTGCTACAGAATTGACCTGTTGTTGTAAATGTTTCCCTCCATGTCCCGCGTGGTTCAGGGTTCAGGATCTGGAAGAGGAGCCGCACACAAATGAAAGAGAAAAGACAAGAGATAATTTGGGAATATTGGGGGGCCATGTGGGTAAGTCCAACTCAAGAGGAAGGACTTCCACTGGTGCTCAGGCCGAGCCAACCTCTTATTGGTTTGGGATACACCCATAGCCCTTAGGCAGGCAATTTCCAGTAACAGGCAGACTAGCCCATCAGCAAGGATTTACATAATGATAAATGGGGAAGCTGCTTCAGCTACCATTGTCTGGACTAACAATGGGTGCACAGCCCTGATCTTTGCAAGGGCTTCTAGGATCACTAGCCTTCCGGGTTCCTTGTCCACACCTCTCTGCTAATGAAGACAATAAGGGGTTTCCCACAACCTGTGTACAGAAACTCTCTGGGACTTCAAGTTAAAGGACCTCATCTGACCTTTTGTTTAGAACTAATGTCTTTTCAGGAAAATTCATCTGTAAGAAGGTGTTAGAATCTTGAGAGAAAGAAGGTTGGAAAATAAACACCATCGATATATACTTAAAAGAGTAAAATCGTAAACAATAAGTCATTGATGCCTATATTCCCAGAATGTTTATGCAACTACTATTAGGCTCAGATCAATTATTTTTATTTATGAGGGAAAAAGAAACCCTGGAGAATTCAACAGGACTTCCTGTGACAATCCTTTATTTTTTAATTTTTTTAATGTTTATTGATTTTTAGAGAGAGAAGAAGGGAGAGGAAGAGAGAGAAACATCAATGTGAGAGCAAAACATTGAGCAGCTGCCTCCTGCACACTCCCTACTGGGGATCGAGCCCACAACCCGGGCATGTGCCCTGATGGGGAATTGAACCAGTGACCTCTTGGTGCATGGTACAATGCTCAACCAACTGTGCCACAGGGCCCTGTGACATTCCTTTAAATGTTGGAAGGCATATTGCACAAAAGAGGTACTCATCCACTGATGAAGGCACAAAAGAATGGAAACAACCACCAACTAGTACAGAAAAATTAGAGGGCACACTTTCAAAAAGCCAAAGGCAGCAAATAACCCAACACATGGTGCTGCAGCCTCTTTCCCAGTTCTTTGCACCCACTCCCATCTCTGTCTGCTTTATCATTGCTGAAGGTGAGAAACTATTATGCATGACATTGTGTCTCAAAAGACTCTCAAATCATTTCTTATTAAAATTATTTGATCTCACTCACTTAGCTCCCATAAAGGTACAAAAAATAGGGTCCAGGGAACCTGCAACCAAGATACGTGCCCTTGACTGGAATTGGACCCAGGACCCTTCAGTCTGTTAACTGATGCTCTACCCACTGAGCCATACCCGCTAGGTCTGTTTATTGACTTATTGATGATAGTGGTGTATGAAAGAACTTGAAGTTCAGGCGCATTTTGTTGCCAGTGTGATCAGTGACTTAAGCTATTTCATATACAAATCATGAACACTTGTCAAAAGCATACTGTTTTGCAAAACTAAACACTTTCCTCATACACATTCCCTTATCCGCACCAGAATTAACTTGATATGTCTTGGCCTACATTACCTTTTTAAAAATCTGTTTCTCCTAAATAGTCATAATTTTATTTTCCTTTATAATTAATTGGTAAAATACGGGAATATGGAAACCAAACATGAACATAACTCTCATTCTTTGGGCTTTATTAGGCAGATCAGGCTGAAATTAACTTTCTTTTTCAAGGAAAACATTAAAATGTTACCTTCCCATGCCATCATCTTTAGTTTGAGGGAGCTCCTTTTCTTTTCCAAGGGGAGCACAGATTGTTCTAGACCCAGTTCTTTAATTCTCAGGATGATATATTCAAGATGAAGGACTGAACTTGTCCTAAATGGACATCCAATTCCTCCCTTGCCTCTGGGTTCTGTTTACTGACAGTAACCTCCTTCAGAGCACAACAGAATCTCACTTTTCTCTGTGTCTCCACATCCAGATACGTATAGTAGCAGGTGCTAAATGACCATTTGTTGAACTAATCCATTTAATGGCAAAAACACACACACATAAAAGCTCCAAATAAATTGAGAACAAAATAGTAATCGTAATAATAACAACAGCTAACATTTACTGAAAGCTGCCAACGCCAGGCGGTATTTTAAGTACTTTACACAGATCACTGTGTTCATTTTATACAATCACCAACGGAGGTAGCGCCTGCTTCTTATACCCTAGTTCTCAGCTGAGGGAAAGGAGCACAGATAGGTTAGTAAGTTGCCCACGATCAAAGGTTGATGAGTGATGGATCTGGGAACCACACTCCCGGGCAATCTGACTCCAGCCAGGTCCGTGTAATTAACCACTACAGCTATTAGCTGCCATGTTTCCATGGAGTCCTTGGGTTCTGTTGACTTCTCCTATATACTGTCGCCCAGACTTTGTGGCTCTTTCCCCATGACATTCCATCATAAGTTCCATTGCTCCCTATCTCCACAGAGAAGTTCTGGAGGACACCTGAGGCCTCAGGATAGTTAGGTGACCCAAATCCTCATTGTGGAACCAGGATGGTTAGCCAGGAAAAGAGAACGGTCAGAGGCAATGAGGTCTGCATTCATCTGCGCCTTCACCAGTTGGTGAGTGTCTCCTTTGTACAAGATGTTTTTCAACATATGAAGAGGTGTCACGAGAAAGGGGTATTAAATCAGTTCCATGTGGGTCCAGAGAAGACAATAAGGACTAAGAGTAGAAATTCCTGGAAGACTGACTTCTTCCCCAATCCTTTATTACTTCAAACACAGAGAAAATTTGAGAGAATATTGAAATAAGCACCTGTATACCTATTTCCTACATTCAGCAATTAACATTTTTGGCATATTTACTTCATCTACTATATACACATGTATGTATATTTTCCTGAACCATTTTAAAGTAAGCTTCAAATATCATAATACTTGGCTCTTTTTTAAAATATGCATCTCCGATAACAAGGGCATTCTCCTAAATAACCACATTACTGTTATCCATACCTAAAATATTAACTATAACTGGGAGGATGATTTTGTCCTAATATATAAAGGAATTTGTTCAGAAATAGGCTCTCCAAAAATCGAGTATGAAATAACTTCTCCATCTTTGGTATATTGAATTATTTACCACCTCTAGAGGAAAACATAGAAAAACTTTACATACATGATTGGAATTCTATATCCTTCCTGGGTTTGAGTTACATCTTAGACCAGGGCAAAAAACAACAACATTTAATCTACTTCTCTAGAAATAAGTGTCCTCCCCCCTCCCCCCTTTTAATGTCCATTCCCTCATAATCCCACTTGGGCCACCCAGACATCCTTTCTGGCTCTATTACATAATTATTGACTATTGAAGTTGGAAGACTGCATCAAGGCCAACTGTATCAAGCTTGTCTGACATCTTAAAACTCCCTTGCCTCCATCCTGTACCCACCTCCCTCACTGCCCCAAACCTGAATATGCAGGAGCCCTTCAAAAGCTCCAGGCCCAGTCTAATGTCTGCTCTCTCTTCCCAGTAAGGGAAGTCTGAGTGGGACAGGGCAGATCTATGAGCCTACAGAATAGGGCTGATGATGATCTCGGTCCAGGGAGAGTGAAACAACCAGATCACCCAAGTGAAGGGGCAGTTAGAAAAGACTAGACTGAGGGCCAGGATTTACTGTTAGGGAATAGGAGAGGAACTACCTAAGTTAGTGTCCTCCAGAGAAGCAGAATAAATAGGATATGGAGAGATTAGATAGATAGATAGATAGATAGATAGATAGATAGATAGATATTCTAAGCTATTGGCTCACACAATTATGAATGAGTCCCAATGTTATAGATTCCAGTCCAAGTCTGAAGGCGTGAGAACCAGGAGCTCTAAGGGCAGGAGGAGACCAATGTCCCAACTGTGCAGGCAGGCAGAGAGGGAATTCAACCTTCCTTTACCTTTTTGCTCTATTCAGGCCTTCAGCAGATTGGATGAAGCCCACCCACACTGGGAAGGATCTCCTGCTTGACTCAGCCCTCCAATCCAAATGTCAATCTTTTCCAGAAAGGCCCTCTCAGAAAGAATGCTTGACCTGGGCTTCCCCTGGTGCAATCAAGTTGACAGACACATAAGATTAACAGAAACCTAGGATCCCAGGGATTTAGATTCTAGCCTCGCTAGAAACCCTGAGCTGTTAGTATGGGCGCTCCTGACAAGTGCCCACAACCCGGGCTGAGAGTCAGGAGGGAGTTAAGGGAATAGAAGTGGGTGGTTGCAATTAAGCTCCAAGAACAAAAAGAGGTACATGAGCTGGGAGAGCAGGAGGAATTTAATCTTCTAATCTAAAGGGTCTGATTCACTTCAAGGTGCTCTAGCCAGAGCCCATCCCACTCTGAGGGCCTCTACCTTTCCTGTCCCCCACCTTACTATCTGAAGCTTCCTCACCCACCAGAGAGAACAAATGACTAATAAGTTCGGGCAGGAGCTATGTGTCAGTGGAGGAGAAAACCGTGGGATGAGAAAGACAGAGAGAAGCTGTAGTGGAGGGAGAGAAAAGAGGGAAGAGACAGATTCCAGGAGGGATGTTCTCTGCTGACTGGGAGGACGGTCACACCGCATATAAGAAAAATCCAGGGTCTGTGGGAACACTGGGGAGGCTGACAAGCCAGCATGCTGTGAACAGGATAACAACTCTTGTACCTGAAGTAAAGAATTAATTGAACATTCTCAAGATTGCAGGTGTGGCTTTGAGCACTAGCAGGAAGACCATGGTGTTACAGCAGACACTGCTACTGTCTTGTGATGTAGGGCATGGTGAAGAGCTACTTAGAACTTTAGAAGGTATCACAGGAGGAAAACAACTCCCCCATACTCACCCTTTTTTTCCAGAAAGAAAACAGAAATTTGCTTTTTCACTTTACTAAGAAAATATCACCTTGTCTTTGTGTCTTACCTTCAAAAAATGATGACTGGACAGAGACAGAGCAGGTAAAAGAGGATGCTTCTGCGCTTCCCCTCCCCTTCTTCTCTGCCCTAGAAGCAAGAAGAGAAGGTGATCAGGAACCCAGGGTCCAGAGGCCAGCGTGGAGGCTGCCTCTCAAGCTACATATCAGGAGACACCCGAGCCCCCAAAACTGTGGCTTCCTTCCTTCACGTGCTCATGGTGGCTTTGCTATGTGTCAGTGTGACTGAACTCCATTCCCAGGATTGCCTTTCCTCTCTGTTTGTGTGAGATTTGGAGAGCATATCACTTCCTGCGCTCAGAAGCGGAGCACAGATGCTCTTGTATCATGCTCGCTGTCACCTGCTGACCCGCCTCGTTGACTAGGCTTCAGCTGGCTCTGCAACTGCACCCCCTTCCCCTGGGTCCTCCTTCAGCTTTTGCCACTCCTGGGCCAGGTGTGTGTTTAGCTTCCTGATGAAGGGTCATAGTTTCTCCACAAGACACCACATCATCAAGGTTGGAAGCAATGAGAACTGACTTGGATTCCAGTTGGTCTTCTTGGGTTTCAGCATGTCTTTATCCTCTATCACCTGACATCCATCTCCTCTTCCCAACCACCTGCCTCGTGAACTTCAAGCTCATGATCAGACACAAAAACAGTGCAAGCATCAGACACAAAGCTGTATCTCACACATACGATATGAGATACTATGATATACTAGTACAAACAACACACACACATATGTACACACACACATATATGCATATATATATGTATATACTAGTATATATGCTTCTCTGATTGAACCAGACTGATTCAGTTCACTGTAGGAGAGTTCCAGATCCTCCCCAAGACATACAACTCAATGTTTTCAGGTCACATTAGTTTTCCACCCAGATTGTTTTCAGCAAATCATTTTATAATCATTTTTCTTGCCAGGAGAAATAAAAACACTAGAGCCCAATCATCTCTAAGCAATTTCTCAAGCACATCCAAGCTGACAACTTATATTAAACATTCTAAGTTTCATTCTAAGTGAAGAAAGTTAACTATTCCCATACTCCACATAAAAAAAATACCATGTAGATGGGCAATTTTGAGTAAATAACTTCAATTCTTTGGACTGTATTTTCTCCTATTTAAAATGAGGCTATAATGGGATTGTTGTGATGATTAATTTAAGTAAAGAGATTTGTGCAGTATCTAGCACAGGAGAATTATTCAATTGAGAAAAGGAGAGAAAGCTAGGACATCTTAATTTTTGCCTGAAGGAAAGAGAAACTTAGTTATCTAGAAGAAAACTTGGAATAAAAAATTTGGGCACAGATAGTGAAGAAAGGGCTCTGGGATCTTGGCTAAATAAACTTTGAAGAGACTTTCATTTTAAGAAGGAAAAATAGAGGAGTAGTGACAGAAATTAGATGAAGACTTCTTCAAGGTTGTTGAGTAACTGTGCTTAAGAGATAGGGCACCTGCTTCTAGATGCCACAAGATAAATGTAAGAACTTCAGATTATTGAAAGAGAAAGTAATATTTTATACTTTTAAAAATTAATTTTAGAACTAATTTTATTTATAGTTTTAAATGGTAACAATTGCTTATGGTGCGAAGTTTAAGATGTACAAAATATATGCAATGAAAGTAGCTCTTTTTTCCCTATTTTTCTCTTTTCTCCATCACACATTTCTTGTGTATTCATTCAGAGATAATCTATACCTATGCAAACATACACACACATATATACACACATGTACACATAAGTGTTCATCTATAGAATACAGGTCAAATAGAATATTATATATGTTTACATATAATTATATAATACTAGAGGTCCAGTGCACAAAAATCATGCACTGGCGGGGTTGGGGGTCCCTCAGCCCAACCTGTGCCCTCTTGCAGTCTGGGACCCCTCAGGGGATGTCCACCGCTCCAGAGGGAGCGGGCCTAAGCCAGCAGCAGACATCCCTCTCACAGTCTGGGGCTCTTGCAGTCCAGGACCCCTCGCTTCTTACCACCCACCTGCAACAGAGGCGGGAGAGCTCCTGCCACCGCTGCTGCACTCACCAGCCATGAGCCCGGCTTCTGGCTGAGCAGCACTACCCCTGTGGGAGCACACTGACCATCAGGGGGCAGCTCCTGCATTAAGCATCTGGCCCCTGGTGGTCAGTGAATGTCATAATGATCAGTCGTTCTGCTGTTCGGTCGATTTGCATATTAGGGTTTTATTATATAGGATGTATTTTATATATACAATTTATATATATATGCTCTTCATATTCTTCTGTTCTTTGCTTTTATACTTCACAGTGTATCTTGAAACATCTCCATTTCAGTACAAACATGCCTCCCTCATTCTTTTTAATGGCTCCATAATATAGTCAATTGTATAAATGAAATTACAATAATTTTATTGTAACTGTGCTTAAGAGATATACTGTGCTTAAGAGTTATATTGTTGCCAATCTTTAACCATTAAAATTGTGCTGCAATGAACATACTTGCACATACATTATGTGTGACTATATCTAGGATAAATTCTTGTCAGAGATTATATCAATATATACTCCCAAAATCAAATTCTCTGTTACCCTACATTAACACAAGTGTGTTATCAAAATTTTATCTTTATCAATCTGATTGTTGAAAGATATATCTCATTTTAGTTGTAAGTGGTATTTCTTTTGTCATGATTTTTTTTTCTTTTTCTGAGTCATCTGTTAACATGCTTGCCCATTTTCTACTGGGTGCTATATCTTCCCTGTATGGTTTGTAGGAACCTATAACAAGAAAATAAGTCTTCTGTGACATGAGTTGTGAATATAGTTTGTCTTTGTTATTCTGGCTTTATTTATGGTGAATCTGCCATTAAGATTTTTTTTCAAACAAGTTGTATCTTTATATTCTACTAGAGGCCTGATGCACAAAATTCGTGCAAGGGGCTTGGCCCTCGCAGCAGTGGCAGCTTATCTCAGCCCTTGCAGCTTGGCAGCATGCCTCAGACCTCGTAGCCCCAGCTTTGTTTGGAAGGTCATCTGGAAGGATGTCCAAAAGATCATTCAGCTCTCCGGTCAATTAGCATATTACACTTTTATTTTTATAGATTTTACTCCTAAAAAATGCTGATTTATCAAAGCTTCCTGAGTGCTCAAAAGCTTATTCATGAAAACCTGGGCTAAAACTCCCAAAATAATATCAAGTTAATAAAACACTGCTTAGATTTGACCTAAGCATAAACCCATGAGTGGACAAAGTTCTCCAAAAATGTGTACATCCTAGGCAAAGCTTGAAGGATTCCAGACATAAGTATCTATACATATAAAAGCCTAAGCAACCATTCAACCATTCGACTGGTAGCTATGACACGCACTGACCACCAGGGGGCAGACTTTCAATGCACAGGCATGGAAACATGGAACAGACCGATGAATCTCAGGTGGAAAGAGATTAACCAAATATCTTATATGCATACTAGTGGGTCTTTCTGCCTGGCCTGCAGGGATCAGGCCAAAACCAGTAGCCTGACATTCCCGAGGGGTCCCGGATTGTGAAAGGGTACAGGCCAGGCCAAGAGACCCCACCAGTGCATGAATCCGTGCACCAGGCCTCTAGTTGAAGTAATAATAAGAAATGTCTAATTTGGGACACACACAAAAACCCTTATTAAACATTAGTTTAATTAAATATTTCTGCTTCAAATGTCAGTGTTCTTAAGGTATCTGTTCTAAGCATTGAATAAAAAAATAGTATTTATTTAGCAACAATAAAATTCTTATTAGAGTAAAAAAATTAACTATAGGAGAGCCACAAGCTATAAGGCACACTAATAACTTACAGAAAACAAAACAAACAAAATCCTTATCTCTGCAAATACCAAGCTGGTCTCAAACATTTCACAAAGCTACGCCATCCCAGAGACACCCTTCAGCCAGGCTGTCCAGAGAAGCTTCCACTGAGAAAGCACAGGAAAAGCTGCCTCCAGAAACCAGAGCATTCGTCCTCGTGTGGCCTTTAACTTCACAAAGGCACCTCAGTGAGTGTTGTCCCCTGAGAGAAAGGAAGTGGAATGATTCTGCTCTCCAGTTGTAAAAGTCAAGTGCTGTCCCAGAGCCAACCTGAGGGAGGATGCAGGAAGAAAGATACGGGCAATACAGGCAACACAGGAAGGGCAAGAGGATCCCACAGGCTTGGATAGACCACAGATGATCCCAGCAGGTACTCAGTAAAGGAAAACATCTCTCCCCTCTACAGAGTTGCACTGTTATCCTGGGAAGGCAGCCATCACTTAGCAAGCGTTCCCTCTTTCCTAGCCTCTGCTTAAGTAAGGGCCGGACTTTTGGGGAGGGAGCCACGTGTCTGTGACCTCGGCGATCTGGAACAATTGTTTCTTTTGTGCCTGGTGTTGTCACAGATGCTCCTGGTCCCCTTGATGCTCCGGCTCAGGGAGGGACCTTTGCCATCCTCCACGCTGACTGCCCTTTGGATTTCCTTTCGAGGTTCTGTCAACTCCAGTTTCCGAGACGGCCTTTGGTTTGTGGTCTCCGTTTCAGTAGCTGGAAGGTGAAAGGAAATAATGTTGTGAAAGAGCCACTCTTCGCCTCCCTCAGCCAGTGTGAAACCAAGAATAACCACGTGTTCCTTTTGTGGCTTCACCCTGGATCAATGTGTCTAAAATACGGGCCAGCAAAAAGGCAGGAGAGTGGCCTCTTCTGTGGCCAAGCATAGAGGAAACTTTCCAAAACCAATATAGATGTCTCATACCACCAGTTCTCACTTTCAGTATTTTAACCAGACTCGACGCCTTTCCTCCTCTGCCCACCCATGCTTCTGGGAAGCGCTGTGGATTCTACAGAAGAGTGAGCATCTGAGAAATACGGGGACCTAAGGACGTGATAAATTATGCAGATGCTGCTGATAAACTGGGTCTCTAAAACCAGTTGTGGCCTGTAGATATGCCAAAGTCTTGCCTAAAACAAATGCACGGAAGCCCTTCTTACAGATGAGGCAGAGAGAGCAGGGATGTGTAAGTGTTTTCCAGGGTCATTCGGTTGCAAGTGGCAGAGCCAGGATCCTGAGCCAGGCCTTTTGACTGGAGGCTCTGGGCTGCTTCCATGATCCGCATAGGAAATGAATCCGCAAATCCAGTGGCACTTGAGGCCATGAGAAAGGGTGGGATTCTGTACCCTTTCTTTAGCCAGACTCAGCAAGGGAAATGTCACAGACACAGACACACACACGGGCATCTTATGTACAGTGTCTTTTCAATCTTCACATCAGAAAGCAAACCCTTAAGCCCTTGAACTTCTAACAAGTTGCACATAACTCTCCATAGCTAGGGTTGAGATGCTTTCTATAATATCTAACCATGTAATATCAACCATTCATTTATCTAAGACAGTGAAAATGTTTAACCAATCCTAAGAAGTTACCTTCAAAAATATCTCCACTATAATCGCTCAGAGGTGTTTTCAGAATTACGGAGAGTTTGACAAACATTTCTTGCTGTTTGTCTTGGGTCTTCGGTGACTCCCAGATGAGGCTTATCCAAAAACAAAAAGATGATGACAAAAATTTGGGAAAGGAAACATTATGGACTTTCGACTAGAAGGATGTAAAAGTTTGATGTAGCCTGACTAGTGTGGCTCAGTGGTTGACCTAGGAACTAGGAGGTCACCGGTTCCATTCCTAGTCAGGGCACATGCCTGGTTGCAGGCACCATCCCCAACAGGGTGCGTGCAGAGGCAGCCAATCGATGTTTCTCTCTCGTCGATGTTCTATCTCTCTATCACCTCCCTTCCTCTCTTTAAAAAAGAAATCAATTAAAAAATAAAATAAAGTTTGATTTGGCTCACATCATGTTTGGCCTTGGGAAGCAAGAGTTTTCCCTTCATTCTGTAGCTACTCCTTTCTGTACCAGAGGGCCATTGATCTCTCAGATCCTTAAAAATATTATAACCATCTTAAGACCTTCTCTTTCTCCCTACCCAAACTAAATTCCACTCTCCTCTCCTAAAAGTGTGCGTTCAAGGAACTGCCAGGATCCCACTTTGATCAGACATTTGTGACACTGTCTTAAGATGACCCCAGGAGGTATCCTTAGACCAGTGGTCGGCAAACTCATTAGTGAACAGAGCCAAATATCAACAGTACAACAATTGAAATTTCTTTTGAAAGCCAAATTTTTTAAACTTAAACTATATAGGTAGGTACATTGTTATTAACTTAATTAGGGCACTCCTAAGGCTTAGGAAGAGCCACACTCAAGGGGCCAAAGAGCCGCATGTGGCTCGCGAGCCGCAGTTTGCTGACCACTGCTTTAGACCATTCACAGCTCCATGAAAGTGAACAGGCCGTAAGCTGCACATCCCTTCTCCACTTGTCTTCACTGAGGGGCATTGCTTCCTTTCAGGAGCACAGATGGGCCATGTCTGAAGACGAACACAACAATTGCTTCTTCCAAAATGAAGATGCTGTAAGCCAAGCCCTGCTGGTATTGCAAATGTGAGCCACACGGCCATGCCTGAAATGTGTATCTCAGGAGGGGACAGGCTCAAGGACCTCTGCTGGAGACTTTCAGATGTTCCACAAGAAGAGGAGAGAGATCTCCGATGGGCCCGCTGAGCTGGGAACAGGAGCGGCCCCCATCCTTATCTCTGGGAGCCCTACATAAAGCAGAGCCAGCCCTGGGAGCCCTCAGGAGATGTGGTAAGCCCAGGAGAGGAGGACCAAAGCTAACAAAAAGCAATTGTCTACTTTGGCAATGTCCGCAGCTGACATCCGTTTATTTTCCTCTCCATTGTTAATGGGGAAAAAAAGGTTGTAGCAAGACAGTTCTGTGGAACATGCTAAATACAAAAATGTTCTGTTTGACTTTGATCATTTGTGTTTCTGTGATAAGCAACATATGGCAGCAACCTTAGCTGGTGACTGCAGCAAATTATCAATTTGCATATCTTTTCCACAAAAGTATATCTTCTGGGGAAGAAAAGGTCAAAGGACTGAGACAAAAACAAGGATTACTCCAGCAAAGCCACAAACATCTGTTTGGATTTACGTATTCTAATGAACTTGTTTCCATTTGTAAGCTTGACGTCCCCACATCCCCTAGGTTTCTGGTGTTGCGCTTTAACATCTAAATGAAAAGGCTAGAACCCCATCCTATGAGCTGTGGGAAGTCTCCCCGTATCCCTGCCAGGGATTACTAGGGAGCGGGCAGAGTCTCCTTCTCTTGACCAGTCCAGCTGCAGCCTTCTTTCTGACCTTCACATTCACCTCCACAGCTGTCACCCTCTCTAGTGGCCTATTTTTATGCCATGTTGAGCACTTCCAAATCCCCTCCCCCCCCCCCCCCAAAGAATCACTAACCCAGAGTTATTGTGCATCACATGGTTTGACTAAAAGTTGGGGAAATGGAAGGGGGGTGGTTACAACACAGCATGGTAAAAGGCAACAGTTAAAAGTGTGTATTACACATCCCTTAGTCATCCCCTGGCTAGGGAATTCTTTTCCTCTGGTCATGTTCTCTCCCTTAGATTGCAGCTTGTCACCAATTTCTTGGCTTCCTCTGCCCCCCTGAAACCGTTCTGTCAACTCTTGCTCCCAGCTTCAAAGCCTCCAAAACAGTGTTTACTTTCTTATAGAGAGTCATACTTACCTACTACTGAGTGCACACACACACACACACACACACACTATTCTTTTGGTCTAATTTTGCATTTCCTAATACCCCCTGAATCTAGTATGCTCTGCTAAACAAAGGATCACCTTTTTTACTGCAGAAAACCCTCACAGAAGCTTCCAAATTCCAGGATTTCCATTATCATGGTCATATTCTTTGTGTGTGTGTGTGTGTGTGTGTGTGTTAACCCATACATAACATATGTAAAATTCACCATTTGAACCATTTTTAAAAACATGTTTTTATTGATTTCAGAGAGAAAGGGAGAGGGAGAGAGAAATAGAAACATCAATGATGAGAGAGAATTATTGATTAGCTGCCTCCTGCACCCCTCCTACTGGGGATTGAGGCCGCAACCCAAGCATGTGCTCTGACCTGGAATCGAACTATGACCTCCTGGTTCATGAGTTGACGCTCAACCACTGAATGACACCAGCCAGGCAAACCATTTTTAATTGCACTGTTCAGTGACGTTAAGTACACATTCACATTGTTGTGCAACCGTAACTATTCATCTCCAGAACATTTCTGTCCTCCCAAACGGAAACTCCTTTAAACAATAACTCCCCATTCCCTGCCTCCAACCTCCAACCCCTGGGCACCTATATCTGCTTTCTGTCTCTGTGACGTTAACTCTAAGTAGAATTACACAATGTTTTTCTTCTTGTGCCTGTTTTTATTCACTTAGCATGCCTTCAAGTTTCATCCAAGTTGCAGCGTAGATCAGAATTTCATTCCTTTTTAAGGTTGAATAATATTCCATTGTATGTTTATACACTATTTTGTTTATCCATTTATCTGTCAACAGACATCCAGGTTGTTTCCACATTTTGGCTATTGTGCAAAATGCTGCTCTGAAATTTTGGATACAAATATCTGTTCAAGTCCCTGCTTTCAGTTCTTTCGGGCACATATCCAAAAGTGGGATTATTGGATGATGGCACTTAGTTTTGTGAGGAACCACCATACTGTCTTCCACAGCAGCTGCACCATTTTATATTCCCACCAGCAGTGCACAAGTGTTCCAATTCCTCCACAGCCTCTTTAACACCTGCTATTTTTGTTTTTTGCAATATCCATCTTTATGTGTGTGAAGTGATATCTCATTGTGGTTTTGATTTGGATTTCCCTGATTATTAGTTATGTGAAGCATATTTTTCATAATCTATTGGCCATTTGTATATCTTGTTTGGAAAAATATCTGCTTAAGTCCTTTGCTCATTTTTAAATCGGTTGTCTGGTTTTTATTGATGGTGGTTTGTATGAGTTTTTATGTATTCTGGCTATTAACCTTTATCATATACATGATTTACAAGCATTTTCTTCCCATTCTGTCTGTTGTCTCTTCACTCTCTTGATAGTGTCATTTCATGTAGAAATGTTTTTGATTTTGAAGGAGTTCAACTTATCTATTTGTTCTTTTGTCATCTGTGCTCTTGGTGTCATATCCAGTAATCATTACCATATTCAATATCATGAAGATTTCCCCCTATGTTCTCTTCTAAGAGTTTTAGAGATTTAGCTCTTATGTTTAAGTATTTGATCCATTTTGAGTTAATTTTTATGTATGGTGTTAGGTAAGGGTTTATCTTCATTCTTTTGCACATGGAAACCCAGTACCATTTGTTGAAAAGCCTGCCTAGTCCCCCTGAATGATCTTGACAACCTTGTTGAAAATCATTTGGCATATATGAGAGGGTTTATTTCTGAGCTCCCTATTTTATTCCATTGGTCTGTACATCTGTCTTTATGGCAGTACCACACTGTTTTGATTACTGTAGCTTTGTAGTAAGTTTTGAAATCAGAAAGTGAGAGGCCTTCAACTTTGTTCTAGTGTTTCAAGATTGTTTTGGCTATTTGGGGGGTCCCTTAAGATTCCATAGGAATTTAAGGATCACTTTTTCTATTTCTGCAAAAAAACATCATTGGGATTTTCAAAAGGATTTTCTTGATTCTGTATATCTCTTTGGGTGATTACATCCTTTGATAAGTTAGGTGTTGTGGGCTACAAGTATAGAAGCCCCATCTCTAACTCCAGAGATTGGACAGGACCCGGATGTAGAGCAATCAGGCTTCCTTTACCCTAGAGTTCCCTTGACTCTTCCCTTGTGTCTATTTGTCCCTGGGTTCACTTCCCTCACAGTTACAAGCCATTGGTCAAGAGCAATTAGAAAACATACTTTCCCCTTTTGTCCAGCAAGTGGGAGAGAAAACATATTCTCCAACCACAGAAGAAAAATTCCTTCCTACAATCTAATGGCACCAATTTAAGTTAGCTGCACACCCAGTTATCAATAATGGTAAAGACAGACATTGATTGTACGTTTCTAATACAATCACAGACATGAAATGGGATTACTAGAGTTGTCTTCAAATAATCAGGCTATACCATTGAAGGGAGGAATGTGGTCAGCTTTCTGAACTGTGCAAGGAGAAGAGAGATGCCTAATAAAAATCACAGGTCTATAGGAGAGAAAGGAATAGGATGGATACTAGATAGGCAACCAGTAGCATCCCCTAGATTTTATGCTCAGAGGTCTCTATAAGTGAGGCAGGAGTGTGTGAATAATAAAATACTCTTCTTGGCTGGAACAAGTCCGGAAATAGTGTAGGAACATAGAGCTGTGCAATCAAAGGATATTTTATTTAACAATAGCAATGAATTATGTAAAAAATATTAAGGAATCTCTAAATGGTTTAAAAACAACCTCCAAACCACTGAATCCAAAACAAGTGGAATAATGTTTATGCCTCAAACTTGAGAAACAATATTTAGTTTAATTCAATATAGAGGGGTACAATGATAGTAACAATAATGAATTGTGAATATATGAATTGTGTGAACAATAATGAATTTATAGTTTTTCAAAACTACATTCTAATCTATTTTCTCATTAGATCATGCTTAAATGTGCCACAAGTAAGAGAATCGTTCTACCCATTTGATTTTTTAAAATATTTTGTTTTTATTGGTTATGCAGCTACCATTTTATGGACATACCAGTCTCTTCAATTCATTCTGCTTGAGACTGCTCTGAGAACAAGGAAGGAAGAAGCAATGGCTACTCCTTTCATCTTGGAAAAGAAAGATGAACCATTTTTAAAAATCTCCCTTGAATAAAACTAAAGAATCTTATGTTAGTGCAGACAATTTTCCAGTTTAATGAAATAGTGCTTCTAAATTGGGTGGAAAGTCATAAGATATTTCTAAATTAACTTTATTTTAAAATACAATTTAATCATATTTTACTCCAAATGTGGCCAACTCAACGTTTTACTGTTAGCAACAAGATCAGATTAAAATACATCAGAAGCCTTCAATTGAACAGAAATTGGTTATGAATGCAATGCCACTGAAAATAGCAATCTCAGAATCCTCCAATTGAAGGATCACGGTTCAAGAGCTACTAGTATATCTAACTTTCAATACGTCATTCAGCTTGTCAGGAAAAAATTCTCAGAATACTCATTTATGCCTTAAGCACTTCAGTAAGTTTCTTTAGAAGGCAAACTTTACCTGTTGAATAACACTTACATTAAAGCAGGTCGAAAATTTAAATTCAGAAAGTCAAAAATGCCAGAGAGTTGTAATAGCCTAAGACAAATTAGGCTATTGAGGGTTTGTGGAGTGTGCTCTTTAAGTTAATTTCAACCTGAGTACATTGTGAACAAGTGAAACTTTCCAGAAAAGCAAGGAACTTTGACCTCTCCCATTCACGCATCCCCCTGAAGACTCATGTCGTTAGCAGACGCAGAGAGAGAAACCACTGAGGAAAAGGCCATAATAATCTCAGGGAGGACATGTCACAGCTTATGTTTCATTTCAATGAGCTCTTGCTTCCTGTGGAAGTTTGATTTATTACTGCTGTCAGGAAAACGCCTCAGTTTCCAGTAAGAAGCTGAAAAAGGCTGAGCCACCCACATCCTCAGTGTCCAAGGTTCCAGCCACACGGCATCTGAGAAAACAGGAGAGATAAAGTTCGCCTTCCAACTTCAGTTGAGGAAAATCAAGCTTTCAGTTTTTCCTATCCATCTAATGATCATATCCCTTTTGGACATCATTTTTAAAGTAACAATTCCAGGAATATTATAAACCAATGAGCCAAGACTATTTGAAAAAAAATAAGCTTATTTTAAAAAATATTTTACGCATAATAGCAATCCCTCAAATCCCTATGAAGCAGATTTAGTAAAAGAATTCAAATCTCAAATAGCCCAAAGTCTCAAGAAATAAACACCTTTTTTCCCAGGTGGGGAGAGACAGATACGTCAGAAACAAACTCTACATTCAAAATGTTTAATCTGAAAGCTTTCTAGCTTAATAAAGCCTCAGAAATTTATTGAGGAGACTTTCTATCTTTATATCACAGGAGCCATCAAGTTTCCAGAAAGTCTACAATTTAGCATTTTGTCTGAAAGTTTTCAGTTTCAAATGTATTCTTGGGAATTCTGAGACTCGGTTTTAGTTTGGGAGTGTTTGGGGGAGACCAAACTGGAAGACCAATAAATACAGACCTTGGGGGCTTTGCAGTGGTTCTGCAGTCTCTGCTGCATGCCTTTAGTGGACACTTCATTTCCTACACAGAACCTTTTCCTCCTCCTTCCTTCCTAATAACATAGGTTGAGCTCCTCCAGTAGCAGATGCCAAGGCAAGGATTTGGGGGCAAGTAGTTTGTTTGAGGGGCAATACCCGGAAACACTGGAAGGAGGAAGTGACACAGGAAGAGAAGGAAGTCTACACGGACTGTATTAATGAGCCGATTATCACTGTGGGCAACTGGAGCTCAATACCACTGGGGACCTAAACGAGACTGAGGGGGGAGGAAAAATTTCTTGCAGTTTTCCCACCAAGGGGCAGCCTCAATTTTTATCCATCATTGAGGGGGAGCTGCTTTGGAGAGTATCAATTCCTTAGCACTTTTCAGTCTGCCCCATAGGCAAGCCAAAGAAAGTCCTGTGAAATCCCCAGAGAAAGGATATCCCAGAGAAATCCCTCAGAGAGAGAAACAGACTTTCACTAGGAAGCTGTCATTGTGCATCAGAACTAGTGCCTAGCAAGAAGACGAGGGCAGGGACCAATAATCTCTGCTACACTGAACAACTTTGATTTTGTCCAGACATCCACTTTTCCCCCAAACAACTATTGTTCAAGGAATGAGTCACCTTCAGCCCCAAGGATGAGGTAGGTGGATACAAAATAATCTCATTTCAGGCACAGTAATTTCAGAAATGGACATGAAATTTAACTCTGGCTGATAAAGTTGTGTCAGAGGTCATCAGGACAGAAGGATGATTCTGGGAAAAGTTTTTTTTCTCCTAAAACAGATGGTTAAAGATATGTCTCTCTTTTTCCTGCAAAATCACCGTGTCTGGAAGTAAGTGGTGGAGCTGATGTAGTTGTCTTGCTACCTGATGACCAAGCCAGCATTGAGGAGAGGTATAAAGAGCCTGTATCCTGACATCACTGAGCACAGGAATCAACCAAGCCTAAATCCTGTCTTACTTCTGTAGATGCTATTAATAAGCTACTGAATTCCCTTACATTTAGGCCAGTACGTTTTTAGTTTGCTGTTACTTGCAGCAAAAAGCATCCTTAACAGTATTATCTATAGACTGGATAGGTTATATTAATTACTCATATAATTTCTATTATTTCTAGTCCTGTTGTGATTGAAAAATATTCATTCACAACTGTTACTAAAGTATTAGGATATCCCATTTATATCCTTAATCAGAAGATAAAAATATCACCAAGGGGTAGAGAATTCATGAACATTTTTTTAGTCTTAAAAAGGGATTGTTGTACTTGAAAGAATTAAAAAGTATAGCTACAGACAATGAGAAATAAGCTATCTTGTGATTACAGATACCAATCTATGGTTATATAGGTTTTGTCATTTTTAAAGCATTTTCACATCCATTGTCTCATTGCTTTCATATCAAAGTTATAACTATGTTTAAGCTAATAAGTCTATTATCCCCAAGTTATATATGAGGAAACCGGGACTCCATGATGGTAAGTGACTCACCCCATGTCTCCAACCCAGCTCCTCTGATCACAAATACCAAGCTGACCTCTAAGCGGTGAAACCTGATATCTGGAGAAAACTTACGCATTCCACCCACGGCCCCACAGCCCCACAGCCCACAGGCTCAGAAAAATCACACACCACTCTTAGGTAACTGGAGATCCTATTAAGAAATAGGACACCCGAATAGAAGCATGCAGCACAAATAAATTTCTAAGTAATTCTGGTAAGCAACTGTGATTAAAGGGGCTGCTTTGAGGAACACTGGAGTGTTCAACTGCCACCACCTTGCTTTCTGGAAATCACATGTAGAAGGAAAATTCCATGACATTTTCAAATAAACAAAAACCTTAAACTTAAACAGGGATACTTTTCCCTTATTTAGGTGTACCCTGTGTTTACATTTCTACATAATTATGTAATACTTCAATTTACTTGGTTTTATTTCTTATTTTATAATTCAAAGAGTCACATGCTTGAAACACACGACATGGAAAGCAAAGAAAATAGTCTTTGAGGTTTATTTTAATGCTCTAATAACATTAAAGTAGGCATGAATAAACGCAAGCCTGGAGCATGTACCTGGACAGGAGGACAACAGTGTTACACAGTCAATTCGGTTAAATTAATATATAAATTTAATGTGCTTTCCATTGAAATTTCAATAGGATTTTGTTTTGCTTTTTAGTTCTAAAGTTTATATCATTCAGAATCAAGTTGAGTTTTAGCAATAGGAAGACCAAAATAACAGTGGGTGAAAGCTCATTTCTCTTTAGTAAACCTAACCCAGAGATGAGTGATAGAGGGTTGGAATAATCCTTCTTGCATCTGGGAATGTGCCTCCTTTCCTCTTGTCCCTGTGCCATTCCCAGCACTTGGCCTCCACCTCTAATGGCTGCTCAAGTTCCAACAATGGTGTCTGCAGGAGGAAAGGGAAGAGGAAGGGAAAAGGACACGTTCCTGTACTTAAAGAACTCTTTCCAGAAGTTGAACACACCCCTTCTGCTTAAAATCCATTGGCCAGATAACAATCATATAATCATATTTAACTTCCAGGGAGATGTGGAGCTGTATTTGAAAGTCATCATTCTTGGCAGCAGGTGTTCACCTAAAACTGAGGGCTTATTAACATAAAAGAAGGTAAGAATGGGTTTTGAAGGACTACTAGCAATGCCTATCACATCATTTGTCTTCCATATATTAAACAACTACAATTATTAAAATATGCTCAGACCTACTCTAGAATAAAATAACAGATAAATAGTTCAAAATATAAAGGTAAAGAGTATACAAGAGTTTAGTATATGATAAAAATAAAAGGGCAGCTGAAATTATAACCTTGGGTTGGAGAAATACTTTTAAGTATGACATCAATGACAAACAATGAGTATTGCTAGATTTAATGATATAAAATTTTTATTGCAAAATTTCTATACACAAAATACCATAAAATAAAACAAAATTAAAATTCAGAGGAAAAGTACAACATATAGGTTGGAAAAAAGGGTTACTACTTGTAATATTTAAACAGCCCTTAAAAACTGGTGATGACACCTCCACTTTTAGCTAAAAGAGTAACAAGGATTAGATTTATTCTCCTACGTGAAACAACCAAAATCCTAGACAGATATATGAAACAACAGCTTTCCAGACATCATGTAACAAAGGACTGTGGTCCCTAGGAGACAAGACACAAAGAAGGTTAGCCTTAAAATTGCCTCAGATTACTCCCTTGATAGAGTTTCAGGGTAGAGTGGGAGGACCAAGTGGAGCCCAGAAGATTCCCTGGGTTAAGGAGACACCAGTGAGAGAGCAGGGAGACCAAGGAAGCTGGCGTTGACAGAGCAGAGGCCCGAGAAAAGGGAGGTGGAGGCACCCAGAGAAGTCCAGAGATGTGTAGATGATCCCCCTCATGTATTCAGCAGAGCACAGATTAGTGTATGTGTTTTAAGAAACTACCTGAGGCTGGAGAAAGAACTACCCAAAAGATTGGAGGGAACAGTACCCAGAGCTGATAGCAACAGTCGTGCCCTTTCTTGGCAGCTAGATTGAACACCGTCATCCTTCGTGGATCACTGAGTAGAGTTCTCTGCAAGGTCTCGCCTCACTGGTGAGAAACAATGAGCCATGGAGAAAGTGATACTCTGATCCCCCCTGACAAATCTTAAAGCAAGACCAAAAAGATCAAACTGTTTTCAGTTAACTGAATCTCAAAACAAAGCTCAATAATATCCATAAAAATATAAAAATACTCAGCACCCAGCAAGGTAAAATTCAAAATGTCTGGCATTTAATAGAATGACTTGGTATGCAAAAAAAAAGGGCAGAAAAATATAACTCATGGTGAGAAAAAAAATCAAAACTGACTCAGAAGAGACTAAGACAAATGAATTGGCACACAAAAACTTTAGCACAGTTATAACCGTATTCTGTATGTTCAAAAGGCCAGAGGAAGGACAAAATATGTATGTGGAGACATGGAAGATAATTTTAAAAAACCAAAATTGTAGAGATGAAAACGAAAATGTCTGAGATGGAAAATACTCGGGATGGGATTCATGGCAGATTACACATTGCAGAAGAGAATATTAGTAACCATGAAGACACTATCCAAAATTAAAACTATAAAACCAACACTCCAAAGCTCAATGAACCTGAAGCACAAGGAAGAAAAAACTATACTAAGACGCATCATAATAAAGTTCTTAAACACAGGTCCTGGCCCTTCGGGCAGCACCCCAAAGGAGTCCGGCTCTCAGCCTGGCAGGATCACAAAGGTGATTCTTCTTGTGCCCCCATGTGACAGGAACCAGAGAGCATGGATGACATTAGCCAAGCTTCTGAGAGACCTTTAAGTAAACTAAACACGCTGAGCAGAGCATCCTGTGTAGGTCATTCTGAATAAGCATAGATGGATACATGCTCAATAAATAGCAAGTCTTTGATGTGGTCTGACCTTAGGTTGATATTTTGTCATAATACTAGATTCTGGATTGTACTCAGGTACATGAATGCTTTGGTTGCTTTTTATTTATTTTTTTATTAATAGTGATGTTTTAATTCAAATGCAAGTACAAAAAAGTCTAATTAACTTTATTCTCCCAAACAGTTGTTGGAACATTTTGAGCCTTAAAAATGAGTTATTGGACATGATGCTTTCTCATTTGCTGTCCTCTGTTTCACTCTACTTTCTTCCTCCCTCCCTCCCTCCCTTCTTTCCTTCCTTTCTTCCTTCCTTCCTTCCTTCCTTCCTTCCTTCCTTCCTTCCTTTCTTCCTTTCTTTCTTTCTTACTTTTTTTCTTTATTGATTACGGTATTACATATGTGTCCTTAGCACCCCCCCCCCATTGCCCCCCTCACTCATGCCATGACACCCCTGGTGTCTGTGTCCATTGGTTAGGCTTATATGCATGAATACAAGTCCTTTGGTTGATCCCTCCCCTTCCTCCCCTACATTCCCTCTGAGGTTTGACGGTCTGATCGATGCTTCTCTGTCTCTGGATCTGCTTTTGTTCATCAGTTTATGTTGTTCATTATATGCCACAAATGAGTGAGATCATGTGATATTTATCTTTCTCTGACTGGCTTATTTTGCTTAGCGTAATGCTCTCTAGTTCCATCCATGCTGTTGCAAATGGTAAGAATTCCTTCTTTTTTACCACAGCGTAGTATTCCATTGTGTAGATGTACCACCGTTTTTAATCCACTCATCTGCTGATGGGCACTTAGGCTGTTTCCAAATCTTAGCTATTGTAAATTGTGCTGCTATGAACATAGGGGTGCATATATCCTTTCTGATTGGTGTTTCTAGTTTCTTGGAATATATTCTTAGAAGTGGGATCACTGGGTCAAATGGGAGTTCCATTTTTAGTTTTTTGAGGAAACTCCATACTGTTCTCCACAGTGGTTGCTTTTTAGATCATATATTTTTCATTTGCAGTTTGTGAAAATCACTCTGGGGAATCAATGGCAAGAATAGTAACCACAGACCTGAGACAGAGTGTAATGTGTTTCCCTATTGATTTGTTGTAAGTCCCCTCAAGGCACAGAAGAGTTTTCTTCCTTTCCCCTTTAAGAAAGATAACTGGGTTGGGCAGTAGCTGGAGTGGAAAGTTTTCTTTTCTTCTGGTGATGCCAAAAAAAGAAAAAAAAGAAAAAGTAGATAGCAGATGCCCCCAAAGTCTCAGGTACAATAACACAAACCTCTCTTCATGCCCAAGATGAATTGACTTTGACCTGGACTTGGTGTCAGGACTTTGGTCCCAGAATAGAGACCACATCCTCTGCTTGCAAGCACCTCCACCAGACCCAGACAGAGGCAACACTGCCAGGTCGGTCTCTCCTCCTGAGCCACGCTGCCCTTCTATCCTGTCCTGCTGTCCCTCCTTGACCTCCAGCCAACATGAAGGGAAAGAAAGAGCCACAGAAGTCCCTTTTGCAGGAGTAAAAACCACACACACTCCCATTTATGTGAGTTGGAAAGATGCCTTGCTTTCCCATCTGGTTCACCACAGTATCTAAGAACAACCGATAAACACTTTTAGGAATATTTTCCCTTGGCCTTCAGTCTCTCATAGGCACCACTGATTTCTGGTTGAGGGTAAACCTCCAAATTCAAGCACTGGCTTCTTCATCTTGATTTTTCATTCACTCACTCAACAAATATTTATTGCTCATTTACTATGAGTCAAAAACACTGTTGGAAATTTAATACATACAAAATCAGATATGCTCCCTTTCCTCGTGGAGCTTATAGTGTCGTGCAAGAGGAGCGCATGCATCAAACTATTTCATGAAATAATGCAACGTGGCACCAGTAACGGGCACAGTGGAAATATGCATGATGGTATGGGAGGGGCTGAAGGTGTGATGGGACTAATATTGATGTTATGTGCTTATTGCAGGTATGATAATTTTATAATACACTAGAGGCACAGTACACAAAATTTGTGCATGGAGGGGGGTGTCCCTCAGCCCGACCTGCACCCTCTCTAATCCGGGACCCCTCAGGGGATGTCTGGTCAGGCCTAAACCGGCAGTCAGACATCCCTCTCTCAATCTGGGACTGCTGGCTCCTAACCACTCACCTGCCTGCCTGCCTGATCACCCCTAACCCCTCTGCCTGACTGCCTGATCACCCCTAACCTCTCTGCCTGCCTGCCTAATCACCCCTAACTGCTTCTGCCTGCTGGCCTGATCGCCCCTATCTTGCCCCTCTGCTGGCCTGATCGTCCCTACCTTGCCCCCCTGCTAGCCTGAGCACCCCTACCTTGCACCTCTGCCAACCTGATTGCCCCTACCTTGCCCCCCTCCTGGCCTGATCACTCTTAACTTGCCCCCCTGCCAGCCTGATTGACCCTAACTTGCTCCCCTGCTGGCCTGATCACCCCTAGCTGCCTCTGCCTTGGCCCCTGGCATAAGCCACAGTCTGGCCTCCCTCTGCAGGACGCAACCTAGTGGATCAGAGGAAGGCGCCGCCCATATTTCCCCACTGCTGCTGCCACTACCGGCCTGAGCTGGGGTCCTTTGCAGACGCGCCTCGGCCCTTCGAAGCCACCCGCGAAGGGATCTACACAGCCGGCCTGGGGCCCACAGACCCTTCTCGCCACCACACCACAGAGGCCTGGGGCCCACAGATCCCTCCCGCGGCCACGCCCCAGCGGCCAGGGGCTCACTGTTCAGTTGTCTGTCTGGTCATGATGGACCCTGGCTCTTTATAATTAGGATAGTTATTAAATTTATGTGGAAACAGTGGCACATGTGGCTCATCCAAAAACATAATTTTTGGTTTTGTGTTAACGGGGTAGTATAATAAGAGATTTGTAGTCAGAAGACCTGGGTATGTGTTCTAGTTCTGCTATTCATTAGGTGTGTACCCACCAACAAGCTTTGAAGTCCTCTTTCCCTAGGTATAAAATATAAATAATAATATGATTTGTTCCTACTAAATCACAGATTTGTTGAAGAAATAAGTAACATGGCACATATAAAACCACCTATAAACTCTCTATGATTACAAAAAGATTCCTTTTTTTAACAGTCATTTTTAACAACATAAGGTACATATGTAATTTATGTTTTCACTTAACAATATAGGGTGAACATAGTACATTTCTAAAATGTAATTAATGATATATTTTGGTCAGCCTTTAACATTTTGTTGTCCATAGAAAGTTACATTCTTATCTTTATCAATGTTGCTTCTATCCCTTGGCTGTGTTACTATTCAGGTGCACGGAGGACACCATGTTGAGGGAAAGCGAGGCATCCTTTCCAATTTATGTAAACGGGAGTCATGTGGCTTTTACTCCTGAGAGGGTCTTCTGTGCCTCTTCCTTTTTCTTCACGTTGGCTTTTCCTCAGATTGGAGGATACTGGTACCAGCCCCGCATCCTTTAAAATGAACCTGCTTTTCCTTTACTTAGCCCATAAAATCTGCATCCTTGGGGAAGGCCTGACTTTCCTAAGTGGAAAGAAATCAAAGGAAGGAGGAAACAAGACTAAACGCAGCCGGTGGGCTTTGAGACTTACTTGGTGTCCCTTTGCAGCCTCGCTGCCTGCCAAGGGGGCAGATGTGAGGACCCCCGGGGGTCCAGGAGAGCCGCCTGAGACTGCACGGGAGGAGATTTAGGAGCAGAGGGGAACATGAACCCCAGGCAGATCCCAGCTGGGATGTAAAATGCGTCAAACCAAGAGCGCTGCTCACTCACAAACAAAGAAAAATTCTCAGTGGGGCTGTCATCAGAAGCAATCTGGATCCTGGCCAAGGGGAAAACAGGGAGGATTATAGAGTCCCATTAAAATAAATCCACACAAGCAAGCAGATCTATTTTCCCTAATGAGAAGGTGGGGGTAGCAGTACTGCCTTGGTTCACTCAGGATCGCTGCCCTCATTCTAGCACATTTTACAGGGCAAAGGGTGTCGTGGCATATGCCTTGCTGCACCAAGAACAAGAGCTCATACTTGTTGTGTGAATTTAATTGAATCAAATGACTAAGGTCAACAAAAGAAATGAACAAACATGAACTATTTTCTGAGCACACACCGTGCACAATGAACTCTGCAAGGTGCATACAGGGTGGGACTGTAAAGCAGAGGAAGACTGCCATGTGTAGCTGGTGGGAACAGACCAGTTACTCGTCAGTGTCATGTTATGCTTTATGCATATCAAGCCCATGTTTGTTGCAAGTGTTGGGGACCACCTGGCCGGTGTGGGTCAGTGGTTGAGCATCGACCTACGAACCAGGAAATCATGGTTCATTCCTGGTCAGGGCACATGCCCAGGTTGCAGGCTCGATCCCCAGTCAGGAGCATGCAGGAGGCAGCTGATCAGTGATTCTCAACATTGATGTTTCTCCCTCTCTCTCTCTCTCTCTCTCCCTCTCCCTCTCCCTCCCTCTCTCCCGCTCCCTTCCTCTCTGAAATCAATAAAAATGTATTTTTTTAAAAAATAAAGAGTTGGAGAACCTCATTTAAAGACAAAATTCCCAAGAGCATCAAAGCCCTTCTCAACTACCTTGGACTTCATTTGCAAATCCGGGCTAAAGATCATCCTATTTTACAAATGAGGAAACTGAGGGATGCAGCTACTGCTGGGACTAGGAGTCAGACTCAAGTGTTTTGCATCACAGGATTACACTGACTACCAGCAAGTTGTCTCTGCCACTAGAGGATCTAGGAAGGATCATGTCCGATGGCCTGAGAACTCCATCCAAATAGATCTGAGCACATAGAAGCAACAGCACTCTGGTCCTTAGCAGGTAGAACCCAGGCACCTTGGCTCTGACTTAGTGGTGAGACTAAGGGGACCCCCATGCAGGTTCTGTGCTCTGGGGAGGACCTTCTAATGACCCACCTCTCATGATTCACTGCCTTCATCCAAAAGTTCCTCCATCTTGAATATTTCCTTCTTCAATATCTACAGTTTGGGAATATCTATAGCTGTGCCCTGGAAGATACTCCAACATCTGGAAAACAATTACTGTGGCTAGGAGTGTGTGATTTTCTGATTGGTCAGACTAATGGTTCACCTGCCTACCCCTGGGACCTGGGGTTGGTCAATGACACCCAAACCAACTGGAAGCTGTTACCAGAAGAACAGAAGTTGTGGAACAAAGGAAGAGGAAATGGATGTTGGAAGAGAGGAGCCAAGGGCTAGATTTTACCCCATGAAATTCTAAGGAGTTGAAAATTCTAAATTTGAATTTGATCTTTCAGCTAATTATAAAAGTATTTGTCAAGGAAGGGGGATTTAACATATTTTATAATAGACTCTTCATTTGATTTATAACATACTTTTAATTTCTAAATATTTAGACATATGGTACCGAGCCTCCACTCTAGCCACCGGTCTTGCAATTGGTAATAAAAGGTTTGGTCTTTGGTGCCAGAGGCAATTGGCAGGCGAGTGCTCACCAGATGGTTCATGGGGCATGGCTTTCCTACACTCGCTGCCTATCAAATTCCTCTCCTGCCTACCTCCTAAGCCCGGTCTCTCTCCATGGCAGTAATTGCCTTTTAGTAATGCTCTTTTATTTTATTTTATTTTTTTTCAAAGAGGGCATACTCAATTTCTCTTGAATGCAACTAAGTGCATCAAATGGGAAAAAAAAAAAAAACCCAAAACACTTCAATGGCCTGTGAGTTCACTGAAAAGCATAGAGCCATCTAAAGAAAACCCTCCTTTGCTGCTAGCTGCCTGGATCTAGCATCCTTATTCTCATTTATAAAAACTCTAGCCTTTCTAGCACTCACGTGACCCGGGAAGAGTGAGCTGTTCTCTATAATCACAGCCATAGTTAGAGGGCCTCTGGGGACTGTGAGCCGTGCAGCTGTGGGTCTGGGAAATATTGTACTGACTGTTTCCTACCCAGGCCTTAATCCTGAGTCACCTTTGGGACTATTATGCAAAGGATCACTCTCCAATCATAGGTTTAAAGAAAAAAATAATTTCTAAGAGCATACCATGTCTTGGCAAGGGCACCTCCAACCCAGATTTAAACTAAAATATTAGGCGTTCCACATTTTGTGCCATGATTTTAAATGGGTTAGGGATCTCTGTCCTGTCCATTATAAACTACTTTATAATTATACATTGCACACTCACACACCACATCATATACACACAAACATACATACACATTTTATAGCAGAATGCAGAAACCATAGGATAGTCGACCATGTGTTTATTGTGATTATTGATTGGTGGTAAGATTACAGATGATTTTTTTCTATTTATTTATATTTCCTACTTTTTCAACAATAAGCAGATTTCATTGTGTAATTAAAATCCAACAAGCATGAAAAAGAAAAAAGATCAACTGGGGAAAACACATCAAATCCTAAAACTGAGAGTTTAAGTTTATACTAAGTACAAGATCAAGGCCCATGAGTCTCCACTACTGATAAACTCAGCCAAAATCTTATTAGTTTTATTTGTTGAGAACTTCAGAATTACAACAGACTCAACGTTTCCCTGGAATCACCCCCTTAATGATGTGTTAGTAGTGATTCCAAAGGAATATTTAATAAGCTTGTCTCTATTTTTTTGTGAATTGTGTTGGCCTGAGTGTCTTTCCATTCTGTGGAGTTTCATTGAGGATTCCTGGAACCACTATAAACACACATCAGTACATCTTCCAACAGAGAAGTCTTCTTGCCATTTCTCACCGTAAAGGTTGGAAGCTGACTTGAAATTTGGACCTCATTTTTTCTTCCATTCAAACTTTAGGGACATCTTCACAATGAGAGCTCTTTTTTCTTTTTCCTTCTTAATTCAAATACTGTAATCTTTGACCAAAGCTCTTGTGTTTATGATGAAAATGTATTATTATATAAGTTCTCAACCTAAATTTGCCTCATTGTATGCAAGGACAAAAATTCAGGATCCCAGTAAACTGGTATTCTGTACAAAAGGAATATCTCAAATCACTCTCTAATATTATGGAGCCTCTTGAGTTTTCCATGTGGTACTCATTAGAGGGAGAATGAAAAATCCAGAAGAATAAGTATCTGCAGAAGGTGGGCATCAGAAAAGGCAAGTCTTTTTACAGTTTTGTTTAAGCAGCAAGAGCTAGAAATAGGAGATATAGGAAGAGACTGGTTAAGAGCTTGCCTTTGGCAACCAAACGTATTTGGATGCAGACCACAATCGCACCCTGTATTAGCCTGATGATCTTGAAGAAACTACTTAGTCTCTCTATGTCCTGACTTTTCCATCTATGAAAAAGAAATTCTTATAATAACTATTTCCTAGTTCTTTTTTCGTTTGCTTTTACATTGTTATTCTGTTTTATTTTTGAGGATTAACTAAGATAGAGCATGTAAAGTACCAAGCATCATGTCCAGAACATAGTTCTCAATGCACGCTACCTTTCAAAGTCTATCTGGGGAACACTTCCAGCCAACATGAAGTAACAGGAACCAAATTTACCCTCCTGACTGGATAACTTAAAAAACAGACAAAGAATATAAAGCAAAATTTTCAAGGTATTGGACATTAGGCAATGAAGGACAATGAGCCCTAATTGATGGAAACAAATGAACTGAGCCCTTTAATTTTCCCAACTTACTACCCAAGAAGAGTTTCCAGGCCACAGAGCAAGGTCTGGGAACCCAGGTACAACCTGCCCATCTCTCTGTATTGAAAAGACAGAGATGAGAGTCCGGGAAGGCCCAAGAGTGTAAAGTTTCAGGGCAAAGGACTAAAGAGAGAACAATACAGAGTGAGAACCCTAGAGGTCTGTCTGTAGATGGTTAGTGTGAATATATATTTTGGTGCCAGAACCCAGGAATCTGGCCCTCCCGGCCTCCTCCTTCCTAAGGAACCCAAGAATCAGTCCCTTGGTTCATCCTCACCAAGGACCCAGGAGTTCAGGCCCCCACCCCCTTCCTCCCCAAGGTCCCTGGAGTCCAGGCCCCAGCCCCCTCCTCCCTCAGCTCTGAGTCCAGCCTGGCCTGTCTGCCTGGGGAAGGCACAAACAGCCCGGCCCCCTGGATGCGGGACAGAGGAAACCTCAACTGTCTGGGAGTTTGGCCCCTGGGATCAGAAGGCTCCTTATCCACCTGTCAGGTTCAGGCCAAGGCAGCCCAGGGACTACAAAAGTTTCAAAGCTTCTCTGGGTCTTTTCCCCTCTCTCATCCCTTCTTTTGGCCTCTCATCATTTACAGTATAATAACAACAAACATGATCCCTGAGCTCCAGCACTGCCCCAGACCTCAGCCATCTTGGTCCAGAGACCCAGGTACCTTCAGGACTCCGCCTCCCATCCCTCCTCCCTTTTTTGCAGGTGGGAAGGCTGAGCCTCAGGGAGTTTCGGGGACTTGGGCACTGTAAGTTGGGGGAGGCTTCCCAGGTGGGCAGCACCCAGGATGTTAGGGTGAATATTGACCAGCACCTGAATGTAAGGAAGCTACTCAAAGCCCGGAAAAGAACCATCTTGGAAGGATGAGAGCGAACAGATGCCAAAAATCACACCCAGCCAGGATGGAAAATCTCATAATTCATGGGCATTAAGTAGAGTACCCTGAAGGGTTTTGCCTCAATCATGTGAGAAAATCAGCCCTACACTAAATGCTGCTTGGGTATCGCCAAACAAAGCTTAAGAGCAAGCCCCAGGAGGATCAAACTGTTTACCAAGTAAGTTAATTAATATATTAGCTTTCTGCTGCTGCATTAAAAACTACCCCAAAACCTAGTGGCTTAAAACACAAACTATCATTACTCTCTGGCAGTTTCTGTAAGTCAGGAGTCCCGGAGCAGCTTTGCTGGGTGGTTCTGGCTCAGGGTTGCTCAAGAGGCGATACTCAAGCTGTCAGCTGGGGCTGCAGGAGCAGAAGGCCTGACTAGACATGGAGGGTCTACCTCCAAGATGACCCACTTACATGCCCATTATCTAGAGCAGTGGTTCTCAGCCTTCCTAATGCCGCAATCCTTAACACAGTTCCTCATGTTGTGGTGACCCCCAATTTCATTGTTACAAATTGAACATAATTAAAGCATAGTGATTAATCACAAAAACAATATGTAATTATACATGTGTTTTCCGATGGTCTTAGGCGACCCCTGTGAAAGGGTCGTTCAACCCCCAAAGGGGGTTGAGAACCGCTGATCTAGAGGCCTTGATTCCTTGCTGACAGTTAGCATGAAGATTCTGTTTCTCACTACATGAACCTCCCATAAGTTGGCTTGAGGGACCTAATGACATGATAAACTTATAGGCAGACTGACCAGGAAAATAAAAGAGAAGGCAGATTTCTATTCTGAAAAATGAGAGAGGTGACATCACTAAAGATTCTATAGCTATTCAGAAAATAATAAGGGAATATTATAAACTACACTATGCCAACAAATTAAACAACATAGATGTAATGGACAAATTCCTTGAAACAGACTACTAATGCTCCCCAAGAAGAAACCGATAACCTGAAAACCATTATATCTATTTTTAAAAATGAAATTTTTAGTTTAAAAAATCTTCTCATGAAGAAAACTCTAGGGCCAGATGGCTTCACTGAAGAATTCTACCGAACAATTAAGGAGTAAATAATTCCAATTATACACAAACTCTTTCCAAAAATGGAATGGGAGAGAATACTTCCCAACTCATTTTATAAGGCCAGCATTTTATTACCAAAACTAAAGATAGGATAAGAAAAAAATAAAACCACAGACAAATATCCTTCAAGAACATAAATGTACTATTTCAAGAAATCTAAACTAAAAATATGTAAAAAGAATAATATATAATAGCCAAGTGGGATTTATCCCAGGAGTAAAGATTGTTTTGACATTCAAAATCAGTCACCAATCATTGTATATTGCTGTATATATATAATTCACTGTTATTACAAACTAAAAATGAAAAGGCATAAACTATTTCAATAATGAAGAAAAAGCATTTGGTGAAATCCAACATCCATTCTTGATTTAAAAAAAAACAACTTTCAGCAAACTAGAAATACAAGAGAATTTCCTCAACCTAAAAGGGGCATTTATAAAAACCTACAGCTAATATCATATGAAATGGTAAAATACTGATTGCTTTCCCTCCAAGATTAAGAACAAGATAAAGATGTCCATTCTCACAACTTTTATTCATCAGGAACAAGATAACGAAGTCCACTTTTACAGAGTTTATTCAACAGTTATACTGGAGGTTCTAGCCAAAGCAATTAAGCAAGAAAAAAGAAATAAACAATTATCCAGATAGAAAATGAAGACAGAAAATTGTTTTTATTTACAGATGACATGATTATGATTATCTCTGAAAAAAATGCTATAAAATATACCCAAAAAAAGTTCTAGAAATAATAAGTAGATTTTGCATGGTTGTAGGACTCAAAGTAAATATTCAAAAATAAATTTTATTTCTGCCCTAGCCAGTTTGGCTCAGTGGATAGAGTGTCGGCCTGTGGACTGAGAGTCTCAAGCATGTACCTAGGTTGGAGGCTCCATCCCTGGCCCAAGTCAGGGTGTGTGTGGGAGGGAACCAATTGATGTGTTCTCATATTGATGTTTCTCTGTGTGTGTGTGTGTGTGTGTGTGTGTGTGTCTCCCCCCTCCCTTTCACTCTCTCCAAAAAAATAGTCAATGGAAAATATCCTTGGGTGAGGATTAACAAAAAATTAAAGTAAATAAATTTTATTTCCATATACAGTAAGAAACATTTAAAAATTGACATTTTTAAAGTAGCATTTACAATAGTATCAATGACAAAATCTGAGTGATAATTCTGAAAAATATATGTAAAATCTGTGCACTGGAAACCATGTAACATTGCTGAGAAAAATTAAAGAAGATCTGAATAAACAGAGAGATAGATTAATCTTTATGAACCAGGCACACATTATTAAGATGTTAATTCTCCATTATTAAGATGTTAACCAACCTAAGTCCAATCAAATCCCAGCAAGCTCTTTTTGCAAAGATTGACAAGCTAATTCTAAGATGTATATGAAAACAACTTGGGAAAAAATTGGAAGCCTTATACTACCTGACTTCAAGACTTATTAAAAAGCTACAATTATTAAAACAGTATGTTATTGGTGTCCAAGTAATCAAAGATCAGTGGGACAAAACAGAAAGTACAGAGAGAGACCCACACATGTATGATATACTGATTTTTGACAAATGTGCAAAGGCAATTCAGTCAGGAAAGGATAGTATTTTCATCAGATATGTTTTGGATAAAGTAATATCCATATGCAGAAACAAACAAAAGCCCCTAACTTAAATCCACACCTCACACCAAATACAAAAATTAACTCAAAATAGATTATAGACCTAAATATAAAACAGTAAAATTTCTAGAAGAATATAGAGAAGAAAATATTCATGGCCATGGGTTTAGGCAAAGATTTCTTAGATAACATCAAAAGCATGAGCCTTAAAAGACTAAAAATGTATACCTCAGTCTACATCAAAATTAAGAATCTCTGTCCTTTGAAAGACACTGTTAAGAGAATAAAAATAAAATTCATAGATTGAGAGAAAATATTTGCAAATGATATAACTGTTAAAGAGCTTGCACCCAAAATTTATTAAGAATCCTCAAAACTAAATAGTAAGAAGAAAACAAATAATTAAATTAAAAGTGAGTAAAAAATTTCCCCTTTATTTTATTTTTTCCATCACCATTTATCAAAAGTGAGTAAAAATTCTGAACAAACTATATATCAAAGAGGGTAGATGAATGGAAGGAAGAAAAGAGAGAGAGAGAGAGAGAGAGAGAGAGAGAGAGAGAGAGAGAGAGAGAGAGAGAAGAGAGAAAGAAAGAAAGAAAGAAAGAAAGAAAGAAAGAAAGAAAGAAAGAAAGAGAGAGAGAGAGAAAGAAACAAAAGAGAAGAAAGAAAGGAAGGAAGGAAGGAAGAAAGAAAGAAAGAAAGAAAGAAAGAAAGAAAGAAAGAAAGAAAGAGAAAGAAGAAAAAAAATAATTGTCTTTAGTGAAAAATCTGCCTAGGTGCATTACTGCTGATATCTCCAAAAAGGTGTTCAGGAATCTGGAACTAAGACCTCAAAGCTCCCCCAACCAAGAGCAGAAAAGTAAGTAAAATAACTAAACTTCAAAGATTCTTGTTTTGGAGACTTTTCCTTCTAGTTTGTTAGACCCCTTGCTAAACTACACAAAGCTTATTTCAGTTCCAGTTTTCCAATGTATACTGCAGAATTTTTAGTCAGGTAATACCTTCATAATACAGGTTAAAACTTAATAAGTTTACATTGTGTATTAAAAGGCTTTTTATTGGTGTGTTCCTAACAGATCAAGACATTTATATGTTCTTCTCTTTCTCTTCTTCTCTTCCTATTCCCAGCTTGTATCCTTTCTTTAGGCCAAATACTAAACAGTCTATGTCAAAAGTCACAGGAAGGCAATAAGAAAATAAAAATTGCTATTTTTTCAAACAGCAATTGTTTGTTTCAGAATCCATATGAAAATAAGTGGTTAACTGGGCTTGATCTTATTAAGTGAAAAAAGAAAGGATATTGAAAGCATCACACACACACACAAAAGAGTTATTAAATTTCATTTATAGTACAATGAAATCTACACAATGCAACTGAAAAACATTTGCTGTAAATGACTACCTCACTATGAGCAGATGTTGCTGCCTTTAACAAATTTTAGACCAACAGTGGGTGAAGAGCTTTCTAAATAATATATATATACACCACACACACACACACACACACACACACACACACACACACACGTATATTTACAAGTTATCCAATAGTCAAGTGGCATAGATCCATTTTTTTTAAATCTGGGATTCAATTTCCTCTTGATTGCCTGGATCTGTCTAATAAGTTTCAAGTAATTATGACCTTCATCATATCCCCACACTGAATGGATTTGGCAAGAAATAAATAGGACTTTGATTTTCTCTTCATCCACTCATCAAGGTTATTATGTGCTGTTTGTTTGGTTCTTTATTTCTCTGGCTCACAATCTGTTTTACTAAAAAGACATGCATGATGCAGAAAAATTTAAGGCAGGATTATCTCCTGGCAATCAGTGACTAAATGTGATTACTAAATTTGTCAGTTGTTGGTGCCTTAAAGAGCATTTGGGAGAAAGACCATTTATTCAGTCTCACTTCATTTGTAATAAAAAATTTTAAAGTGGACCCTGGATGAATCATCACCTATTGACACTTATGTTTTTATTTTCTCTGCAAATCTAGTGAATAAAAATTTCTGCTACATTTCTGCTGAGATGACCAATATAAAAGGACAATACTGAATTTATTTTCTTAAATGGATTAATTCTTCAGAAATATTCCCCCTTTTTCTTAAAAAGACACACAACAAATTTCATTGACTTTTTTCATATGTCAAAAAAAAATAAGGTATCAATTTGTCTTGTACATGGATTCTTCCTAAAACTTTCTGGTTTTATAACTTAACGAGAGGCCCAGTGCATGAATTTTGTGCACAGGTAGGGTCTCTAGGCCTGGCCGGTGATCAGGGCCAATCAGGGCCTTCTGGCTGCCAGCTAGGGCCTCCCTTCCCCGGCTGCCAGCTGCCGGCCAGCGCCTTCCTTCCATGGCTGCCAGCTGCGAACCAGGGCCTTCCTTCATTCTGTGCCACCCCCTGGTGATCAGCACATGTCATAGCAAGCAATCAAACTCCTGGTCTTCCAGTCGAACTCCTGAGGGGACAATTTGCATATTATGCTTTTATATATAGACTAGAGGCCTGGTACACAAAATTCATGCACGGGAGGGGTGGTGCCCTCAGCCCAGCCTGCACCCTCTCCAATCCAGGACCCCTCAGGGGATGTCTGACTACTGGTTAATGCCCAATCTTGTTACTGTTACTGTGATGGCATTCCAGACAATTTGCATATTCCTCTATTATTAGTATAGATTCTTTCAAGTACAGTATTCACTGCCTGATAAACCGGCAGTCAGACATCTCTCTCACAATCCAGGACCGCTGGCTCCTAACTGCTCACCTGCCTGCCTACCTGGTTGCCTCTAACTGCCCCCCCTGCCAGCCTGATCACCCCTAACCGCCTCTGCCTGCCGTCCTGATCGCCCCTAACTTCCCCCTCCTGCTGGCCTGGTAGCCCCTAACTGCCCCCCCTGCCAGCCTGGTTGCCCTTTACTGCCCCCGCCACCAGCCTGTTCGCCCCTTAGTGCCCCTTTTGCCAGCCTGGTTGCCCCAAACTGACCCACTCTGCTGGCCTGGTCACCCCACACAGCCTGCTGTTCAGTCATTTGGTCGTCCCTCACTAACCCCCCTGTCAGCCTGGTTGCCCCACGCAGCCTGCTGTTCAGTCGTTACTGTTACTGTGATGGTGTCCTGGACAATTA
Source organism: Myotis nattereri (assembly GCF_964212035.1). NCBI lineage: Eukaryota > Metazoa > Chordata > Mammalia > Chiroptera > Vespertilionidae > Myotis > Myotis nattereri. Next base: position 200,182,929 of record NC_138075.1, read on the forward strand.
GCATATTCCTCTATTATTAGTATAAATTCCTTCAAAAGCTGGCTTCATGTGGGTGTGATCCATGCGTCTCACTGGGTGTCTCCCCTCAGAAGGGCCCCATGCTAGGTTTAACACTCTGCTGTCACCATTTGAAACTCTTAATAATTATTAAACAAGGAACCCCACATGTTTAATTTATACTGCCCCCCCCCCCCAATTATGTAGCAGGTCCTGCTCAGTTTATGTAATTGACCATCAAAGTTCAAGTGAAAGATTATAATGGACCTTTGGGGTATAACAATAATAGAGAACATTTGTTAAGCATGATGTGCTGCTCTGAGAACTTTATTGGAATTAACTCATTTGAGCCTTGAGAAAACTACCACAAGGTAAGTGTTATTATTGGCCTCATTTTACAGATGGGAAAATTGAAACACGGAGGTTAATGAAATTAATCACTCAGCTAATTGAGGGGCCAGAATTAGATCCCAGACAGCCTGACTCCAGAGCCTGCTACGTTAACAGTCTTGAGAGCAGTTAAAGAAAACTTCAGAGTCACATGGCTTCCATAACAGTCTCCACTCCCAGAAGCTCACACATCCAATCTTGTTGTGTGCCTCTATTCCCCCCCGCACACACTTTCAGACATTATCTGGGTAACTGGTATGCTGTAAATGTTTTATTTAGCAGAATTTTATAGGATGCTCCCATTTTTTGCTCCATAAAGTATAACTATGGACCAAAGGATCACATTTTAATATCTCTGGGAGCATCCACATTGCTTCAGTACATCAAGGGGGAGTTAAGATTTATTTCCTAATTCATTTATTTGCTAACTCAGGAGACTCTTCCTTTTTAGTTCTTATTTAAGGTGGTTCAATTCCTTGGCTGAACTAATAATACATTTTGCCCCATAAAAGTTGCTCCAGCAGACTTCTAATTAGTTTGCCTTCTGTCAGCAATGGGGAAACCAGCTTCTGGACACTAATATTTTCAGGCAGGGAAAGTAGTAAAATCTGGCAGTCAGCATGTATGAATAAAAACAAAGAAAGCAGAAAGGAATTCCCATTTTGTGAGACATGGTAATAATGCAAGGCCAAAATGTCTATGTGGTAAGTGATTGGTTTAAAAGTATTTTAAACATATAAAAGAAGGTGTAGCATAAATACCTCATTGAAGGAAACATGGCTGAAGGTGCTAGAAAGGCTTGCCAACATATGCCCGGTAAAGACAGTGAGAAGAGTTTAGCCTGGTGGCTATGAGCTCTATTGCTCAAAGACCTGGCTTTAAATACTGACTTTACCACTTACTGAAATTTTAGGCAACGGTTTCTCAGATGGAAAATGAACACCTACTATGTGCCAAGTGTTTTTGCTAAATTCTGGATACATAGAAGTGTCTGAAAAAAAGCCAACAGGGTGTCCACCTTCGAGGCACTTGTGGTCTAATGAGATAATAGAGTTACACACATATAGAACATTGTAGAAGACATACAGTGAGTTCTCGCAGCACTCTATATTCTCCTTCTCTAAGGAGCTGATTATAATTCTTAACCAAGCGCTAACAAAACTATCGGTACTGAGCCATGAGTGCCTGGTTTCTGAGTTCTTACTTGCAGTGACAAATAGAGTTCACTCTCTGCTTAGTGCTCCTCAAGAAGGAAGTCTTTGCTTCTTTCCACTGGGCTGTGCACAGTATTGACTAATATATATATATATATATATATATATATATATATATATATATATACATTCTCTCTCTCTCTCTCTCTCTCTCTCTCTCTCTCTCTCTCTCTCTCTCGGCCCAGTGCTTGAATTTGTGCATGGGTGGGGTCCGGCCAGCCCGCCCCGATGGGGGCCCATCAGGGGTGGGGCTGGCTGGGGGGAGGGGCTGCAGGAGGGCTCCAGGGTGTGTCCAGCCCATCTTGCTCAGTCCTGATCAGCTGGACCCCAGCAGCAAGCTAACCTACCGGTCGACTGTCTGCCCCCTGGTGGTCAGTGCACATCATAATGAGCGGTTGAGCAGCCTTAGCATATCATTAGCATATTATGTTTTGATTGGTTGAACGGGTGACCAGATGACTGGACACTTATTAGCATATTAGCATATTAGGCTTTTATTATATAGGGTATACTTACTTATTTTGTAATCCTCACCTGAGGACATTTTTCCATTGATTTTTAGAGAGAGTAGAAGAGAGAGGGAAAGACAGAGAGAAATATTGATGTGAGAGAAACACATCAATTGGTTGCCTCCCACACATGCCCCAACCAGGGCCTGGGCCAGGAAGGAGCCTGCAACCGAGGTATGCGCCCTTGACCAGAATCAAACCCAGGACCCTTTGATCCGCAGGCCAACACTCTATCCACTGAGCCAAACCAGCTAGGGCAATTATGTCTTTATGATGCTGCAACTCAGTGTGCTTCTGACCTGTGTTATGTCTGGATTCCCTCTGCAATGGAGTACCTCCAGCAACCTGTAGAAATGGGAAGGTGCATTGAAATTCCTTTGTTGGCAAGAGTCCCTCTCCACTGAGAATCCAAGCTAAAAACGATGCCACATTGTGAAAACATGCATCCCTCTGAACAATGCAACAAAACTTCCCATATATGCAATGACCCTTAACAACTGTACATATGCTACCCAGTATCAGGTAAATGCATACTCCCCAAGAATCTAAGGTACAACGAGCACATGAAGTCTCAATAGAAATCGCCCTGAAGCATCAATTCGCTCAAAGATCTGAGAGGAAAACATATATTTGGCATTTTTATATTCTTATTCATATGAATCTGGATTATCCAAATCTGGCATCAATGCAGTAGAAAAAATGAAACAGACTGACAGCTGGGGGGGTAGGGGAATACTGGATGGAAGAAGATGAAGGGATTAGCTAAAGAACATATATTCATGACAAATAGTTACAGACAACAGTGTGGTGATGGCCAGAGGGAAGTTGGGGTGGGAGCTGGGTGGAGGTGGGAAAAGGTGGGGAAATCAGTGCATCTGTAATAGTGTCAGCAATAAAATAAAGTTAAAAAAAGAGAGTAGCAAAAGGACCCAATGCTGACCTAATGTGCAAGGTTGGTTCTCTGCCATTGAATCCGGTTCCCAAAATTTACATAATCTATTTTATCCAGTGATCGGAAGAACAAGCAGGACTTGATTTGGGGCTTTTAAGATAAAGCTGGAGCTCTCAGAGTTCCTTGCTTGTAAAAGTATATTTTCGGCTACCTTTCCACACTGAGCAGGCATGACACGGTAGGGCCGATGTTAATTCTCTTCTATTATTGGATGTTTCCATGAACATATGAGGAAAACACTGACCCCAGTGATACTTGTGCACTCTGGGTGTTGCTGATTCTCACAACACCAAAGAGGTTAAATATTAGAAGTTTCAATCTACAGGAACCCTTAGGTTCCTGAGGGCCTAAGGGGCCATGGCAGAGGTGAGGTGAGGCCAAGGGGGAATAGCTCTGTCTCCCCCACATCATTGCTTCTGCCACCAACATTGCCCATTCCCCTCATCAACCACATCAATAGGATCTACTTTGATCTTTTTTTTTTTCTATTTGACTAGTATTTCCAAGTAAGATTTCAGTTAAGGAAAAGGTTCTAAGAAAAGAAGTTTGAAAGTAGTCGATCTGCTCCAACTCTCTTATTTTGTTGACTATTACCAAAATGACATCATGCCCCAACTCAGTCCCACCCACCCTGACCTGAAGCCAGCAAGCACCTAACAGGGACGCGGAGCCAGCCCCGCTCCAGAGGCTGGGCAGGCATCTCCGGTCTCCTTTACGCGGCTGTCACCAGCATTATGGCTAATTAGCCAACTGCGTGAACCTAAGAAAGCAGTGCTCTCTGACCATTTGTTTCAGGTGGTGTATAACTTTCCAGCATTAGGGGACAGTAGATGTGATCCTTTCAGAAAAGGACACTCGGAAACTGTGGCACAAAACCCCCAGCGCCTCCAATTTGGCCCTTCTTTCTTGCAGGGAGCAGCCAGCCCCTTCCTGCTCTCTCCCATGCTCCACCCCCTTCAGAGCCTAGACTCAGGAAGGATGATAACCTGAGTGTTTCCCGAGACTCCAGTCATTCGTATGCCATTTTTATGACTTTCATTATATCGACATACCAATTGCTCTTTCATTTATCTGTTACTCTTTATATCAGCTCAAGTTTCAATGTTAGCCATGCCCTAAGCAATAATATCCATTAAATCATGAGAAAATATGTCTTTTTACTGATACACCTTAAATACAAAATTATTAAATAAAAAATTTTGTATCTATGCCAAACCATCTCCTGTAACCTTTTTTGACAAAAAATGATCAAATTCATTCACTCAACAAATAGTCACTGAATCCTTCTCTGGCAGGCACTGCACTAGGTGTTAGATATACAAAAATTAGTAAGGGGGTATGGTGAGTTGGTTTTTTCTGGCTAAGATGATGTAAGCACCTGTGCTGAAGTCCCAGGTGCTTAATGAGAACATGTACCCTTGAGAGAATCAGTTTCAATGGTGAGTGTGTGTGTGTGTGTGTGTGTGTGTGTGTGTGTGTTTTAACCAAGGCATGTTACCATCATTCATAGCAAATAATCATTGGCCCTGGAGACTCTTGCCTGAAATGAGGCATTATCCTCTGAAAGCACTTTTGCGAGAGAAAAGAGAATGCTCAAATCTCCATGAGACAGGACCATAAGTGGCTGTTGAGGACTCAAGATGTCTCACCCCCCACCCAAAAAAATAACAATAGTCATTACCTACCCTTTTTCTCCAATGTGACTTTTTAAAATATCAGGTGCCTATACTTGTATGTAAGGATTTCTGTTACCAAGAATTAACCAATCAGATGCAACCATATTATGCGATGTGACCAATAAGATGCAACTCAGCCTGGCCGGTGTGGCTCAGTGGTTGAGCATAGACCCATGACTCAGGAGGCATTGGTTCAATTCCAGGTAAGGGCATGTGCCTGGTTACAGTCTTGATCCCTAGTAGGGGGCATGCAGGATTTTCTCTCATCATTGATGTTTCTATCTCTCTCTCCCTCTCCCTTCCTCTCTGATATCAATAAAATATATATATTTTAAAGTCTGAAGTCTTGTCCCATACAACTGGACCAGTGTTGCCCTTAAGAAAAAAAAAGGATGCAGCTCTATTATATGGCCTATATATTTATGGTTTAAGACATGACATTCACACCAGGTGGCTATTGTTATTTTTTTTAAATAGTCAGGTATGGCATGTTTTAAAAATTCTTTCAGTGCACCGGTCAAATATCGCTGCCCTATGAGATAAAAAGAGCTTCGCCCCACTCGGAGGGTCTCCCACAGTCTGGGGCTAAGAGAGGACACACAACACATGACGTCAGCTGCACACGGGGGCCGGGCCGGCTCAACACTTGCCTTCAGCTGCTAATGGTGTTTAGAGTTCTGCCCTGGGAACATTTAAAGTACTGAGTCAATGAAGATGACTAAATATTTTCTTAGGGCTAACACTAAATTCAACTAGAAAATTGGGAAATTTTCAACCCTATTTCTCCAAAATGTGGGTGTTTGGGGTTTTTCAAAATACTTTCCCAGGAAATTACACACGGCTTGTCCACATAAGTAAACAGCAGCCCAAGGGCAGATGGTGGAAATCAGGGCCTCGGAGCGTGAGCTGTGAGAGCATTTCTCCCTGAAATGTCACTGACCTTCTGCAGCCAAGTTGAGCACGGCGTGTGTGCCATATTTATTCCCCGGGCAACGCTTACTCTTATTCCCAGCAGCAAAGGTTATGCATCGTGGTTGGGTGTCTTGCAGCTTCGTAAATTGTGGTAAATGGAGTCAATATTCTTTTTTCCCATGTAATTGAGCAACAAAAACCATTGCTCTTGATAATACAAAAGTAGAGTTGTTGACATGGGCTCACTGGGCATATGACAGGTTTATAGGTCCTTTCATAAGATTTCCCATGTAAGGTCCAAGTTTGTCCAGTGCAGACCTGAGTGTCGGTTTAAGTGATTTTTCATTTTTTATTTTTGTTTTGAAATACTTTTATTGATTTCAGAGAGGAAGGGAGAGGGAGGGAGAGATAGAAACATCAATGACGAGAGAGAATCATTGATCAGCTGTCTCCTGCACGCCCCACACCAGGGATCGAGCCCGCAACCCAGGCATGTTCTCTGACCAGGAATCGAACCATGACCTCCTGTTTCATAGGTCGATGTTCAACCACTGAGCCACACCAGCCGAGCTGATTTTTTATTCTGATGGTCTCTCTGGATTAAAATACAAGTCTCTTGTCAAGTTAAACTTTCCAATTGAAACCTCCAACTAGTTGTGTGCTTTTTTAAAATAATGTGCTAGCAAATTTGTCAAGCAAATCTAGTAAAAAAAAAAAAAAAAGCCTAGGGGCATGGATGAGGGATGAGCTAACAGGGATGGATAAGAAGAAAACTTTAAGTCCAGCCGACGTGGCTCAGTGGTTGAGCGTTGACCTATGAACCGGGGGGTCCTGGTTCAATTCCCGATTAGGACACATGCCTGGGTTTTGGGCTCAATCCCCAGTGTGGGCGTGTAGGAGGCAGCTGATCAATGATTCTCTCTCATCCTTGATGTTTCTACCTCTCTTTCTCTCCATTTCTGAAATCAATAAAACTATATCTTAAAAAAAGAAGTGAGCTATCAAGTTATGAAAATACATGGAGGAACTTTAAATGCATATTACTAAGTGAAAGGAGCAAATCTGAAAAGGCTAACTACCATATGATTCCAACTATATGACTTTCTGGAAAAGACAAAACTATGGAGACAGTAAAAATACCAGTGGTTACTAAGGGTGGGGGGTGGAGAGATCACAGTGAAATACTCTGTATAACATTATGATGATGATGACCATATATCATCATACATTTCTCCAAACTTATAGAATATACATCAAGAGTGAGCCCTAAGGTAAACTATGGATTTTAGGGGTTTATGATGTGTCATTGGGGTTTCATCCTTGGTGAAAAAAAAAAATTTTTAAATGTACCATTCTGGTGAGCGATATTGATAATGCGGAGGCGGTGTATGTGTGGGGTAGGGAGGAAATCCCACATTTGCAGCAAGATGGGTGAACCTGGAGCACATTATGCTAAGTGAAATAAGCCAGTCACAGAAGAACAAATACTGTGTGATATGACTTATGTGGAGTATCTAAAAATAGACTCATAGAATCATCAAATAGAATGGTAGTTGAAAGGGAGAAATGAAGACATTTTTCAATGGGTACAAAGTTTCTGTTATGCAAGATTAATAAGTTCTAGAGATCTGCTGTACAACACAGTACCTATAGTTAACAATATGGTATTATACACTTTGAGACAGAACTCACGTTAAGTGTTCTTACCAAAAAAAAAAAAGAAAACCAAAAATTCACAAAAGAACATAAGGAAAGTCTTAGAGATGACAGATATCTATGTTTAGTACTTTGGTCATGGTGATGATATCACTGGTGTATGCATATGTCCAAATCCATTCAGATGTATATATTAAATGTGTACAATTTTTATATCTCAACTATACCTCAATAAAACCTTTAAAAGAATAAAACTGAATATATAGTTTTACACTGATTGCTGTGCAGTGTAGTGGTGTGAAGCTCCTTCACACTGATGCACTGACCTTTAGCATCCACAGCTGTGAATTTACCATTGTTTGGGGAGAAATATCAAGAAGAAGACCCTAATTCTGGAGCAATATGGAGCAGAGAAAATAGAAACAGCACTAAGATACAAAGTACAAAACAAGACTTCAGAGGGCTCAGGAAATCAGAACCTGAGGTGGCAATGAATTTCAGAATCTTGGGCAGACATTGAAGTTAACATGATGTCTTTATTTGGGGGTCTAGGCCACACTTACCTAGATCGAAAGGGTCCAGGAAACCCCAGATGGTGCCCAAGTTACACAACCATTGTGTTTCATCAAGAATTTCTCATTGAAGTCTCCCATCTGGTTCCATTCTTCCTGCCCCAGGCAAATGCAAACCACAGGTATTCAACCTCCTTGGGGGGACAGAGTGTCCAGACAGAGTGAATATGTGGGCTGTGATGTGTGTATTTTCCCAGCAGCCTCTGCAATTAAAGAAGTTGTAATTCAAGATTGGCATAAGTAGTTGTTTAAGAGAAAATGGAATCTGTTTGAGGTTTCTAGATGAGGTACGAATACCTAAATCTTTAACTTGCATTGAAATTTTTACTTTTAAAAGTATGTCTTCAGAGTATATGACATTTTGCCATTTTTTTAAAAAAAAAACATATTTTATTGATTTTTTACAGAGAGGAAGAGAGAGAGAGAGTTAGAAACATTGATGAGAGACAAACATCGATCAGCTGCCTCCTGCACACCCCCTACTGGGGATGTGCCCACAACCAAGGTACATGCCCTTGACCGAAATCGAACCCGGGACCCTTCAGTTCACAGGCCGACGCTCTAGCCACTGGGCCAAACCGATTAGGGCGACATTTTGCCATTTTCGACCTGGTGGAAAGTTTAATCTCAAGCTCTTGACAATAAGAACTATTTCGCTATACATTTTAATCAGTACGGTATCAATACTGATAAATTTCATATACCATTTTTCAGTACAAACTTAATTAAGCCAGTATACCAGTAAGGAATTATATTCAGCTCTGAATAAACTGAGACATGAAAAAAATAGTATATTGATCACAGTAGAGTTTATTCTCTCATGTAAAAGAAATCTGAAGATAGGTGCTCCAGGAATGATATTGTGATTCTACGTGGTCATCAGGATCCATGCCTCTCCCATCATCCTACTGCTCCATCCTCAGCCTGTGGCTTCTGCCTTTAAGGTCCCATTTTTGCCTGAAGCTGCTGGAAACTCAGCAACAACAGGAGGAAAAGGAAGGAAGATGAAGAGCTTGTTTCCTCTTCTCAATGAGCCCCTTCAGAAATCCTCCCCCATTACCTGTAGTGACACCTCATTGGCCAGATCACAGACATATGGTTACCCTTGAAAGCAAGGAACACTGGGAAATGTAGTTTTCACTAGGATGCTTTACCTGAGGTTCCACTGAGAAAGTTGGGAAAGAGGGTATGGAAGGCAACCTTAAATCTAACTGCACCACATCAATTCTTTGATTAATATTGCACTTTTTAGTTACCTCAAAAATTTTATTCTACCCCAATTAATATTTCAGAAAGAGTAAAAAGAATATGTTTCAAGACTTGGGAATTCAAACAGCCCAATGCATATAAAATGAAAATAAACATCCTCACCTCTATTGCTTTCCTCAGAGGTTACGACTATTAGACATTTCTTGTGTGTCCTTCCATAAAAAGCTTAATGTCTATTGTATTTATTTCTCAGCTAAGTCGAGGGGAAAATAGAGAATAATTTGGTAAAAGAGAACCTTAGGAAAGCATGGAGGAGAAGACTGCAGGAGAAACCCACAAAACCCGTTTAACACAAGGAAGCCCAAGTAGACAGAAGGGCAAACAAAAGAACAACTTGCTCCATCCGCCTCAACGGATTTTGAGGTGAGGCAGGTGAGCTGGTGGTTGGGGAGACAAGAGGTCAGAAATGTGCCCCGTCTCCCTCCTCCTGATTGGGTAGAAGTGCAGTGGCTCAGTGAGGACCTCTTGCCTTGTGGGCTGTTTGAGACTAGCTGGAGACACTGTACAAGGTCATCCTGTACTTTTGCTACCTGAAAGGCAACATAGAGGATTCAGTTTCATGAATGCTGGCTTGCAACTAGCTGGTCTACATGGTACACCCACAGCCCCTACTGCAGATTAGACAGCCTAGACCAGAAACTAAATGGACACATGCCAGGGACTCCAAAAGAAAGGATGGGGGAGAGCATCGAAGGGCTTCCTGACTCTGACTGGTCTAAGACTAGACCACACAGGTAAAACCCACAAAGATGCAGTGATGCCAAAAGAACATCCAAAGACAGGACCAGGCCAGCCATACCTCAGGGGCACAAGCTCTGCACCCCAGAAGTCCAATACAAGGTCAAAAGTGCCCTGCCCTACAAGACCATGAGGTTGTGGAAGCCCATGGGTACCATCTTAGAGAAGAGTAGGGGAGAGAAGAAAGAGATCTGAAGCACTAAGAAATTATTCCCTGGGACACTGGACTAAAACATGAATAACTTTACATCATGAAAACAGGCCAAGCTTTAAATTGGATTGGCTAAATGAGTTCACCCACTCCCTTCCCACTTCCCAAAGGAACTGAGGATGAGAGGAGTTCCTGAGGCAGAGCTTATCAGTCGTGTATAACTACAGAAGCTTTCTTTACATATGAGATTACGGAGAGGCCATGTGTGACTTCAACAGAACTGCTAAACTTTTTAATAACCCAAGGGTCGAAGTGTTCTGCTTCCTTCCTTAACTACTGTCCCATGCGAGTCTCCCTTGAGGTGGCTCCGGAGACATGACTACCTTCATTGCACAAATAACCAGAGTTGAAGGATGTGGGTCATAAACTAGGAAGAGGCAGGGCTGGAGGGAAGGATCCGATTTCTCCAGCCAGTTCTTTCCCCGGAGCAGATGGATGTGAAGGGCTCCAGATTCGCCACCAAAGCCTGGAAGCCCAGCTTTTCCCGGACAATGGACTGCTCTCTAGACACACGGACATTTCTCACTCCAGCTTTGGACAGAGAAGGCCCCACACATCAAGGTCTGGGAGAAGCTCTCTGGCTGCCCTCGGCCTCTGTCCTGTTCTCCCCAAGCATCCACGAAACCTGTGAAAGCTCCAGACCCCCTTTCTCATTTCTCTTTATGCCAGGGACAACTTATTTACAGCTTTACCAACTCCCACAAGTCCTCTCTGTAGCTCTATTGATCTGATTTCATTAAAAAACTCACATACAGGACTTACCATGTCCATTGTTCTTCTTTCCTAATTTACTGGAAAACTATACAGAGACCCAACCCTAGGATGACCAACTAGTTATTCCTCACTTCTTAAACTAACTACCCAGGTTCAGGTTCCCGGGAAGCCCCAAGATCTCATGCAACTTCTCAGGGTCCAGGGATCTGAGCTGTGTTCCCTTTAAGATGGACTGGAAATCTAGCATCGAAATGATGTTTCTAAATCAGATTCTCTCCATCTGTGGGTTCCAGCTGCTCGGGTTTCATGAGGATGACTTCTCGGGGCCTTTGGATCTTATTTCACATCAAGCTAAGTCTGGTCTTGATTAAAGCTGCAGTGAGGAAAGCATATGGCCGTCAGAGGCCGAGGCTGGGTAATCAGCCCCTGCAGGCTCGCGCTAAAGAAAGTAAGAGCCCATAAACTGTCTGCCATCTATTGAAGTTGGGCTCCAAATGAAACACGAGCTTGCACATTCCCCGTGTTTACGTATTTGAGTTAATTGAGATTTTAATTATTAAAGGCGAGGAAAGCCAGGCAAGGGATTTAGTGAACTAAGTATTAAAATAACACATCATTGAGGCCAATGTTCTCCAAAGTCCCCCGAACACATTGCGTGTGGAGACGCTTGGCTGTGATATATTTTCACGGAAAAGCAGGGCTGAAGCTGAGACCATGCACATTGTACTAAGCTTTTGCATCTGCAGAGAGGACGAGGTAATAATGCCTGTAGCTTTTTAATTCCGTTAGGACGAGACAAAACACTTCTCCTAGGAAACGCTTCCATTGGCTGCAAGAACGGGCCATATGCAGAGGAAAGGGAGGCTCTCTTCCTGTCATCAAAGCCCTAGGCCAGACCAGCCAGAAGTCACACCACGACACCGCAGGGGAGCGTCTCTGCACAGAGGTCTCAGTGCAGAAGGACTCGGCGATGGGTTTGGCCTTCAGTGCTCAGGAGTTCTTCATGCCGTAGGAAAAGAGCTTTAGAGGCAGTTAAGTTCCCCGGCCTCATAAATGGTTCTTTTTTAATATAACAGTGCAGAACAGCAATTTTCAACCTTTTACATCACATGGCACACATAAACTAATGACAGTACAACATTCTGTGGCACACCAAAAAATACATTTTTTTGCTAATCTGGCAAAAAAAATAGGTATGATCTTGATTGGTTTACAAAAATAATAATAATAGTAATTACCTCCCCTTTTTGCTCCAAAGTGACTTAAAAACAAAACAAAACAGGTGCCTATACTTATATATAAGGATTTCTAGTACCAAAAATTAACCAATCAGACGCAACCTTATTATACTACATGACCAATAAAATGCCACTTTATTATATGACCTATAGGGGCATTCACACCAGATGGCTATTGTTATGTTGGCTGTTGTCATTTCTTTATCTGACAATCTAAGGCAGCGGTTCTCAACCTGTGGGTCGCGACCCCTTTGGGGGTCGAACAACCCTTTCACAGGGATCGCCTAAGACCATCGGAAAACACATATATAATTACATATTGTTTTTGTGATTAATCACTATGCCTTAATTATGTGCAATTTTAACAGTAAAATTGGGGGTCACCACAACATGAAGAACTGTATTGTATTCAAGGGTTGCGGCATTAGGAAGGTTGAGAACCACTGATCTAAGGGGTCAAAAGAGGTCAGTGTCCCTGACTAAATAGTCAGGTATTGCCTGTTTTAAAATTTCTTGTGGCTCAGTGGTTGAAAATCACTGGTGTAGAATATTTCAAAATAGAACAACAGCATTGCAAGCAGGGTGCTCCTGTGTTTTAAGATGTCTGCTTCCTTTCCTGTTAAAACAGCATGCTATTCGGTTCTTTATTTTATGCACAGTTTTTACGACTACATTTCAAAAATATTAATTCTTTCTAAAGAATTAGAAAGGTGTGTTTCCACTGCAGCCAGTGGGAAAACCAGGTTTGACCTGGTCACCTGGCCACTGGGGTCTCCTTCACTAGCAGAGTGAGCTGCCCAACAAGAAAGCAGTGTCCTCGTGGAAACCGTACCTCCAACCTCCCCACCTCCCAACCTCTCTCCTTAACTCTGGCCCTTATTTTGCACAGAATAGTCCACTGCTCTCAAAGCTTAGCCAACGGAATGTGATCAAGTAGAGAACCCAGCTCTCTTCTCTCAATAAAACCTGGAGAAGTCTTCTATTTAGGAAGACAGCTCCACACCAGTTCCTGCTTCCAGTCTTTGGTGTGGCCCCTCGTGGCTCTGAGACACCATGCACAAAGCTGCCTCGGCGGGGCCAGCACAGGTTAGGACCGTCTGCCTGGGACCCTGCAGGGTACTGAGCGGAGGGCTGCCCAGGTCACCCGGGGTCTTTGCTACACGTGGGCCATGAGGAGCAGGGGCAACGGGACTCCTCAAGACACTCAGAACCTCTTTTCCAGTCTGGGTTCCTGGTCACAACAGGCAGGCCCGGCACCCAGGGAATCCTGATGGGAGACATCACAAGAGGCTCTGGGGACCAAGCCCGCTGACCATTTTCTCCAAAGCCTTCTGTAGATGCCGGGAGCCGGTCCATGCTTGCTGTTTCAAGGGACCTGGCATATATGGCATACTGTTCTTAATATGTTTGCTCACCTTCTTGGCACTATGTGTTTTAACCAAGGTCGCCTCTCTGAGAAAGGTTGTTTCCCCAGGTAGGGATTTTCCCCTGAAGTTAGGGAGGGAATAAAATCCCTTAACTAAGTGCCAGGCGGGTAATTAATCACTTTAACTACGAATAATCATGCTTAAGCTACATAATCTTTACTCCCTGGAATGGAGATAAGAAACGCCCTAACCTTTGTAATAGAGATTGATAGGATTGGAATCAACTGGTATAAATACAGTTGAAACAAGACAACAGCAGACAGAACTTAGGAGACAGAGAGGAGAGACAGAAATTGGCACAGAACCTACACAGAACGTTCTCTAGAGACAGAACCTAGCGAGAGAACATGGCAAAAGATCCTGGACTGAACCTGACTACAGAAATTGGCAAGAGAACCTGACTAGAACCTGGTGACTGAACCTGGCTGGAGAACCTGGACAGAACCTGGCTGGAGAACCTAGCGAGGGAACTTGGCTACAGAACCTGGCTGGAGAACCTGGAGAACCTGGCTGGAGAACCTAGCAAGAGAACATGGACACAGAACCTGGCTGGAGATCCTAAACAGAACTTCGCTGGAGATCCAGACCAGAACTTGGCTGGAGATCCTGGCTAGGCTGCTGATCAACTGAACGCTGTCTCCGTGTCCTTCCTTCTTCGCCGACTTCGTCCACACCTTTGGGGACCCATGGACCCGCTGGGGTTGGACCCCGGCATGTAGACAGACTGGCTTCATGTTTTCTCCCTTGTGGGTGTTATTTTGCCTTCAATGACCTTGAGCCTTGAAGAAATTATGGTGCATCACCCCCGCATTGCAGTTTTTACCGTCTAAATTCAAAGGTACGGAGGTCCAACAAAATCCTGATTTTTTTTGTAGAGCTACTTACAGTACTTTTGCTTAAATAACAGACACTAAATTGTTTGATTTTGGAGGCGACCTTGCTTTGTGGATTCCCTGGTTCATGCTAAATCTGACTAGCCGCAGCCAGGATTGGTCCTGGTCCTCTTTTTCCAACTTTAAAATTCAAAACAGAGCGCCACTACTGGTTGGAAGCGTACACACATCTGCAGCTTCATGGGGAAAAGGTAAACAAGCTTTATTTTGTTTTCAGAATTCTGTTATCACAATTAAGAATACTTAGAAATTCAAAACATCCTGTAAATATATTGACAGCTCTTGGAAAGGGGCTATTCAATGAGAGGAGGCTTAGTGGGACATCGGGATTGTCTCCAATGGACTATCTCTCCGAAGTTGCTTTATAAAAAATTCTCAATGTTCTTCAAATCCAAGATCAGTCATTACATCCTGCAGTGACTAAATTAACTCTTTCTAAGGCAACTGTCCAGTGTACAGAGACTAGAGCCACACAAGACACGTTTTTCAGAAAGCTCCCTCAAGGAAAGCATGACAGAATCGCATCCAGTGACAAACAAACAAGTGCCCATTATCTCCGGCTTCCCAGGAAACGCCTGCCTCACTGACAGGAGATGCTCTCTTTCAGCGCGAACGTCACAGACTGTATTTTGCTCAAATAAAACAGTTCCTGTGTTGTTGGATCTCTTTACATTTTTATCCACTGCACCCTTGATTAGGGATGGCCGTTAGGTCCACCAGAACTAATGTCCTGACAATTCCATCCTATCTCCACGCTGGCCTGAAGCACGCCTAGGAATCGAAAGGAAGCGTATTAATCAGATCAATGTAATACGGTTCATGTGAACAGAAACTGGAATTGGGCAAGTTCTCATTACTTCTTAGATCTAGCACTTTGCGTTGTGTGGCTTCCGAGAAAAGTTGCTGATAAACGCAATTTCACTGAGGCCAGAAACTGCTACCTTGGGGTTGTTTTTGTTTCCGATCTGATTTACTGAAAAGATACAGAGCACAAAGCAGCTCTCTCGTCAGAGCCCAGGGATACTGGCAATACTGAGCTACCCTGCAGACGATTCGGAGCAGCCATTCAAAACCTGGGAAAACGTGTCATCAGTATCATTCTGTCTTCATTTAAAATGCTGACACTTTGGTCACCAAGGGTTTTTTCATTAATTTTGATTTAAAAAAAAAAAAATATATATATATATATATATATATATATATACACATATATATATACACACACACATATATATACACATATATATATACATATACATATATATACACACATATATATACATATATATATATATTGCATTAAAGTATTATTTATTACTGAGTGTTTTGTACCCAGTGCAACTGCATTGCTTGCTTCACCCTTGTCCAGATTCTGGTCCATACTTTTCCTAAAGCACCTCGGAAGAAAGGCAGAAGCCTTGTTTGAAGATTATGGTTTCTATCCCTCATCAGGCAAATCGCCAAAATGATCACCTCTTCTTACATGAGGCTTTCTAAGAACTTTGAAGATGCCATCAAACCAATACTGAAGCCTCCTTCCTCTTACGCCGGGCCCCTGCACATTATCAGGCAGTCTATTCCAGTGGTTCTCAACCTTCTGGCCCTTTAAATACAGTTCCTCACGTTGTGACCCAACCATAAAATTATTTTCGTTGCTACTTCATAACTGTAATGTTGCTACTGTTATGAATCGTCATGGAAATATCTGATATGCAGGATGGTCTTAGGTGACCCCTGTGAAAGGGTCGTTCGACCGCCAAAGGGGCCCCGACCCACAGGTTGAGAACCGCTGGTCTATTCGGAGCTACTGGGTGCTACCGCCAGTCCACAAGCTGTTGGCTATAGGTTCACCATCAAAAAGAAGCTTGTGTCAGAATTTACATCAGCTGTGTCCCTACACATGCTGTTGGGTGCAGTTTTGAGTTTTTTTGTTCGTTTGCATTTTTAACATGTGAAACTTTTCCTTTCTGTTTCCTGGCTTGGCTCTGAGGCAAAGGTTCTAGCACACTATTCTGGCTACAAGAGACCTGACCCAGGATGACTTCTGGACCCCTGATGTCACGCACGACGTCTAGTTGTTAAAATTCAGTAGAAATAAGGGAGAGGCTCCCAGCCTGCTGAGTGCCTATGATACGAAGCAGCAGCTTCCTTGTTGTTAATAAACCCACACCAAAGGAGTGTCCTTGCCTTCGGCCATCAGCGGCAATATCCTAGAACCTCGGGACCTCTAAGAATGCCAGCGAAGCGGAGCCCCACCCACAGAAGTCTGACCTCCATGGTGTGGACCCTGAAGAGCTGGGTTGGAGGCTGGGTGGGGTGGGGGAAATGGAAAGACCTTAGTAAAGTTTTGCTCAGAGATTTTTAAAAATATATATTTTATTGATTTTTTACAGCGAGGAAGGGAGAGGGATAGAGAGTTAGAAACATCGATGAGAGAGGAACATCAATCAGCTGCCTCCTGCACACCCCCCACTGGGGATATGCCCGAAACCAAGGTACATGCCCTTGACCGGAATCAAACCCGGGACCCTTCGGTCCGCAGGCCAACGCTCTATCCACTGAGCCAAACTGGTCAGGGCATGCTCGGAGATTTTTAACTTAAACTTTGGTATGTAGTCATTGCTGGGAGGCATATGTAACTGATCAATTCATTGTAAAGTCATCAATTTTAAGATAGCTGTTCTCTGAAAAATTACCTTGTTAAAAAATAAAATAGGTGGGGGGAGAGCAGGCTTAGGGAAACCAAATAGAAATCTACATGTTCAGCAGGAAAAACCTCTGTTTCTGTGGAAACAATCTTTTAAAGAAAGTAAATAGTTTTATTAATGCCAGAAGCTTTTTTCCCCCTTTCATACTGAATTGTGGCTTTTTCAAACACTCTTACAATATTATTCTGCTGAATTCCTGCAATTTCTTAGAGAGTTTCTTAGAAATATTATTTCATCTTCCAGATGAAAACTGAAATATTTGCTTGAAATAAGCCCACGGGTTTCTGAAACTGAGATCCCTGCCCAGGAACTGGGGAGTTTGGGCTGCGTCAAACACTAACAATTTGAAAAATCTTGGAAATCTTAGAGGATCATTAAAGAAACCACCCATTTCTCCTCTTCTATGTTTAAGAGCAAAGAGCTATGTTCAAAACATTTACTAACAAACTGAATTGTGTCTCAGTAAGAACTCTAAGTTAACAAGATGGTGGTGTTAGGTTTCATAAACGGATTTTAAAATGAACACACACATAAAATCTTTGTTTGCCATGGCCAGTTCATTCAAACAGGTTCATTTCCCATCTTCTCTTTGGCTCAGTTGATCGGAGCATCGTCCCATACACTAAAGGTTACAAGTTTGATTCCCCGTCAGGGCACATACCTGGGTTGTGGGTTTGGTCCTCATATATCAATGTTTCTCACTCTCTCTCTCTCTCTCTCTCTTCGTTCCTCTCTAATATAAATAAACATATCTTTGGTTGAGGATTAAAGAAAAAAAATTTTGTTCTAGCAGAGGAATTGCTTTCTGAACCTTGGAGATCAAATGCATAAATCCCTTATTAGGTATAATAATATAGTTATTTAACACTACATTTTCTACCATACTCTGTATTTTATGCCTGTACACCCTCCATTAATTTAAGTCATTCTCCAAATTTGTGAAGAGCAATAAAACTAAAATTAAGTTATAGATTGTATCTGAGGCATTACTATTTATTTCTGTTTGTCTTGTTACTACTAGCATTCTCTCATTTCTTAAGCAACATTGCCATCTGGTGGCTAAGTCCATATATTTCCTAGGGAAACGGGCTTAAAGAGACCCCACAGCACCAAAGATTGGAATTTAGTTATGTCCCTAGAATTTCCTCCAATTGTGGATCTTAGTTAGAAAGGGAGAGGTCATACTAAGACATTTCACAACTTTCGTTTCCAATACTAAATGTTGTTTTGTTTTACATTTCCACCTTTGGCTATTCAATGAAGAAAAGCTGAATTCAGACAAGGAAAACCTTAAGAAAAAAGCCTATCGTTATTTCCACCCAACTCTCTATTAGAACTATTAGCCCATGTACTTCAAATCCTGGCAT
This sequence comes from Myotis nattereri, assembly GCF_964212035.1. Lineage (NCBI taxonomy): Eukaryota > Metazoa > Chordata > Mammalia > Chiroptera > Vespertilionidae > Myotis > Myotis nattereri. Next base: position 200,201,372 of record NC_138075.1, read on the forward strand.
ATTCAGAACTGACGTTCCGTTTGGCCCGCTGTATCAATATTTCCTTCCTGGAACTTTGCCAAACCTGCTTTTCAACTTAGCACTGTAGTGACGAGAGTCTATTGGGGTCTAAAAAGAAAAGAAGTGCTTCAGTTTTCGCCAATAGGTATTGAAACAGGTTCATTTCCAATCTTCTCTTTGGGACATTTAGTACTTTGCAAAGTAAACAGAAAAGGCCAAACTTCTCTCCTCTATTCAATGTTTGGGATCATTCCAGTTGAGATGGGCCACCTGTGAGGTCTAATATTTGGATGTCAGTTTCACTCTACTTGAGATTTTTCTCTAGAGACTCACATGAATATTCATAAAGATGCTCCGAACTCTGAGCCATCCAGGTGACTAGCTCCGTCTGGCAGGCAACCACGGGTAGGCAGAGCATGGCCGATGGGGTCTCGTTGTTCTCACCATGACTCTAACTCTCAGTTATACACAGTGAACACGGGTCTACAGGTGGAAGGGAACGACTTGTGGGTTTGCTATGAAATATATTTCGTGTCAGCTCAACAAAGAAGCTGTCCAAATACAAAACATGACAGGAAAATTCTAACCTTTAGGGAAGAAAATTAAAATTGCTATTCTTTTTCATCCCTTTCTTTTATTGAAAATCTAATTGCATAGCCCATGATTGGCCATGTTTTTATATGTATGTATGCGCATAAAGAATACATGTATTAAATCTTTAGTAATTTGCCTATTACTGGAGTGTAGCATATAATATTCTTTTAAATAACATATAACATATGCAATAAAGCATTTATGCAATATCTTGTTTGTGGGTCATCAAAGCCAGATCTAAATGAGTGTTTCACAAACTCATTCACTGATATTAACAGATGCCCCTGGGGAGTCTGATGCAGTGTACTTGGCTTGGAATTCAGTAATGTATCTCTGATAAGCGTGCCATGTGAGTTTCGTCACCAAACAAATTTGGGAAACACAAGTCAACATGTATATTGAAGCGACATAAGATGTAAATCAAAGCATAGCTCTGACTTATTGGAAGTTTATCATTCAAGAATCGACTGTCACTTTAATAGCGCAAGCATTCAAATATTTAGAAGATAACTATTTGACATTTTCATAAAATCGATGCATTGTATAAATCAGAAGTGAAGATGCAAAGGTGAGGGATTTAAGGAAAAACACGAATGCTAGAAAAACAACAATGACAACTGTTGGGCTAAAGGGAATTTTATTTCATGATACAAATGATAGAAAGGTGAAGAAAATAAGATGAAAAGAAAAGATCAGCAGAAGTATAAGGAACAGGGATAAATAAGACATTTCTTGCTTTGGCCTTTCATTAACTCATTTATTGTATGAAAGTCTTGTCAGGTGATAAGAGTCAGGATTCTTCCTTCACTTGTAAAAATTGATAAAACCTAACTCCCAATGGTCAGCAGCATCTGCAGTTCTCAAAAATTAAATAGGTCCCAAGGAAGCATTTCCTGAAACAGGTCTTCTAGCACAGTACCTCTATAAGAGCTGCATGCAAAGAAAAGGGTTCCATGGTGGGATAAATTAGAATCCTGCACATGACATTGACCTTGAAGTTGCCCATGAACAGTAAACAGTGAGGCTCTGAAGATTTGTTCAACTCACTTTATTTTTTATTCTCTAAAGTTTTACATATATCTCCTTTTTCCCCAATTGACGCCCCCTCCCCTGCCCCCAGCCATTCCCACCCCGGGAAAGCCTTTTTTAACTTATTTTTCAAACCTACATGACTACAGATACTTTTTTTTCAATCCACATCTTATTATCCTGTAGAATCAGTGAAAAGAGTATGAGTTCAACATAAGAAAACTTGGCTTTGAACTTTTGCTCCAACATTTATTTACTAGGATAGCTTACTTAATAATGACCTGGAGCCTTAGTTCCTCCATCTATAAAATGGGTTTAATAATATAAAATGCTTGCCCTAACCAGTTTGGCTCAGTGGATAGAGCTTTGGCCTGCAGACCCAAGGTTCGATTCCGGTCAAGGGCATGTACCTTGATTGCGGGCACATACCCTGTGGGGAGTGTGCAGGAGGCAGCTGGTCGATGTTTCTCTCTCATCGATGTTTCTAACTCTCTATTCCTCTCCCTTCCTCTCTGTAAAAAATCAGTAAAATATATTTAAAACAATAATAATAATATAAAGTGCTTAACACATCTGGCATACAGTAAATGTTAGGTTAAGTACTAGTTATTTGTATTTTACAGATGATATTCTGGGAAACTTAAGGTCATCTTAAACTTTCCATCAGATTATCAATACTAAGTATATATATTAAATTATGTCAATCATTTATAACACCCAGAAAAAAAACAAAGAAAAAAAACACCTACCCTCTTCCTTTCAGTTAAACCATTTCAAATCAAAACCAAGAAAGGTTAGAAGTCAGTCACATCATGTCAAGGCCAGCGAATAAGTGTCACATCAGCAACTGGATATACAAGAATACCAATGGGTCTTGGATCAAAGATAACCATTGTCTTAGTCTGTTCGAGCTGCTGTAACAAGAACGGCATAGACTGGGTGGCTTAGGCAGCAGACATGTATTTCTCCAGTTCTGGAGGCTGGGAAGTCCAAGATCAAGTGCCAGCAGATTTGCTATCTGCTGAGGACCCACTTCCTCCCTCATAGAAGACTGTCTTCTGCTGTCTCCTTAATGATGAAGAGGTGAGGGCGCTCTCTGGGGGTCCTTGTATAGGGGCACTAATCTCATTCATGAGGGCTCCACCTTCAGGACCCAGTCACCTCCCAAAAGCCCACCTGCCACCTCCCAAAATCCCATCACAATGGGATTAGGTTGCAACATATAAATGTGTGGGGGACACAAATACTAGCAGCTAATTCATAGCAACCATTTCCAAGATGAAGCTGCCTTTGGGGAGACAGAACTTTCTCTGGCCGGTAAGACTGTGCTCACACCAAATACAGCAGCAGGAGGGGTGAAACCTGGTTCTCATGCCCTGGGCCATCTCATTCAAAGCGAAAAACCTTTCCATTACATACCCTGCCAGCTCTAACCATGTTCTAAGGACCCTAATAGCTCCTCATCTCTCCCTTTATCCATAAGACTTTCAGAAGAGAATCTAAAACCTAATTCCTACTACGGGGTTACTGCCCCAAGGCATTCACGTTTGCGCTCTAACATCCTTCAAAATCTTAAATCTGAGCATAGCTCGAAAAGTGAAATGTCAAGAGAAACCATGAGTGGGGAGGCCTTCCTGGGAAGGCTCCTAAATTTACTTCTGTGGTAAGTAGGTTCTCCGAACTCGACCGTGTGTCTTCTCTTGCTGTATTGATGCGTCTTTTCCACGGGTAAGTACAAAGTCCTTTATGCCCCCCTTGCCATTTCTAGCCCATTATTTAAGCTGCATCTGTATTTTCTCTGGGCATTCTCATCATGTATTACTTTATGCTGGGTAACCTCCCTGATGAGATATCACCTGGTGCTAAGTCTGGGCTTCCAGGAGGCAGTGCCATGGCAGACTGATTCAACCCCTTATCCACTTATACTTGACTTCAGCTTATATCCCAAACAAGAGCTCACTACTGGCCATTGCCCTGTCTTTCAGAGGGAGCACAGACCCACCCCTTTGGCATACACTGCCCTTGAGTGTGAGCACCTTTTCTCCACAACTGAAAGTCTTGGTCACTGATGTATCCCCAGAGCCTAACACAGTGCCTGGGGCCTCCGTTAACAAGCATCAGCAAATGCTTCTTTTTTAAAATTTATTTTTATTATTTTTTTATTGGTTTCAGAGAGGAAGGGAGAGGGAGAGAGAGATGGAAACATCAATGGTGAAAGAGAATCATTGATCAGCTGTCTCCTGCATGCCCCCTACTCAGGATCGAGTCTGCAATCCAGGCACGTGTCCAGACCAGAATTGAACCCTGAGCTCCTGGTTCATAGGTTGATGCTCATCCACTGAGCCACGCCAACTGGGCAGCAAATGCTTCTTAAATGAGTAAATGATGAGTGAACAGATAACTTTTTCCATTCTCACTTCAGCCTGTGGCCCACAGAGCGAGGCCAATCCAATCCTGAAGTCTGTTGCTCTGTAGCAACGGCTCTGAAACTTGTTCTCTGGCCTAAGACAACAGAGAAAAGTGTAATGTCTCATCCCCAGCATTGCAGCACCAGAAATCGATTGCAAATGGGTCCCACTCATCAAGGATGCTCAAGGTCTTCTGATAATTGTCCGGTGACTAAAGACCTTTTCTGAAACATATTTCACATCACATTTCAAGACATTATTGAAATAAAGCTGTAACATACTCATTTATCATATCCTTGTGTTTTTCACCCAATAGAAAAGAGAGCTAGCTGCCCAGTTTTGATATATAATTGCCAGTGATACTATGGAAAGTATGACATTCATGCTGGCACCCAGTGGGCAATTTTTTTTTTAAGTGTGAAATTGTCCCATCTTTAAATTTTAAAAATTAGTTCCAGCTTCATTTTCAAGGTCCCTGTTCACTGACTGTACGAAGGCCAACAAAATTCACTGCTTTGGTATTTAAATGGCAAATACCGAAATGTCACCCATATGGTTCCTGGGCTCACGTTTCAGTGGCCTAATGCCGTTTGTAATACTAGTTTCGTAAATGCTCCGCTTCCCTTTCCCCTTAATGATAGATATGATCCCATTCGAAGTCATACTACTAAGAATTCTTCCACTCAAAACTCCAGAGAGCGTTATTGGCAGCAATCTGCCCCATGAAGGTTTGTGGGGTGCCTCAAAGTGAACTATAATGGTCTGAAAATTGTCCTGTTACTCAGGAATATGGCAGTGTGGTAATGAGAAGTGTTGGAATTGATCTTATGAGTTTCTCCTCCCCAGACTCATTTTATGATTAATGATCCTAGGGCAGTGATGGCGAACCTTTTGAGCTCGGCGTGTCAGCATTTTGAAAAACCCTAAGTTAACTCTGGTGCCGTGTCACATATAGAAATTTTTTGATATTTGCAACCATAGGAAAACAAAGACTTATATTTTTTATATTTATTTTATATATTTAAATGCCATTTAACAAAGAAAAATCAACCAAAAAAATGGGTTCACGTGTCACCTATGACACGCGTGTCATAGGTTCGCCATCACTGTCCTAGGGTCATAGGTTCAGTAGGTATTTGTTAAAAGACTGAGTAACTCACCGTGGATGACATGACTGCGTTGCATTCTCTTGTGCAGCTTGCCACACTTCCATCATTGCCTGGCATAGCTCTCTATATTGCAGGTATCCCCCCACCCCCAAAAAAACTAACATATTCAATCTCTTCAGTTAATATGTGGCATTTTCTCTTTTAAATTTACTGTAGGACTCCATTTTTTCTTTCCACCATCATATCTGCTCTCTATGACAGGGAAATCACCAAGGAATACAACTGGACATGACATTAAGGTCCATTGGAGATGGAACCCTGTCCACCACCATATCCCTAGAGTATGTGTTGTATCTGGCGCACAGGAAGTACTCACCAAATGAGTATTGGTGACTATATGAATGAATGAGTGAATGAATGAATGAATGAATGAACGAACCAGTAAATAAACGAACTGATGCTACAGGCCATGGAGGGACAAAAGAAAACAGGATAGAATATTATTCCAAAATAAAAAGCCTTGGAAGAAGACTGTGTGGTACATTGAACAGGTTCCTGATCTACAAGGCTGAAGACATCTGCATTTGTTTGGGGCAGCAACTGAAAAAACTAAGTGAAAGCTGCATGAGAATGGTAAAGTAATACTCAGAGAGAGCGTCTTGAATATGATGACAATGAATTGTGAACAACATGAACTAAAGCTAGCAATTGTGCTACAGCATGGGATTGCAGCAATCACAGCATTAACCAGACAGGGCACAGCTGGTATTATTCACTGAACGAACTCCACCCTGCTCCAGGCCCCACAGAATGGGGGTGGGTGAAAGGCATTGCTGACCTTGGGAACCTGGAAGGAAAGCATTTTATAGCAAAGAACCTACAGTTACAGAAGCAGTTTTTTTCCTCAATTTTATTATTCAATATTAAACCAATAATACAGAAGCTAATATTTACCCAGAGTATGAAGTAAGAGCTTTTCATTTTTCAAAGTCACTGAGGTTAAGGTGCCTACCCAGGTGAAAGGAGCACAGGTTGGCCTCCTTTGGTTTTGTGGATTTTTCCCCCAAAATTACTCTAGACTACCCCCCATTCCTGTTGTGGTTATAGTTCAAACTGGAGACCTGGGAAAGGGCACGTGGCCAGACAGGGTACGGAGCACATACACTGAATACAGGTGTCCTTTTTCCAAATCAGAGCATGAACTTCCACATCCAACTCCACAAAGAAAATTCTGGTATGTAAGCATTCTCTTTACTCAGTGAGATGTTAGAAATGACCTTTCGACATATAGCTAAAGGTAATTGTTGCATGGTTTTACTATCCAGCGACTATTCCAGGAATGCGTGTACAAGGCACAGCTCTAAGATTTTTGTTCAAAACTTTCCGAGAGCTGTCTACCACTTCAGAGAACCATACCCAGTGACAACTCTATGTGGAATGTTGCCAATGCAACACACACTGGTCTGCCCTGGGAGCTTGTGATGCTACACACGGTGAAAGCATCTGATGACTTCATTCTGTCTTCCAGATGGTCACACCCAAGCTTTGCTATTAAATACATTTTATTCTCTTAAAAACTGCCTTTCCTTTTTACTGCCTCCTATTGCAGTTAGGGTATTATATTCATTGTTTAAAAATATATGTCATGTTGATCCCATTAACTTTGAATTTCATTTCAGAACTGCCAGAAAAAAAAATATTTGTTTGAAAAAGGGGGCACTGACCCTGGGAGGGTGCAGAGAACCACTAATCTCATCCAGCCTCTCACTCCACAGGGGACAAAGGCTCAGAGAGGTCAAGTAACATGCTCAAGGCCACAAAGCCAGCTAATGACCAAACGGAACTGGAGTTACCCGACACCAGGTTCTCCTTCTAGCACCCTGCATAGCCCCGCAGAGAGAACTACACAAATACTCCGCGTGGGGAAAACCAGCTCACCCTGCAGGATGCGCTGGTGACATTACACCCAAGGGCAGCACTGGGTGATCCCTCCCTCCTCTCTAGGGACAGATGTTTTAGAGAAATTTGGCAGGGAAGCGGGGAGGTTCCACCTGAAAAGCTTCAGGTGCTGGGTTTGGCACTGAGTTGATGCAAGCTGAGCTGTGGCCAATTCAGAGTTCCTCTCTAAAAGGCACTTGGCGAAAGCAGTCATTTGTCACGCTTGTGTACAAGGCCAGTGTTAAAGTAAAAAAAATAAAATAAACAAAAAGCCTAAAAAGACTATGGCTTATCTTGAAAAGCCACATTCCATTTTTATCTTGAATTTACAACAGACCTTCACAGTGAAGAAATTGAGGAATAAAATCAGTAAATGGTGTTCCTAGTTTTAGGCCTTGAGTTTAGGTATTTGGGATCAGACAGAGTTCATAAGAGGTCTGAATTTGTGACCAAGTAGGTGGAATAGGGAAAGGGCGTGGCCCAGGTAGCTGTTATATTTAACACATACATTAAAGCTGTATGAAACATTCCCAGGAGATAAGCATAAGGTAATGAACATTTATCTCAATGCTGCCTTCTGTCCAAATCACTGCTCCGCACTTATGAAGCGAGAAAACTCTCTCAACTCAGTAGCTTCAACGTACAGTACTCAGCTCAACCAAACTGGGCACCCAAAGTAAGAGCAGAAGCAAGCCAATGAATGACCCACAGCCTGGTCACTCACCATCCTCTGTATGCAGCCTAACGTCACCATTCCTGCTACAAGTTCCCCAACCTGAATTTAGGGCTGGCTTCCAAACCTCAAAAGCAAAGCAAAACACCCCATTTTGTTTTCAAGTTAGAGCTAATCCTATTAATTATAATGCTGATGATCAAACTGTAAACTACGACCTCTCCTGTCTTTTGGACTCGGCATGGTAAAGGTTTTCCGAGGGCGTTCACCCAGTTGCCATGAGAACCCTGAACCTGGGCAATGGACTCCTTCGAATGAATGTGATCCTAAACACCTATGCAATCGTTTTTATCAAAGTCATGGGGTTGGTACCTATCAAATAAAATAAAATGCAATATATCTGAAGTTACAAATGCGTCAAGCCAAAACATTTAAGTCTCTGTGTGGAGTGATACACAGAATTGCCCTTTCATTTTATCTTAAGTGAGGAGTGCGGCAGACACAGCGGGCGGGCGGGCGCCGGGGAGGCTGGTGGGCGCCGGGGAGGCTGGTGGGCGCCGGGGAGGCTGGTGGGCGCCGGGGAGGCTGGCTGGTGCAGATGCGCTGGTGTGGGTGATGTGCTGTGGCAGAGGAACACGCCTGGTGGTTTAATACCCTAGGGAGGGGAAAAAAAGTGCATTGTGGCCCTTCCTGAAGGGTTCCTCCTGGTAGGACCTAAACGAAGCAGGGTGCTTGATCTAGGTTTATGTCCATCAAGCCTCTCAATTGGAGGCTCCGTCTATGTCTCCCCCCACCCCGCCATATGGGACCTGCTCAGGGGCCACCCATCCAGAAATACAAGGTGTCAGGTGGCGGTAAAAGATGTTCCCTGTGAAGCAAAACATTCCTTTTGCTGCACAAGGCTGAGTATTAAAAGGAGCATTAAAAAACAGGAGACTGTTCTAACATCTAAACCAGCCCACTTACTTGGCAGTACACATCTTATTAGAGAAGGACTCCGGCTTCGAGATATCTGGAAAATATACAAGTGGAAAGTGGATTACACAGTAGGTGGAGCCCGATGAATGATTCCCTTTGACTTTTTTTTTCCCTGAACCGTCAGCTAGCTAGTTGCTCTGAGACACTTCAGAACATGATTTCCCCGCTCAGGTTGGGCAATGCGTTTCCTTTTTTACTTCCTGAAATAAATGGGCACTCGATTTAGTTTAAATTATTATTAATTAAAACCTGGGCCCAGTGTCTTCGTTTGTTTTTTTTTGTTGTTGCTTTCTGTTGTTGCTCTTTAATGGTTTCTAAATACTTTGAGATTGAATGCTCAGTGGCCATCATGAATTCAAAGCTTCCCAGAACATTATTATTAATGAATTAAAGCGCTAACGGTCAGATACTGTCTGGCAGATCCTTCCTATGAATTGCCCCCTGTGTCCCAAGCACTGCCCTATTAAGGGAAGTCACTAGGCAAGTAAAAAAAAAACAAAACAAAACATTGATTTTTCAAATCTCACCTTTACTTTCACTAAGCAAAAGCCACCGCCTGTGCCTGCAAACCTGCTACAGCTCAGAAACAACCGCCTACAAGCTTCACTCTTGCTCTGAGCTCTCAAACACTTCAGAGAGGCACTCGCGAAGATGGAAGCTGTTCTGCACACAAGACCTCAAATAAGCCAGCACCAGATCAACCAAAAACATTTGCATTTCATTTTGCAGGTGTACCAGACTGGCTATAAGGAGAGGGTGCTGGAGAGGGACGGAATTTTGGCAGCAGTTTCGCCTTTGAGAATATAGTTTATTCTCACCTAAAGTTTAAATTACTTTGTTCTGCCTGTGCACACAATGGAGAGGAGGAGGCAGGTCGAACCATAGAGGGGCTTATTGCAGAGGGATGGTGCCCATCATCCCTGGGGCATGTCGGAGGGAACATTTGCCAGCGATGTCAGCACATAGATATCTGATTTGCTCTCTTCTGACATGCCATTTCCTCTTAGATTGGGGAGAATTGCGATCTTCCAGGATAAAACTCCCAAGATTTCCTTTTTATTTATCAGTTTACTAAATGCACTATCCTTTTGCTTTTACTTACTGTAAAACTTATTCCTGGATGAGGACCATTAAGTGATATTAAAATCTCCAAGAGTAAAAGAACTGTGTCAGAATCATGCCTTTTCCATTCTCAGACCACTTCCTTCATCAGAATTTTTTCTCCCCAATTCCCCAGCTCACTGAAATTCTGCCAAATCCAATATACACTCCCCCATGCACCCCTTCCTCACCACCAAACCCAGAAGGCATCTTACCTCTCCTAATCACTCTAGCACTTCCTGCTTCTTTATGAACCAAATCATATACCCCATTCAATTACTTTATTTACAAAATATTGAAGTCCATCCATGGGAAAGACCATGTTTCAGTTATTTTTGTGTCCCGTTCCTCCATCCCGAAATCTAACATCCATCCGATACGGAAGGAAGGAATGTTTGGTGAAGACAATGTCAAACATAATGGAGTGGTGGAGTAACAACAGATGCTCACTAAACTCGGCTACTCAGGTGGGTCTTATCATTACAAGGGGTTTGTTTCTATTTTGCCGGGGGCGGGGGGTTAGAGTTTGGGGCTAGAGCTGCGTTGCTAGAGATAACTTCAGAGAAGTGGGTGTGGTTCTCCTTTCCCACCACCCTCTCTAAAACAAGGTTGAAGCAAACATTTTAATTTTTTTTATTTGAAGGGACAGGACCTTGTTAGCCTGCCTGGTGTCCACATGTCTTAGTCCAGCCCTGTATTCAAAAGGCATTGACTAAATATTATTTGTTGAATAAATAAACATACTTATTTATGATGAATCAATCATACTAACCTTTTTCATTTTCAGAGGTGTTATTGCTATCTTCTTCCCTTTGACAGAAGTATTAGTCATTCTCTCAAGAACTAATATAAAAGGAAACTAATCTTATTTTTCCTACTTTTAAATTGGGAGGAAAATTAATACCTGCAGTGCCCTCTATACAGTACTGAAATCCAGACCACTGGATCAGTTTCTCCAAATCACAGAGTAAGTTCCAGAGGGAGCAGGGACCTGTGCTGAGATCAGTTGACTAAGGTGTCCCATTCTCTATAACTGACATCTAATAGCCCATTTTCTTTAAAACAAACAAAAAAACTACCTCTACTTCTTTCTAGGTCAGTGGTTCTCAACCTTCTTAATGCTGCAACCCTTTAATGCAGTTCTTCATGTTGTGGTGACCCCCAACCATAAAATTATTTTTGTTCCTACTTCATAACTGTAATTTTGCTACTGTTATGAATCGTAATGTAAATATCTGATATGCAGAATGTATTTTCATTGTTACAAATTGAACATAATTAAAGCATAGTGATTAATCACAAAAACAATATGTAGCCGAAACTGGTTTGGCTCAGTGGATAGAGCGTCGGCCTGCGGACTGAAAGGTCCCAGGTTCGATTCCGGTCAAGGGCATGTACCTGGGTTGCGGGCACATCCCCAGTAGGAGATGTGCAGGAGGCAGCTGATCGATGTTTCTCTCTCATCGATGTTTCTAATTCTCTATCTCTCTCCCTTCCTCTCTGCAAAAAATCAATAAAATATACTTTAAAAAAAAAAACAATATGTAATTATATATGTGTTTTCCGATGGTCTTAGGCAACCCCTGTGAAAGGGTCGTTCGACCCCTAAAGGGGTTGTGACCCACAGGTTGAGAACCGCTGTTCTAGGTGATCAATTCCTTAGTCCAAAGTAGCATAAAAATCAGCTTGGGGTTTTTGCAACAGGTTCTCTTTCTACCTACAGACTTATAATCACCTCTTTGATAGGCTACTGTTGAATTTTAAAATGTCAATCATAGGATGATTTTGTATAAAATGATTAGATACCTACCAGGCTCATACCAATACGGCTACGGGGGCAGATGGGACTTAAACTCCTGCTTCGACTTCGGCTTAGCGGTCGCACAGAATTCCACTAAAAAGAGAGCGAAATATAGTCAGTTGTTCATAAATGCTCACATGGCTTATGACAATATGCATATCCCACCGGTAGAGAGGTTTTGCTGATATGATTACGTTTGCCCATCACTGGTCATCAGCATTAGGAATACATACTCCTTTCGGTTACTACAGCTGCCCAATATTTGACAATAACTTTAGGGTATTTCTCAGATAAAATCCCATTACAATGAACTTTGGGATATTCAAACGCTTGGTGCTAGTAGAATTCTGTTTTGATGAATAAGTTGCAAAGTGCATTAAGTTTGCAAGTGTTGGAGAATGTAAGCTCCCTGTCGGAGGTGTCTGAGTCTGCTTTGTTCACTGCTGAACCCCAGCACCCGTGTTATAGATGACTACAGAGCAACTATTGTTGAATGAAATGAATTGAGTGACTAAGTAAATCACCATTGCTGTCCACCTACTCTTCAACTAAATTAATCAGTAAGAAAATAGATATATACATATTCACTATAGTGAGATCCCACTAATAAAAAGCCTTCTTAAAAATTTCCCTTCATTCAACCCTTTCCTTCTCCAAGTTCTTCCTTTTAGGGCAGCGGTTCTCAACCTGTGGGTCACGACCCCTTTGGCGGTCGAACGACCCTTTCACAGGGGTCGCCTAAGACCATCCTGCATATCAGATATTTACATGACAATTCATAACAGTAACAACATTACAGTTATGAAGTAGCAACGAAAATACTTTTATGGTTGGGTCACAACATGAGGAACTGTATTTAAAGGGCCAGAAGGTTGAGAACCACTGTTTTAGGGTATTCTCATTTTGTATGAGGAGTTTAAGCTTAGGCAAATGTTGGTGCCATGCTTGATGAGAGCAAAGGAAACTAAAAGGCAAGTGCTAATAGTGGCTATTTCTTCTCCTTCCCTTCTAAATTGCACTGCAGACAGTCTACAATAAGAATCTTTCAACGGGGGGTGATTATCATAGGGGCAAGAAGCATGGTTTATGAGCTCATTCATTGCACAGCACATGTGGTTGTCAGCACAGCACAACCCAACTTCTATGGGCTCAACTTTCATTGCACAAAGTGTTTTATTGAGATACAGTTAGCTGGAGTGGGCTGCTTCCGCTGAGAAAACCCTTGTCTTGAGTTCTGTTACAATGCACGACTTCCCTCCTCCCCTCTATGGGTGGACGCTGCCTGAAACACGTCCCCTGTTCTCCAGCTCAAAGAGTGCAGAACAGAAGTCACCCAGATGGTGGCTTTGATCTGGACTGAGGATCTTCACTTCAAATTTGGCTTAACTCTTTCCAGGAAGGGCAGGGTCAAAACTCCATCATGTTCACATCGTGTCCAGCACTTGTGGGCACTAGTTCCAATACCAAGTCACACTAAGACTCTATTTTGAAGGCTGTCCAATTATTTAACATGCTCAAAACATTCTATAGCCACCGTACACAAGAAGCTACTTCCAAAACTGATTGGACCCTCTCTTCCCACCTCCTCTGCCCACTTTTTCTCCATCCCTCCCCTCTCCCCAAATCATACCAAGGAGAGAAAAATGGCACATTCATCATTTCCTGAAATGGCGACTCATCAGAAAAATTTGGCAAACTCTTTCTTGAAAGTTTATCCCTTTTAAATGCTTAGCGTTACAGAGAGCCTCTCATAAGGTGAGCTCAAAAGGTTTTGCCTTTGTAATGGTTTAATATTTCTAAGATAGGGGAGGCAGGTAGGACTAGTTCTATCTTATAAATAAAGCAACAGGCAAAGAAATTACTGCCAAGAAATTATGAAGAATTGTGGACGAATCAAAGAAAAGAATCTGCTCTCTCCCAGCCAATCCCTTTCCTCTCCTTTGTATGAAATCTTATCAAGCAACTCTTTATGAGCTTCTTTTATAGAATCTCTGGGTGTATAAATGTTCTCGAACTTGTGAATCAAACACTTGGGACGAATTGTCACAACGCAAGGCCACCGTACAAAAGCCCCTCTCTTGGTGACAGCTTCCCCCTTCATAGCGACGATGTCATTCTCCATGAGGGCAGGCCACACGTGATAGAAGACCAAGGGCGCCGTGAAATCCGAGTCATAGCTGCGACGGTACCTATTTGAAACACACAAAAGAAGGAGAAAGAGAAGTGAAGCAATTAGGTAGCACAACCGGGAGAGGGGAAACAGCCGTGTAAATTTCCATTTTGATTATGCTTAGAACTAGATAAACATGGATCCTGATTCTGTTATTAAAGAGATGGTTGCAGACCCTTAGAATAGGAACCAGAGATAAGGAGGATCCACATGGACTGACTAAGAACAAGTCATGCCAGGCTAATCATGCCCTTCTCTTCTCCAGATTAGAAGAGTTGCAATTCAGGGAAATGCTAGAGACCATGTGAAGTCCCATAGGTTTCCTACAAGATTTTTCATGCTACCTTTGTGGACAAAACAGGAGAAATATAAATGGATGATTAACTCAAGTAGGTGGGTTCAAGGATCAGACCAAAGGAGAGGTAATTAATGAATCCATGAGAATGTGAGTGAAGGTGCAAAGGGCTTTCTCTCAATCCCATGATAAACCGATATTGTCATCAATGATTTGCATGAAATATCACTCAAAGGTGGGGAGTGGGTCAAAAAAACAACAACACAGATCACAGTAGCAAAAAATAGCTCGCCTGGCCAGTTTGGTTCAGTGGTTGACCTATGAACCAAAAGGTCATGGTTCGATTCCTGGTCAGGGCACATGCCCAGGTTGCAGGCTTGAGCCCCAGTGTGGGGCGTGCAGGAAGCAACTGATCAATGGTTCTCTCTAACCACTGATGTTTTTTTCTCTCTCTCTCCATTCTCCCTTCCTCTCTGAAATCAATAAAATACTTTTTTATGAAATTGTTCAACTGGCTGGGGAAAATAAGCTAAATCTAATAAGACAGCATGTAATTTGGATACCTATGGGTTCCTGCAATTAAATCTAAAAAAAAATTATCTACAAAGTTAGAGGTAATGAATGGCTTACATAGCTCAAGTAAAAATATAATAACAGATTTCAGTTGAACTCAAAATGAGTGAATAGTGTTATATGGGGGGGCGGAGAAAAAAACTTTAAAAGTTTAGCTGATGGCATGGATGGAACTGGAGAGCATTATGCTAAGTGAAATAAGCCAGTCAATGAAGGAAAAATACCACATGATCTCACTCATTCAGGGATAATAAAGACCATTATAAACTTATGAACAATAATAGATACAGAGGCAGAGCTGCCTCAAACTGATTGTCAAACTGCAGCAGGAAGGCCAGGGAGGGTTGGGGGGCAGGAGGGAGGGGGGTAAGAGATCAACCGAAGGACTTGTATGCATGCATATAAGCATAACCAATGGACATAAGACATTGGGGGGAAGGGAGGCCAGGGGATTGTCAAGGGTGGGGGGAAAAAAAGGACACATATGTAATACCCTTTGTAATACTTTAAGCAATAAAACAATTTTTTTTA
This sequence comes from Myotis nattereri, assembly GCF_964212035.1. Classification (NCBI taxonomy): domain Eukaryota; kingdom Metazoa; phylum Chordata; class Mammalia; order Chiroptera; family Vespertilionidae; genus Myotis; species Myotis nattereri. Next base: position 200,216,572 of record NC_138075.1, read on the forward strand.
AAAAGTTAGCTGAATTAATAGGGAATAAGAATGGAAAGAGTGTTCGTCCCTCCAGACTGGCCAGTCAAACCAGGGGACTGCATTCAGTGTGGACACTCAGTTAACAAGGGATGCTCAGCAGAGCATGGAGCACAGGCCAAGGAAACAGATATATTTGTCAAGAAGTCTCAACCCCCAGCCCCTACATAAGGAAAAAACATGAAGGCGTGAGGCCAGAAGGAGGAGAATTTGAGTAATTGCTTTTAAATGTGTGAAAGGCTGCCAGAGTTTTTTAAAAAAAAATTTTTTTTTTAAGAATTATGCTTGTGCTGTGAAGTCCTAAAGGGAGAACCAAATCCAATCATTACTAAGAACTCCAGTTTCCGGTCCACAGCCAACCAGGACAGTCCACAGGATGCTCCAAGATGCTGCCTGTTCCCCCTGATAAAGGCATGCAAGCAGGAGGCCCGTCAGAGGTTTAGGAAATGTGCGGAACTCATAAACCAAAATGGATGAATATTTCTTTCTTTCTTTTGTTTCTTTTTTTTAATCCCCACACAGGATATCTACACTAATAAAAGACAAAGATGCTAATTGACTGTACCTTCGCTACACTCACCAGCCAATCAGAAGAGTATGCAAATTAACCCAGCAAAGATGGCCGCTAAATTTGCATACTGCAGGTGGGGCGGACAGCACCAGACATCGCCCACGAGATCCGGGCTGCAGATCGGGGACCGGGGAGGTGGGGCAGGCAGCACCAGATGCCACCTGGGGAGGCGGAGCCGGCGATCGCCCCAGCCAGAAGCCTGAGGCCTGGGCAGGGGCGGAGCCTGCCATCCCACAGGGCTGGGGGACCCTGCCCAGACCTAACACCCCAGCCAGAGGCCTGAGGCCTGAGCAGGGGTGGAGTGGGCCATCGGAGCGGGCTGGGGGTTCCCTGCCCAGGCCTAATGCCCGGCCAGAGGCCTGAGGCCTGGGAAGGGGTGGAGCCGGCAATCGCACGGGGCTGGGGGTCCCCTGCGCAGGCCTAATGCCCTGGCCAAAGGCCTGAGGCCTAGGTAGTGATCAGAGTGGCCTGGGGGTCACCTGCCCAGGCCTAACACCCGGCCTAAGGCCTTAGGCCTGGGCAGGGGCCGAGCCGGAGATCGGTGTGAATTACAGAGGAAACACCTATTCTGACCGCTCATTGGCTAAGCTACCTGTGTGCCACTGGTAATATTCTTAGTAACTTGGGTAATAAGAATCCAAGAAGGTGATGTAGGGTTTTTCCACCTCACTCCTGGAGAAAAAAATGAAGGTCTGCTGCTGGAGGGGCTAAGAAATATCATATCCTGCCCTAGCCGGTTTGTCTCAGTAGATAATGCCTCAGCCTGCCTACCACAGGGTCTGGGTTAATTCTGACCAAGGGCATGTACCTAGGTTGCAGGCTCCTCCCTGGCTGGGGCCCAGGTCAACGCTCATGCAGAAGGCAACCAAGCAAAGTATTCCTCTCACTTTGATGTTTCTCTCTGTCTTTCCCTTTCTCTTCCACATTCTCTAAAAATCAATGGAAACATATCCTCAGGTGAAGATAAAAAAAATAATAAAGAAATGTCATATCCTATGAAAGACACATCTAAAAAATGCCTAAAGTAAGTTGTCATTTTTTCATGGTGAAGGGACTAGAGTCCATGTTGATGAAAACACCTTGGTCGCTGCGGTGACTGGCAGTGGCTGCAGCAGCAGGGTGATGGGGCTGGTGCCTGCCCCTGATCAGCCTGGTCACCTCCCACAAAGGGAGGCCAGACTGCAGCTTAGGCCCGCTCCCCAAGGGGAGCAGGGAGTGAGCCTAAGCCATCAGTAGGACATCCCCTGAGGGCTCCCAGTATGTGAGAGGGGGCAGGCTGGGCTGAGGGACCACCCCCCCCCCCAGTGCACGAATTTCATGCACCAGGCCCCCTAGTGTTTAGATAAAGGAAGGGGGAGAGAGAGAAATATTGAGGTGAGAGAAACATCTATCAGTTGAGTCCCATACCTGTTCCCAACCCAGGAATCAAACCTGCAACCTTTTGGTGTACGGGAAGATGTTTGAACCAACTGAGCCACTTGGCCAGGGCAAGGGGATGAATATTTCTAAGTGGGAACAGGCATTCTCTAAGAGAAGAAGGAATTTTTTAAAAGAGGGATGCAAATATGTTCTCTAAGAAAATCAGAAAGACCCAGCGGCAGTGTAATTCAGCTCTTCCTTGAGTGGAGGAGGCTAGGGGCAGTCATCTGAAAGAAACAAGGCAATGGCAAGAAAATATGACAGGCTGTAAGGCACTTAGAAACACCACCACTGTGATTTGCATCAGCAAAAGGTATGTTAATTATGCCTCAATGGGTCGGGGGCTGCACCAACCCATCCCTCTGCAGCCTGAATGAAGACCCAGAGCTCGTGTCTCCTGTGTGTACACAGTAGGCTGGGCAGTGTCCATAAGTTCTTTATCTGAGTGATTTCAATGAAGCTTCTACAGCCCTAGGAAGTAGGGATTGATATTTCCCCCATTTGACAGAGAAGAAATAAGGAACAGAACAATTAGGTGATATGCCCAGATTGTATAGCTAGTTACTGGTGGAGATGGAACTGGAGCCCAGGTAGCTTGACATCTGGCCTCCTCCCAAATCATCTCTAGCTGTATCTTAAGATCTCACAAAATCCCAGGAAAATGTTCCAAATTAACTTAATTTCTTCTCATTTATCAAGGAAATATTTACCATGAAACACCTGGTAGAAACCTAATGGTCCCAGATAAAAGAGTCAAGAGCATCATTGTCAAATGTTAGTGTGCATAGAGAATACTTGGGTGCCTGCTAAATTACAGATTCCCAAGCCCCACTCCAGACCTACTGCATAAAATATCACGGCATGCGATCCAGGAATCTGCAGTTTTAACAAATATCTTGAGCAATTCCAATGCAGGTGATCTATGCACCATACTTTGAGAAACCTGGTCTAAATAACGCAATAAAAACCAATAGACGAAAACAACAATCTGATTTTAAAATGGGCCAATAATCTGAATGAACATTTTTCCAAAGAAGATAGACAGGTGGCCAACAGGTACATGAAAAGGTGCTCAACGTCATTAATCATCAGTGAAATGTGACTCAAAACCACAAGGAGCTGTCACCTCACACCTGTTAGGATGGCTATTATCAAAACGACAAGAAATAAGTGTTGGCGAGGATGTGGAGAAAAGGGAACCCTTGTGCAATGTGGCGGGGGTGGGGACATAAATTGGCTCAGTCACTATGGAAAATAGTATGGAGGTTCCTCAAAAAAATTCAAAATAGAACTAACATAAAATCCAGCAATTCCACTTCTGGGTATTATCTGAAGAAAACAGAAACACAAATTCGAAAAGATATATGCACCCCCATGCACACTGCAGCATTTTTACAATAGCAAAGAAATGGAAGCAACGTAAGTGCCCACTGATGGACGAATAGATAAAGAAGATGTGACACATATATACAGTGGAATATTATTCAGCCATAAAAAGAATGAAAGCTTGCCATTAGCAACAACATGAATGGACCTTAAGGGCATTATGCTAAGAGATATAAGACAGACAGAGAAAGACAAAACCATTATGATCTCACTTGTATTCCTTATATAAAACCAAAAAACAGGTTTGTTGTTGCCAGAGGCATGGGGGGTGGGAAAAATGAGTTAAGGGGGTCAGAAGATACAAACTTTCAGGTATAAAATAAATAAGTCAAGAGATGTAATGTACACCGTGATGACTATAGTTAATAATACTGTATTGCATATTTGAAAGTTGCCAAAAGAGTAAATCTTAAACGTTTTCAGCCCAAGAAAAAAATTGTGTAACCATGTCTGGTGACAGTTGTTGCAATACATAAAAATCACATCATTATGTTGTATACCTGAAACTCATATAGAGTTATATGCTAATTATACCTCAATTAAAAAGTTTTAAACAATAAACATTAATACGTGCTTGTATTTATATAGTACCTTTCTTTAAAAATGTTCCAGACAGGCTCCAGGTACTTATTAATTCTCCCCAAGACCAATATGATCAATGAAAATCATATCGTCCCCTCTGAAGCCCATTCGACTGAGAAGGAAAGTGACCCCAGGAGAGGGCCCTGTCCTGTAGTAACAGAGAAGTATACGGCAGGGCCTGGAAATCAGGTAGTATCTGGTGATTTCCCCACCCAGTGTTCTTTTCCCTAAATTGTTCCCAGAAAATAGAGACGAGATCACTTATTTCTATTAAAAAGCTTCTGCTCCTATGTCTCTTACTTGCAATCATTAAACATTTCTCCATCGGCCCCAAATGCAATATCTAGGGGTGGCTCTAAAGTCTGCATCGCAAAGGCAATGCAACATATCTCCTGGATGAAGTTACTGAGGAGGCAAAAATCAACTTCCGGAGGGAATGAAATCTTGGGATTGACATTCATGGCTCGAATCACGTCCTGAAAAACAAAAAGATGGCATCCCCTTGTTACCATCCTGTGGCCAGAAACTCTGACAACCCCAAGGACATTATGACCGATGGAGTTGGGGAAAGAAAGTGTGAGTGAACGCAAGTTAAAAACGAGAGGAGTGCATGTGCTAAAAGGAGGAAGCCATATGAATAGGAACGGGGGAAGATGGCAGAATACGAATGACATATTAACAGCCAGGAGAGTCTCAAAAAAACTAAAGAAAAACCCCTCAGTAGCTTTTATTTATTCTTTCCCCTTTTTAAAATTCTGGGCAAGTTATATGATAATGCCCACACAGAACTCTGACTTGTTCATAATCTATAGTAATACCAATTATAATAGCTTGCGTTTATTGAGAGTTCACTATATGCCAGGTCTTGTGCTAAGCAAATGGCCTGCTTTCTTTCACTTAAGCCCCTCAAGAACTCGACGGGGTCGTGACTATTGCTGTTCCCATTTAAAGATTAGAAAACTAAAGAACAGAGAGGTTAAGTAAATGTGCAAGGTCACACAGCTAGTAAGTGGCAGAGCCAGATGCAAATCCACACCTATCTTTCCCCAGATCTTAGGAACAATGATGTTCTATCTTCCGATTTTAAGGGCCCAACTAAAGAAGTAATTTTCATCTTTTTCCATCTCATGGCACACAAACTAATTACTAAAATTCTGCGGCACAGCAAAAAAATTTATTTTTTGCCGATCTGACAAAAAAAAAAATATATAGGTATGCCCTGACCGGTTTGGCTCCGTGGATAGAGCGTCGGCCTGCGGACTCAAGGGTCCCAGGTTCCATTCTGGTCAGGGGCATGTGCCTTGGTTGTGGGTACATCCCCATGGGGGGTGTGCAGGAGGCAGCTGATTGATTTTTCTCTCTCTATGATCGATGTTTCTGACTCTCTATCCCTCTCCCTTCCTCTCTGCAAAAAATCAATAAAATATATTTAAAAATATATAGGTATAATTTTGATTCATTCACAGTGGACAGCTATTGTTGTGTTGACTGTTGTCATCTTTTTTACTTGACAATCTAAGGGAAAAGAGGTCAGTGCCCCTAACTAGTCAGGTATTTCACGTTTTAAAAATCCATGCAGCAATCAGTGTGTTGCGGCACACTGGTTGGAAATCACTGATTTAAAGACTAGAACTAGCAAGCTCAAAATATTTCTTTCATACAATGTCTAAGAAAGAAAGAGCCATTATTGGCTGGTTCTACAAAGTAACTTGAGTGCTGCTCGTTTCTGCTTTTCCATTACCTAAAGAAGCACTGAATGGGCTCCTGAGTTATTGAAATTCCATGTAAATATCATTAGCAGCAAACTAGCCCCAAGAAGAGACCCAACACTTACGTTGACACTGTTTTGGGAATCGTATAGATCAAGGTGACAAATTATATACTCCGTGACGGCATCCTCAAAGTCATTTGCCCCCATATAAGATGGTGTCAAAGATTTCCTTACGCGGATTTTGAAATGTCTGAACGCCATTTTAGCTACATGGAATGCCTCCTGCACATAAAAATTGCAGCAAATTTATTTGGTGAGACGAGAGGAGCAAAGAAGTTCAAAGCAAGGAATGAAGAAATTCATCAAAAATTAAACATTATATGGGTTTTCTGACAGCTAAACACAAATGGTCAAAACTATTTTTAATCTAGGAGAAAATATATCTCTCAATTTTGAAAAGGATATAAATACAAATAAGACCATTCACGTTCACTCATTTTAAGACAGCGGACCATTGTTTTGGTCCAGGAGTGCAGGACGGTACAGAAGTTCAAGGAAGTAAATCACCTGTGGTTACATAAATATTTGGAAGATGCTAGCTGATGCTATCTATGATCCCACAGTAACACCATATTACTTGTCTCTTAAGAAATAAGAGGAAAATTATCAATTGAGTGTTTACTATACATAGACACATAGCAGGTATTGGGCATGTTTCTTGACATATATTAATTCAACAAACACTTATTAAATGCCTGTTATATAGTCAGCACTGAGAAAACCTAATTATACATGCAAGACATGGCCTCTATGCTCACAGAGCTTTAACCAACCCCGTAAGAGATTCTCAAACCAGGCACTGGCAAACTTGTTTCTGGAAAGAGCCAGATACGTATTTTAGGCTTTGCTGGTCACATACTGTGTCTGTCGCATTTTTTTTAACAACCCTTTAAAAATGTAAAACTATTCTTACAGTCTTAGCTCTTGGGTGGTATTTTTCTTAGAAATTTAGGTCACTGTCAGATATGGCCCGCAGGTCCTCGTTAGCTGACTCGTGACATCAATTCATAAATACAGGATAAAGGTCAGTAGATTCTGATCATTCTGCTCTCATACCAATGTCCTGTTTTATTTAATATTTAATTGTTCTCATGTTGAACTCAGTATCTCAATATGGTACCAAAGGAACAACCCTTAATTGCTTTGGGAACTAAGGATTACAGATGAGCACTTTGTAATCTGCCATATTCAACTAGCTATGTTCCCAGTGTGGGTAACTACTCTTCTGATCTTTCGAAGAACAGAAGGCAGTCAATCAAATGATAGCCATTAGCAATCATATATACACTGGTATATCCATGCCCATTTTGAAGATTCCATGCACATCGACTAAGGTATATAACCATTCCAGATTATCCTATAATTATAAACCCTTCAACAAATGTCTGGTCAATATCAATATATTAATACATATGAATAGTTACTGATTGTGAAAAAATGATTCATCCCAAATACTTGCAATGGAAGGAAGGAAGGAGGGAGGGAGGGAGGGAAGGAAGGAGGGAGGGAGGGAAGGAAGGAAGGAGGGAGGGAGGGAGGGAAGGAGGGAGGGAGGGAGGGAAGGAAGGAGGGAGGGAGGAAGGAAGGAAGGAAGGAAGGAAGGAAGGAAGGAAGGAAGGAAGGAAGGAAGGAAGGAAGGAAGGAAGGACAGAGGGAGGAAGAAAAGGGAGGTGGGAACGCATGGAAATCCCACCCTCTGCGGGGACCTCAGGATCTAAGTCCTTTTCAGCTGTGCTGTTCAGTTTCCCGAACCCGCTGTCCCGCGCGCGCCCAGGGGTCCCCGCACCCACCACGGTGGCGATGTAGATGATGCGCTGCACGGTCTCGGCGTTGTCGATGCATTGCCGCAGCAGGCACTGCGCGTCCAGGCGGGCCTGGGAGTAGGCGTCGCTGAACCGGGACAGGAGCGCGGCCTTGCGCGCCGCACTGGACAGTTTGGCGCGGTTCGGGGACGGCGTCCTGATCTTCACCATCGCGTTGGAGGGGCTGCCCGACCGGCTGCGGCTGCCGCTGGGGCTGCGGCTGCGGCTGCCTCTGCGGCTGCGGCTGCGGCTGTGACTGCGGCTGCGGCTTTCGCTGCGGCTGCCTCTGCGGCTGCGACTGCGGCTGCGGCTGGGGCTGCGGCTGGGGCTGCGAGCGCCTGGGCTGCGGCTGCGAGCGACCGGGCTGCAGCTGCGAGCGGCGGGGCTGCGGCTGCGAGCGCCCAGGCTGGGAGACTGGCTCCGGGCGGACCTGTTGGGAAGCAAGAATCAGCGGGGAAACACTTGGATTCACGTTTCTGTCCCTCCTGGACTCTGCTTCTCCCCACGGCAACTGCAGAGGAGGCTCAGGAGCCGCGGGCCCTGCAGGCCCCGAGAGCCGCTGCCTCCGGGGCCTTCCACTGCGCCTGACCCGGGCACCGTCTCCTCGCGGCCTCAGATGGGACCACAGCCCTGAAACAAGACGCGCTGGCCCGGCGCAGGCCGCTCGGTAAAGCACGCTCGCTCCTGAGCACCTGTTGAGCCTGTCGCAGCCGCTGAGCCCAGCATTGATGGTTGGCCACGTTACGGATGAGGACCTGGGAGCTCAGGAAAGTTAGTGGGGGCCCTGGAGTCACACAGCCAGGAAGCCAGAGGTAAAGGAGAAGCCAGTTGTCTTTGCTTCGTGCCCCGGCCTTGGCGAGCTTATGGTATAAAATGAGGTGCACACTGAGCAATGAGGAAATCTGTGCTGTAGTTCCGGCCCCGCAGCATCACCCCAGAAGGAGCGACTGAAATCCTTTCTCCCCTGCGGAGCTTCCACCTACTGTTGCGGGCTGCGGTGGAGGAGGGGGGTGGGAAGAGCAGGTGAGCTGATAATAATACCGGTGGAAGTACTTGGCGAATTGGAAAGCGCCATATCAGTAAAACGTTTATGGCCACCAAGTACAATAGGAATTACCAGACTAGCTAGCCCAAAGGCAATGCCCCCCCCCCAAAAAAAGGAGGTTTTGTAGAAGAAACTATAGGGCAAGGTGTGGGATGTCACTAAACTCAGAGTGAGGCAGAAATGTACAGAGTATATTCATGAGCCAGCAGCAGCTCAACACTGAAGGAGTGATTCCCCACCATGAAATTCTAAGGTGACATTTAGGGACATGGGGACCGGGCATGGGGGCGCCTTTAGTAACTTGAATCGGGCGGGGCATGTTATCAGGCTGGGAAGGGGAGGGGGTAGCCAGCACAAGGAACATTGCAACGACTACAGAGAGAAACACCCTGCTTTGTCCTCACTCAACACTGTTTGAACGGCCTGCCTTAGTGTCTGTCCATCGGTAGAAAGGGATTCCACAGGAGCAGGTACCTACACCTTCATCAGAGGGAACCACCCTACAGTAAAACGACAGCTGGTCCTCCCCGGGGAGCACTCTCGGGCCTTAAGAGAGCGGCCCCTCGAATCCTGGAACATTCTCGCAGTATGGGGACCACCTCTTGCCTTACGGCCAGCTCAGCTCTGGTTTCAAGCAGAAGAGCTTCCCTTTCTCACATTGCTCAGCCCCATGCCTTACGCTTCCACGTCAGCCCCACACCCACGAGTGCCTGGATTTGGCAATCCAGGAGGTAGTTTCTCTCTCTCCGAAGGGTCAGATAGAGAAGACAATTTACCATTCAAAGCTTCCCGTATTGTTGGGGTCTGGGTTCAAGGGAGTCACTTTGCTTGGTTTCCCAACCACAGTCATAGTTACTGTGTTGTTTCACTAGCACAGGCACTAAGAGAGAAGCTGTGTGAGAATGTGTCGGACCTTCCTTGGAGGGCAGACTTTTCGGCCGTCAGAGCAGCGATCTCGTCCTTCAGCGAGCGGACCTGCTTCTCATAATCGGATATCACTTCGGGGTCACACCGGTCACGGTCACGGTCACGGTCACGCTTGTCCAAGCCGGAGATGCGCTTGTCCAAGCCGCTGCGCTTTTCGGAGCTGCGATGCTCTGACCGCCTCAACTCCGAGATCCTCCGGTCCGGGCCTCTGGACTCCGCACCTCTGAGCTCCGCACCTCTGGGCTCCACACCTCGCTCTGAGCTCTTTTGCACAGCGGCTCTATGCGCTGAGCCTCTGTGGCGGGACTCCTCCTGGGCTTGAAGAGATTTAAGCCTGAAGAGAGGAAAAATAAATTATTTTGTAAGTTAAGAAAGAAGCAAGGGAGGGAGGAAAGGTAATAAGCAACAGTTGGCATAGTACTTAAAACAGAGGCTACTCTACTTCGTGTGCCATTATTGCATTGGACAGCTCTAAAGGAAATACATAGGAGCAAACACAGATTAGCAAAGAGTAGATTGCAGGGTCAGGGGGCCACTCCACCTCTGCAGCTTGCATTGGAAAATACTTCCGAAGAAAAGAAAGCTATGCAGACCCTCCAGCAAAAGCAGAGTGGGCCTGTAGTCATATTGTTCTAGATTGGGCTGATAGGAACCACACAAAATTCTAGAAGCATTTGACCTCCAAAGCCTAGTCCAGACGCTGGGCGGAGGTGTTATGAACTGTGGGGAGAAACTGCAACGGAAATTGAACAACATCTCCAAGACTTGGTGGCAGTGTGGACCCACGAAAACAATGTATTCCAGAAGCAAGCGGAGCTTCAGAAATAATGTTGGCATCCTCATAAAGATACCAAGAGGCACGGCCATCGTAAAACGGGAGCAAAAGCCACACAAAGAGGACATGCTGTGATGAAAATGACAATGATGCGAGACGGAAGTGTAAGGGGTAAGATTGAGAAGGATGTAGAGAAGCTAAAAACACCAACAGCAGAATTCAAAGCTGTGCTAGAAGCAGTAAAGAACAGAATCACTGAGTGATCTGATCAATGCATTTGAGAAGGTATATCAAATAGGAATAAGAGATTAAAGTGATGAAAGGGGAGATTGATATGGAAAATAGGAGAGTTCTCCAAGCTAAAATTTAGGGGGATTCCTGAAGAAATCAGAACAATTGGAATGTGTGTGAAGCAACAGAATAGTATTCATATATTAAAAAATATATAGTATATATTATATATTATATGTTAAATATAAGTATATATTATATAGTATATTATATATTTAAAAATTATTATATAATATATGTAATATATATTTTTAATACAGTGTTTACTTGCTCTTTGGGATGGAGGGAAAATCAAAATGAAAATCAAGGAAGGTATATAACCTTAAATTATCAGTGTTTGTTTTCCCCTTCTAGAAATTTATCTTTAGAGAATACCCAGAAATTTAACTAAGATTTGCTACAGAAATCATCACAATGTTATTTCCAATGCTGAAAATTGGTATCAAAGTAAATAGTTGATATTAAAGAAACACCCAAATGATGGAACATGATGCACCTATTCAGAAGTAAGTTCTGCAGAAGGTTTGTTTGTTTGTTTGTTTGTTTAGTAAAAGGGGTAAACAATGTTAACTGAACAATTGGGGTCCAAAGTTATAAACTTACACTTATTTTGTAGCCTTAACTCTATTTCTAATGTATGAATTGGAAGAAATGTCAGATGGTAACAGTAACTGGTTCTGGAATTATGAGCGGGTCTTTAGTTTCCTTTACACTACACTGTGCTTTGGAAATTCTCTCCAGTAGGTAGGTAACGTTTTTGAACAATATATAAAACACTAATAAAAATATTGTTCCCTTTCCTCTTTGATTGTGAACAGATTCTTTCGTATTGTAATGGAACACCAAAAAAGCGAAATGCAAAGATTAATCAGCAGGCTGCAATGCTCCTGTCTTTTGTATTTTTTTCCTTACTGCTTTTTTAGCTGATTTATTTCCTCCTCTGCAGCCAAAAGGGATATGGCCGAACTGTTCTTGGTTGCTTCAAGAGTCTTTGGAGAGTCAGGCAGACTGTAAGAGAAATCAGTAACTAAAGACAGATTTTCCAAAATAGGCAGACTTTCTAAATCAAGGCATAGGTTCTTTCTCTCTTGGGAACTTTTGGCATATGATATAAATTCGACATAAACAAGATCAAATTATAAGACATCTGCATTCAATCAGGTGATATTACAAATATTATAATGCAATTATATGCAAAAGCATTCTAACATCCTTCTTCAATGTCAAACACAAAGAAATTATAAATCTACTACCCCCTAAAAGACTATGTAGTAATTATTCATATTAAAATGTAAAGAACAAAAATACTTGTTCAATTCCTCCTTTTCACCCTCCTAATTCATTTGCTCTAATTCAGTGGTCAGCAAACTGTGGCTCACCAGCCACGTGCGGCTCTTTGGCCCCTTGAGTGTGGCTCTTCCACAAAATACCACGTGCGGGCGCGCACGTACAGTGAGATTGAAACTTTGTGGCCCATGCGCAGAAGTCGGTATTTTGTGGAAGAGCCACACTCATGGGGCCAAAGAGCCGCACGTGGCTCACTAGCCGCAGTTTGCTGACCACTGTTCTAATTATACCAAGTCCCTACATTGCCTTACTCTATAAAATCTTCACTTATCTGTAATATACTAATACCTATTCTGATTACTTTGCACTATAAAGCTGAATTTGACTTAATTTTTCGACTTCCTAAATATAAAAAAAAATGTGCCCACCTATAAAGCCCTCCACAATTATACTTGACTACCAACTATTTCATGTCTTCCTGTCTCTGACTTCCATCACTTACTAAGCACGAGTTTCCTGCGTTTTCTGCATAGCTCAGTTACTGTTAGTTTTAATGACTCCATCCATTGTAGATGTCATAGTAAATTATACTATTTCTTTACATCTGTCTAAATTTAAAAGGAAATGGGAATGTACTGGATGGCAATGGATGAAGACCAATGGTCCTCAATTAGGTTGCCCCAGTGCAGTGAGAGACATGGGTTGGCAAAGGTTTCTTGACTTAGCTGACCCTACCTCCCTGGAACATCGCTTTCACCACAGTAGTCCTGTGGCTAAGAGAGAGCAAATCTAAACTCACCGTTGTCCTCATCCTTCCAGTGCTACTCTCTACCACCCTTAACTCTCTCAAGAAAAGTTTGTCTCCCCTTCTCTGGGGCTCCTTTCACACTCAGCTCACACTTACAACCTCATTACAAACACACTGTGAACTACTTGAGGGCAAAGATTTTATTTTATTCATATCTTTATCCCGAGCACCTAAAACAGTGCTGTCACAATGTAGATTTTTCAAACACACACACACACACACACACACACACACACACACACAAAAAAAACCTGAAAATTAACGAACAAAATGTCTAAAGTCTAAAACAAAGCCATAGTTGCAATGACTCCAGGCCTACTGGAGGTTGACAGGAAATTGTTGTGATCTAATTCAAACGTGAATATGTTATAGTTTTTTAAAAGTATATATGAGGAAAGTAAACATTTTATTAAGAGAAAACTGTAGAAAATTAAAAGAACAAGATAGACTAAGAAATGAAAGAGTATGAACAGGAATAAAGTAGGTTTTTTCCCCCTCTCAAAACATGGCATATATGTGTGAGTAGATTTACATATAAGCAAACATACATGTTAATTTGGTAACCTTGGCTGACATACAGAGAGAAAAGAGGAACATTCATGTGCCAAGAATTGTTTTAAGCTGATGAGCAGCTTCTTAAATTTTTTATTATGGACTTATTCATTCATTGATCAAATTACTGAGAATTTACTAAGTGCCAGGCACAATGCTGGCTGCTAAAGATACAACAGTGTCAAAACATCAACACAAATATGCAGTTCATCAGATCACAAATATGCAAACAAGTGTTTAAATGTTCCAAATTGTGGAAAGTGCTATTGTTAGGTCATCGTGAAAGGGAACTTAAGCAGGGGAAGAAGAAAGACCCTTTGCTGTATAGTGGTCACGAGCAGACACTGAGAAAGTCACATTTAAATTGAGGCCTGAAGATACTCAAGAGGCAGCCTTGCAAAGAGCCCATGGAAGACTGCCATTGTTCTGAAGGAACACAGGCAAAGGCCTCACAGTGAAGAAGAAATGGACAGTAGACTAGGTGAGGGGAGTCTGACATGAGATGAGGGTGAAGCGAGAGGTGGGGTCAGAGCGTGCAGGGCCCTGGGAAGGCTGCTCACAGCGTGTAAGCAGAGTGATGACTTAATAAAGTAAAAACACATCTACATGTTCTATGTGAGAAATGGTTTGTAATAGAGCAAGAATGGGAACAGGGAAACCAGTTGGGAGGCAATGAGTTGAGGCAAGAGGTATTAGAAGCTTGAACCAGGGCTATGGCAGTGCAATAGAAAGAAAGGGACCAGTGTGTGGGATGCTTAGGAGGCAGATTCAACTCTATTCTAATAGACTGGGTATAGGAAATGCAGAAAAGCGAGACTCCTAACCAGAGTCCAGGCATAAAATCAATGAGTATATTGCAGTCTTTCCACGTCTAGAGTTCATCAAGCCTGGGCAGACCTGTCCGCACTCAGCACTGTATTGGAATCTGCACCTTTGGAACTGAGTCACAACCAAACTGGTCTCCTTGAGGACAGACATGGGAACCTCCTTGGGTGGGTCACTCATTCCGCCACAGGTAACACCCTGGCTTTAGAGACAGAGGTAGGGAGAGTAAGAGGAGTGGGAGAGAGCTGACTACCACAGAAGGTGGGGAACAGCCTCCATCATGTGTAGGGCCTTCAATAAAAATAGAATATGAGCCACATCTGAGTTCATAACAAAAACAAAACCAGGAAATTCAGAGAAAAGCAACAAGCACCTTCCAGTGTGCAACTTTCAAATGGACGGTGCGGGGTAGGGGCCATGTACATAGATAAAGAGAAACACACACATGATCAACCAAATAGGGGGAAATGTATGTGAAAAGGTATATGGGTGTTCCTAGTACTATTCTTTCAAATTTTCTGTATTTGAAATTACTTCCAAATAAAAAGTTTTAAAAATGCATACAGTCCTTTTTTCTTAGTCCGTGGTGCCCCTTATAGCTAACTACTGATCCATAGTGACAAGAGAGAGAGGTAGGAACCTGGCTGCTATTGCTACTGATAAAAGAGAGAATCAGCAAGCTCCCAAGCAACCATAGGCAAATGGAGAGACCTGGTTATCAGCAGCAGAGGCCAGTAAATGCCCCCAGGTGACCTAACCAGACAAGCCACAACTCAGCCTCTAGCAGCACAATACATCAGTGTCCAGGAGGAACTGAGGCAAGAACCCAGCAGGCAGAACACGACCAAAGGCCCTCTCCTCCGGGCCCAGCATCCCTCACTCCTAGATGTCAGTCTAAGGAAGCAGGAGGGCAATTAGACCCCTTGAGAGAGCAAACACAGCCCCTAAGGAAAGTCTGAACTTGGAATTAACTGAATACTTACACAAAAAGAACTACCATAAACCAGAAAAGAAGTGGCACATTTAAGGACCCTCCTCGCCCCACTCCAGATCAGCTGACATTAGTTGAAATGAGTTGTAGAAATTCAGAGGAATTCTCCTTTTTGTACTTTGCAGTTGTAAACTTTGTTGCAGCTATAAAACTGGTCATTGATGATGGCTCCAATTAGAAAAATGCATGAGGGGAGGTGGGATGTGGAGATGCATGCAAGCACACACAAAGAAAAAGGTCTGGAGTAAAATATACCAAAATATTAACAGGGATGAGATAACAGATGATTTTCATCTTTTTTTTTCTTTTGATTTTCATCTGCATACTCTTATTTATTGTATGCATTTTGAGAAAGAAACTTGTATTTTCTAATCAGGCAATTTCTAAGTCAGTAGAGATGTTTTCCATGAGGAAAGTTCATCAGAGAACAAGGCAGAATGCCATACCCTATTCCATCATTAGCCTGAACTAGTTAGAAACAGAATCCCCTGCCTCCCCATACATGTCAGCAATGGAACGATGCTGTGGGAGGAGAAATACCTTATTGATTGATGGGCTCGTGTTAGGTGTGTTGAGTGCAGTTTCATACACACAGGTCTATCTTCCTCAAGTATGACCCAAAGTTTGCAATTTTCTTTGCAGTGATTCCTTGCTACCCTGGTTTTGTACATACCAGGCATGTGATATGCTGCCTGACACTGCTTAACTTTTTAAAATACTTTTTTATATCAAATAGTTATTCCAGAATCTTGAATTATTCATCATTTAAAAAGTCTGATCTCTCAGTCCCACCCCCCAAGTAAGTACAACAAACAAATACATGCAGCCTGCTTTCATCTTGCCTTTGCTCTCTTTCTCTTAATTTTTCTATTTACCCTCCTTAACCCTTTCCCTCTGCATCCTTTCTCATTTCCGTCCCTGAAAATAGATTTTCATATAACAATCTTCCTCTGTTTATAAATATGGGCTGACAACAGGCCTATGGAAAAGGGGGGGCTCCAGGAATGGAGCCAAAGGGACCAGGGCCTTAGGGATCATATGGAAATCCTGGCCCCAAACTCAAAGACACTGACGCCACAACACACACACACACACACACACACACACACACACACACACCATATTACTTATTACTTATTAGCAAATGCCTATATTTTACATGAGTCTCCTTTCACACTTAAAAATTAAATGAAGAACAAACAACTCTTTTTGGGAAAAGATAACTTGCATTCCTCTTACTCGTCTTGAATCTGGTTGATTTGATTATGAGTTGCGCTCAGCTCCACTTCTAATTGTTTCATCTCCCGATCTCGAGCCCCAGCCTCTTTCTGTCTCTCCCTTTCAAACGTGTCCTAGAAAGATACACACGTCAAAAAATAGTCTGAGTACATGAAATAGCAGAGACAGGTTGCACAAGTATTGTGCTGAACAAAGGAAGTCAAGCACAAAAAAGCATATAATGTATGTTCCATTCACTGGCAGACAAAATTAACCTGGAATGATAAAAGTCAGAGGAGTGGTTGCCCTGGGGGCAGAGGGGCATGCTTGGGAAGTGGCACAGGCATGCTCTGGAGTGATGGAAATGTTTTAGATCTTGATAGGAGTGCGAGTTACCTGGACATGTGCATTTGTCACAATTCATCAACCTATGGATGCCACTGTAGGTAAGTTATACCTCGATTCTAAAAACAGACATTTAAACATCATCCTATATGTCTATACCAAGAATAACATGCATAGAGGGTAAAAATTTCAAAAGCATATGAAAATCCCCGGGGCGGGGGGTGGATTGCTTTAAGACAACTGATGACTATTGTACTTACCACATATCTGTTACTTCTCATGCTTATCACGTTTAATTCTCACAATGACTCTATTAGGCCAGCAAAAGCATTGTCCCCATTGAACAAATGTGGACACTAAAAAATAAAGGTTAGACAACCTAACCAGGACTATGGAAGAGGGACAAGAATTCTGTCCGGTGACCTCCAAAGAAGAATCCTTCAGCCACTACCTCATGAGACCCTGTTGCTTAGAACAGCCTGCTCGACATGCTTTAATTTTGGAAAGAATTTTATGGAGATCCATGTAAGCATTTAAAATCAAGGTCACTAATGTTTTGCTTACCCCAATATAATAATGCCAATGCCTTAAGCAAGGTATGCGTTCTGTCTCCAGTCTGATCTTCCCTTGTTAAGACACTGACACTGTCCATGGAAACCACCAAGACCAACCACGAAATATGAGACCCTCTGTGAGTCTACCAGAACTGAGCTTTCTTCTTATCTTGGAATTTTCCAATTAATTGTATTTCACTCGTTCCGAATACTGAGCTTTCCCCATCTGATAATCTCTTTCTCTCCTGGACCCCTTGGTACCCTGTCTGGAGGACTAATTCATCGTTTAAAAGTTACTATTTAAGGCCTTGTGTGGGCCAAGCAATGTCTCAGATGTAGATCCTCCCCAGGCCCTTTTTGTAGCTGAGGAGGCTGAGGCTCATTGATTTGCCTGGTCATCCCACTAGTGAGTAAGCTAAGCTGAGATTTGAATCCAGGTTTGTCTTAGGAGAAAATTCAATCCAATATGCCCCAAAGTACTGTAAACAGGAACTCACCTTTTATGCCTGTGTCCCAACTCCCCAAGTAGAGTTGAGTCCCTCTCTAGGTCAAAACCATATCGTATGAATGTTTGAGTTCACAGAGCCTGACCATGGTGCTGAAAATCAAGGGGAATCCTTTAGCATCCTTACCTGCAGAGAGGGGACCTTGCTGTCAATAGGTTTTCCCAGGGAAGCAGCAGTAAAGGCGGTCTCCAGCCAAGGCAAAAGGCGTGATTTGATTACTTCCACACCATCATAACGTCCTCCTAGAAGAATCCACAAATCAGGTCAGCGAGAGAAACCCAAGCACGCCAACTCAGTCAGAGCGCACACAGAAAAGGGGTGGGGGCTGGATGGGAAAGTTCAGGCCACACTCACCTTCTTGAGCTGTTGTAGTGAGGATTCCAAAGAGTTGTCCCTGCATCTTGGCAACTTGTTCAATGAATTCCAGGCAAAAACTTAGATTCTGATCACATGAGTTTGTCTGCAAAGCCAAAACAGTAGACATCAGTGTAATTCTTCACCCCCACGGCAGGTAGACAAGGGCCTCACTTTATACCAGGGCTGCCTGGCTCTGGTATGCTCCCAGAGCCAAACACTGCTGTGCATTCATCAAAACACGGTTACCTTGCCTTCTGGGCACACAGCTAGAGCGCTTTCCCCAGCTTGCTTGTGGGGCCATGTAACTGAGTTCAGGTCCATGGGAAGGAAGGTGATGTGTGCCACTTTGGGGTGTGACCCCGAAGAAAACCTCTTGAGGGATTCTCTTCTTTTTTGCTTGCCCCATCTGCCAGCTAACTGCAGAGGACCCCAAAGGCTTAGCGGGTGATAAAGCCACAAGATTTGGGAAGCTCCTAATTGAACACTTACAATGACTGTTACATAACTGAGAAAGTGTACTTGTGGGTCTTAAACCACTAAGGTTTGGGAGTCATTTTAATATCATTAACCCTGACTCATTATTACTCAACAGAATCCTGCAACAAGTCCTTTCATAAAGTGAATAAGCCTTTTATAACAGTACAAATCATTGCTCCCTAACTTACCTGCTGTATTGGTTCTTGTCCTCTACCTAAGTTCCATATGTACATAAAGAACACTACTTGTTAACAGTAAGCAGGTATTGCTGGGTTGAGGATAATGGAGAATAAGACAAAAAAGATGGGCCAGGCCATATGGCACTTGCAGACGAGTGGCGGAGACAAGAGATAGACAGTTATCCTGCAGTGGGATAGTCAGTCTTACCATGGGGGTGAACACAGGTCTACTCAAAAGCCCATTGTCTTCGAAAGTCAGAGAAGACTTCTTCCCAAGAGGAAGTGAAATCTAGGTGAGAAGAAATTGGCAGACTAGGGGAAAGGGTTGGTTCAAGTGGCTGTGGAACATCTAAGCAGTAAGAACAGAACATGAAGAAGCCAAGAGGTAGGTCTTGTCGCTATTATCCTGCTTTTGTCATCTCCTTGGTGAACTGCTACTCTTTCTCATTAGCTAAACCTCTCATTGAGTCTAATACTAAAGGAAGGGACATAAGCAACCAACAAATCATGTGGGAGTAAACATGCATAGACTGATATGTCATCTCAAGCCATTATAAGGCACTAGTAGTGGGCACTATAAATCCCGAGACAGGAAGTGCCTCACAAGGAGGATAGAAACTAGAATAGATAAGAAAAGTTTAGATGACCTCTGGCCAAAAGTTGACAAGAAAAATGCATATCGGTATCACAAGGGAAGTGCCCTGTGGACAGAGGCTGTGCCTGCCCTGATCATTCACTGTTGTATTTCCAGCCCTGCATTCTAGAGTATATATTCAAACACAGTAAGTAATTAGATGGATGAGTGAACATAGACAATTCACTCATTTTGGATTTATTACATCCCTCCTAAGTGCCAGGCATTATTCATGCTTCTATATATAGGCTCAGTTAAGCCCCACAATGGCACACTACGAGATAGAAGTACCATTGTTACTATTCCCAACTTCAGATGAGAAAACTGACATGCACAGAAGTTAAATAACTTGCCCAAGATTGCTTAGCTAATAAAATGTCAGAACTGAGGTCAGAACCTTAGCTGCCTAGTTCCAGATCCCATGCTCTTAACCACTAAACGATACTGACTTTTATTTTTTATGTTTTTTTATTGTTTTTATATGTTTTTTTTTTCTTTGTTGATTAAGGTATAACATATGTGTCCTTATTCCCCCATTACCCCCCAACCCCCATCCCCACTCATGCTCTCACCCCTCCTGGATACTGACTTTTAGATGGTGATTATTGCTGGGAGTAGAGGGAAGACTAGATGATGTGGCAAAGAGGGAATGAGAAGGGTGGTTAGGGAAGGCTTCTCTGATGAGGAGAAGTCCTGAATTAAGTCCTGAATGCAGAGGCTAGAGAGGGAGTTTGTCGGGTTGTGGGAACAGCAGGGGAAAAGGCCATATGACAAAAAGGAATTTGAAAACCTTGAGAACCAAAAGTAGGTTCTCAAGGTGACCGCAGGAGGTCAGAGAGGTCGGCAGGCCTTCCAAGGAGTTTAGATAGAATGGACTCATCATTACTAGGGGAGCTGCTGGCTTCTTTTCCATGCCGGGTAAATAATACCTGGTGACGAGCTCTGTTGTAGCATTTATTTCTGTTTTAGCCATTTGTTTCTCTGTCTCTCCCTTTTTCCTAAGAAGACTATGTGTTTTTTTAAAATGATTTTGCATGTCTCGTGTTTGTATCAATTGCCACTTGTATCCATAGCAAATCGAAGGGCCCAACAATATTTGATGGATGAGTGAATAAATGAATGCGTGACTTAGCCCAATACTGAATTTGATTAGAACATTTGGAGCACACAGCTTACACAGCTATCTCCATTCCTTCCTTGTTGAACCAGCAGCTCCCTGCCCTTGCTGTTTCGCTCCTGCACTTGTAACACTGACCTTCAATTCCCCTTTCAGCCTTCTGCCCCCTGGCTAGACCATGCCACGTACCAGGGGTCATGCCGACCTGAAGCAGTGTCTCAGCTTTGCCACTTGTCACAAGTTCTATGTGATGCGGCACAGGTTGCCTCTCTGAGCCCATCTCCTCTCCAGAAATAAGGATAGATAATTCCTTGCAGAATGTTAAGAGAATTAAATCAAAATAATGCATATTCAGCATCTCAGAGACAGAAGTGTTCAACAATTGGTGCCTTGAAGTGGCATTCGGTATTGAAAGGACCAGTGGATTTAGGAATAAGGCAGACATTGGTTCAAATCTGGTTCTCCACTTATTAGTCACATTCCCCTAGAAAATAAATTTCAAATATGAGCCGCCGTTGCTTGTATCTAGGAGGTGGTTGATCTCATGAGCTAACTTAGGTGCAGAATAGAGGAGATACAAAATAATTAAAAGTATTATTAGGGTATTGTTACAATACTAGAGGCCCGATGCACAAAATTCATGCAAGAGTAAGCCTTCCTTCCCCCAGCTGCTGGCACGGGCTTCCCTCCAGCACCTGGGACCTGGGCTTCCCTCCAGCTGCCAGCAGACACCTGAGACCTGGGCTTCCCTCACAGCTCTGGCTTCGTCCGGAAGACCGTCTGGAAGGACGTCCGGTCTAATTAGAATATTACACTTTTATACACTTTTATTATAGATGCTCCTTTGCCTTGCCAAATGCCTGGTATAAGTTCGTGCTCAATGGAATGTTTGCCAAATGTTTGTCTGCACAACTTAAAGAACAGAAGAGAATATACTGTCAGTTCCTGTTCCCAAGACATGTCACAACACGCTGCAACTTCTAACACAAAGCATTGCCCAAGATACTCAAGTTTCAATAGGGTCACATTACCAAACATGTACTCACACAGGTAAATAAAATACAGGTGTGAACTAATTATACTATCTCCTAATTCCAAAGCACAGACTCTCAAAATTCCTTCATTCATAAATCATTGAGTTTCTATTGTATGTAAAGACTTGGGCTGGCAGCTCAGGACACACCACCATCTTAAAAATAAATAAAAATTTAGAAATGTTGCCTGCTGTCAACGAGCTCACTGGCTGGAGAAGCAGGAGGGAGAATGGGAAACATACCTGGCTTAAATAATTACCTTATAGTTGATTAAGGGTTCTGGGTAGATAGTGAGCTGCTGAAGGGGCAAAACTCACACTGGTGATGGGTGAGGGGTAAGAGGTTAGGGCATTTCAAGGGGAGAAACAGCAGGTAACAGGGCAAGAAACAAGGTATATTATAGGGGAAAGTGGAATACAGGGTCCAGGGACCAAACAGCAAAGTCTTTATTCGTCACATGGCCTCTGGGCTTCACCCCATCCCTGGAAGATTTAGCAGGGCGAGTGAAGGCGCGTGGGTATGACACGGCCAGATTTGCTTTGCGTTTTACAAAAATCAGTCTGGCAGAAGCAGACGCTAGAGTTTGGATTAGAGAGTCTGCCTGGCAGGGCAGGAGGCAGTTTTAACATCTGGCTGATAGATGCTGAGGGCGGTGGAGACGCCAAGGGTCCACTAAAGGCCCTTCCGAGCCCCATACCACATCTGCATCTACTAAGGTCCCACGGATGCTGGCATTGCCGGAGGAGGAAGTTGGGAGGTTTGGAAACAAGTGAGAGGTATAGGAATGATGCTGTTTTGGGGACAGGTTAGGGGGTCTGCAGGACCTTCAGATGGAGATGTCCAGTCATAGGGCCTAACAATTATTCTGAGACTTTGCAGCAAGTAGGCACTTTTAAGGGGGGGTGGGGGGGGTGGGTATGGGAGGGACCCAAGGCCTTTGTGATAAAGAGGTAAACCTTAATTTCCGGCAATCTTGGAGAAGGAATCATCAGTGTGGGTTCTTTAAAAGAGGACAAAGGGGATAAACACTAACACTGGGAAGGAAGGCCCAGGAGAAAGCTGTAGTTGTTCTTGAATTACCCACCCACCTTGGGAGCTCTGGTTAAAGGGTGAGTGGGAAAGTCTAAGGGACGCAGGACGGCAGCCAGCTGCATTTTTCCTGTGGGATTTTAGTAACAAGCGGTTGGAGACTCAACAAACTGAGATCCGGAAGGAACGTTATGTATGATCTAGTCCAGTCTCTCCCCTTTCACTGGGACCCAGAGAGGTTACATAAACAGCCCGGATCATTCAGGCAGTACCAAGCAGAACCAGACCCAGAACCTAGGGGTGTTGATTCCGGGTCCCCAGCTCTGTCTGCCTCGCAGTTAGTTCTACTTGCGATTAAGAGTGGAAGGGTCTTATTTAAGACGGACGGACCAAATGTCAAGTAAATTTAGCACTGGAGTTCTATCTTCTCCGTGGGGAGGGGGTTAGAGACTTGAAGAGCGCTCTGGGTCCGATGACAGAATATTGGCCTCGTACAGACGCCCTGGCAACAGGCCTTCTGAAGTCTGCCTTGGTGTGGAAGCTGCGCCTACAGGCCATGCGGACCAGCACACCAGCGAAACCCGCAATGTTGAGAAGTGACGGTTTCACTCACTTCTGGATAATAAATACTGGGTGTGTTCTTTTAAAAATCTATTCTGATGCAACCCCTGGTATCTTCCTAGTGAGAGACTTGCAGAGAAGCAGGGGTTGGAGTGTAGTAAAAAACAAACAAACAAAAAACATTCGAGATGAATGACGATAGGGAGGTGGATTGCTGGCGGAAGCGACTGGAGGGAGCGTGAAGGGCTTGACCTTCAGACCCCTGGCAGGTCAAAGGCCTTTCCCGTTGCTAGGGCCGCCAGCGTCCTTGGTTACCACTAAAGGGGCTGCGCTCTCTACAGCTCACTCGGGCCGGAGCGCATCCCCAGCGCCGCCTCGCGTCGCGGGAAGAAAACGGCGCCGCCAGCAGACACCTGCCGGTCCTGCCTTCCCCGCCATCACAATCCCCGGGGCTTTGCAAAGCGGCACCCCGATGCCAGGCCTAAAAACCCCCCGCGGAGGGCTGTGTAAGGAGGGAAAGCCAGCCCAGGCTCTCCCACGCCGACTCACGTTGTAATCCCTCTGCCAGCACTCCAGGTTCTCGTACATCGTTCGTAAAAAATCGTTGGAGACCAGTTTCCTCAGGGTTTCCGCCATCGCTGGTTTTTCCGCTCGGTCCGGCTCGGGGAGATGGAGACTTGGGGGGAACGGGTCGGTGGCCTCCGCTGGACCGCAGGGCGGCTGGGCGGGAAGGGTGTTATCTTCCTGAGGGGCTCAGAGTTCGGCCGATGTTTCCATCCTCCCCCTCGGGTCTGACCGGGCAGGGTTTGGGGAAGCCGGGGGGAGGTGCCCTGGGCCACAGCCTCCGCGCCTCATCCGCTGCCCGGCGCGGTCTCCTGGCTCCCCCGCGGCCCGCCGCGAGCCCAGGCCTTAAATCCCCGGGCGATTATTAAACAAACCTTGACGTGGGCGGCGGCTGCTAGGGACGCGCGCCCCGGGCACCGAGGCAACGCCGGTGCCACCGCCCAGCCCCCACTGCGCCCTCCCTTCACCTCCGCCCCGCAGCCCTCCTGCTTTCCTCCGCCCCCCCCCCCACCCTCCCCACCCCCCTACACTCCCCCCCCCCCCCAAAGGCGCGCAATGTTGCTGATCCTGTGGCTCTTCCTCCTCCTCCTGCTGCTGCTGCTGCTGCTGGTAGAAGGCGAGTGGCGCCCGTGCCGCTGAGACTCCAGGTGGGGCCCGGGGCGGAGGACGCCAAGGCTACACCCGATGGCAGCGGCGCGGGACGGGCGCAGTGCGGGGTGGCGGGCTGGGGGCCAGCTGAGGGCCTCTTGCCTAGAAAAAGCAAAGGTTCCTTCCCCATAGAAGTTTTCGGTCAGGAAAGCACGTTTGGCTCCTCCTTTATTCTTTCACTTCTCAGGCTTTTAATTCTTCGTCTGTGACACCTAGGGCTGACCTGGAAGAAACTAGCTTTAACTGAGCTTTCAATTCTTCCTTCTTCAATCTTTTGCAATGTTCATGGCCCACTGGGTGGGTGCCCAAGTCATTAGATTTTAGTTCCAGGATGTTCACAATTTAATCCCTCGGGATTGGACCAGATTTGGTAGTGTATTTTTAGACTCGTTGGGCACTTTAAAGTTTCATTGAATTCTGAATTCTCCAATTGAGACTCTGTGAAAGTTCAGACCTGGTTTGACACTGTTTCAAAAGGATGTAGTGAGCCACAGTGGATAGTTTGAACTACTTAAGAAATGAAACCATTTCACCTTCGTTAAGCACTTTAGAAGCCGTATGTATTGATTGCAAATCATCCTTATCTACTCATGAAAACTGGGAGTGAGGCAGGGCCTCAGCTTGCTAAATACTTTCATTCAGTTCCATTTCCTCAGATACTTGAAATTATATGAACACTGGAGGCCCGGTGCACAAAATTCATGCACGAGTAGGTTCCCTAGGCCTGATCAGTGATCAGGGCCAATTGAGGCCTTCCTTCCCCCAGCTCAGGGATCCTCAAACTTTTTAAACAGGGGGGGCCAGTTCACTGTCCCTCAGACCGTTGGAGGGCCAGACTATAGTTTAAAAAAAAACTATGAACAAATTCCTATGCACACTGCACATATCTTATTTTGAAGTAAAAAAACAAAACGGGAACAAATACAATATTTGTATTTGCATGTATTTGAGGACCCCTGCACCCAGCTGCTGGCTGCCAGCAGGAGGTTCCTTTACTCCATGCCGCCCCCTGGTGGTCAGCGCAGGTCATAGCTAGCAGTTGAACTCCCGAGGGGACAATTTGCATATTAGCATTTTATTATATAGGATTGTATGTGTCCAAGTACCATCAAATTCAGAATTTTTATCACCTCTTGTTTTCATTGCTCTTCATTACAGTGGTTCCATTGTTCTCTAATAAAAGATGAGAGGCTAACTTCTGGGACCAGCGTTCCTACTGTTTTCTGTAAAACCCAAAAATAAGGATTCTAAGGGTACATAGCACATAGTATTTTATCACTGTAGAATAATTACTAAAGAAAAAAATCACAAACATCCCATTAAATACTTATTAGACGCCCTCTTCCTTGAAAAGATTATAAAGGAGGACAAAGGGGATGGAGAAAAACTTTACAAATTTTTAATTTGGAACCAATTATTTCCTATTTTTATGGGCAACTGGAACAGTCCTATTTACATATTCATAAAAAGCAAGTTGATATATTTTGTCAGGTTAGAGATTAAATCCTCTTCCTTGCTGTGGGCGCTTTAACTGCTAATTCTTGGTTTCATCTTCTTTAAGAAGGGATGACAGTTCTTATGTCACGGAATTATATGAAATAAATAATTCATGTCAAGTACTTTGAGCACAGTGCTTGGCATATACTGGTACTGTCAGTGCTTCATAAATGCTGTGCTCACTACCATTATAAATGTAGATCACAGTATTATATTTTTTATATATATTTTTATTGATTTCAGATAGGAAGAGAGAGAGAGATAGAAACATCAGTGATGAGAGGGAATCATTGATTGGCTGCCTCCTGCGCTCTCCCTACTGAGGATTGGCCCGCAACCTAGGCATATGCCCTTGACCAGAAGGGTCCCAGCCTGGGACCCTCAGTCTGCAGGCTGATGTTCTATCCACTGAGCCAAGCCAGCTAGGGCCACAGTATTATATTTAACTAGAGGCTCAGTGCATGAAATTCATGCCCCCAGGGGAGGGAGGTCCCTTAGCCCAGCCTGCACCCTCTCTAATCCTGGACCCCATGGAGGATGTCTGACTGCTGGTTTAGGCCGGATCCCTGTCTCTCGAAATCTGGGACTGCTGGCTCTTAACTGCTCGCTTGCTTGCCTGCCTGATCACCCCTAAACCCTCTGCCTGCCTGCCTGATTGTTCCTAATCACCTCTGCCTGCCTGATCGCCCCTAACCACCTCTGCCTGCCTGATCACCCCTAAACACCTCTGCCTGCCTGCCTGATTGCCCCTAACTGCTCTCCTGCCAGCCTGATCGCCCCTAACTGCTCCTCTGCTGGCCTGAGTGCCCCTAACTGCCTTTGCCTCAGCTTCGCTCCTCTGGCCAGCCATAGGCACCGGGGACCCAGGTTGGCCGCAGCTGCAGGGGACCATGGACGGGCAGCTTTGCCCAGGCCACAGCCGCTGGCACCCAGGACCACAGAGTGGGCAGCTTCTCCCTCTCCTGAGCCACAGCCACAGCCACAGCCAGTGGCACTTGGGACCACAGGCGGGCGGCTTCACCCAGGCCCAGCTTTGTCAGGAAGGACGTCCAGATGGTTGTCCGGAAGATGTCTGGTCTAATTAGCATATTACCCTTTTATTAGTATAGATGGGGATAGTTAGGTTGGAAACAATCTAAATCTTCAACAATAGGATTCAACAATGATTATTTTGCAACAATCATTGAGTGATTGTCTTCAATAATCATTCAATGAAATGTTGCAAAATAAAAATGTTATGACCAAAGAATATCTAGTATCTAAGAATTCTCACAATATAGTATAAAGTAGAAAAAGCAGAATATCAAATGTCATTTATATTGTGTAATATTATGCAATATGAATGATTATGGTGACTTTAATTTGCTCCTTTATACCTTCCTGATTTTCCAAATTTCTACCAGGAATACAAATTGCTTTTATGAAAACTTATTCAGAAACAAAGTTACCCAAGAACTTTGACACCCTCAGAAAAATGTTAGCCAAAATATCAATATTTAATCTGAATCAAAACAGAGTATGCTTTCAGCAAATGTCCATATTACTAAGTTAATAATTAAACTTATAGAGTCCTAGGATAGAATGCATCTTTGAAATCCCTTAAGAATATGCTACCTGATATTACTTATCTCTACAGTGCTCTAGCCACACAACTAGATTCAAGGCCCTTAAGATCTGTAGTCATTTTGTACTTCTTGGTTCCCTTAGAACTCTGGAGTGTGGTGGTGCATAGTAGAAACTTTTTATTAATAACAAAGAAGCATACCCTGCCGGCGAACCCGGCCAGCATGGCTCCGTGGTTGAGGTTCGACCTATGAACCAGGAGGTCACAGTTTGATTCCTGGTCAGGGCACATGCCCAGGTTGCGGGCTTGATCCCCATTGTGGGGCATGCAGGAGGAAGCAGATCAATTGCTCTCTCATCATTGATGCTTCTATCTCTCCCTCTCCCTTCCCCTCTGAAATCAATAAAAATATATTTTTTAAAACTCAACTCTTTAAAATGTAACAATGAAGCATAGCACTCAATGAGTCAAAACAAAGGAAATGTTTTAATATTCATAATTTACCCTCACTACTTCCAAAAAAGGATCTGAAATGGTTTACAGTAAAAGACTTGTAGAAAATATCATTGCTATTTTTTAATGGAAAAGCAAAATTGAGCGTTGACCTATGAGCCAGGATGTCATGGTTCGAGTCCAGGTCAGGGGCACATGCCGGGGTTTCAGGCTCGATCCCCAGTAGGGGTCATGCAGGAGGCAGCTGATCAATGATTCTCTCTCATCATTGATGTTTCTATCTCTCCCTCTCCATTCCTCTCTGAAATCAATAAAAATATTTTTTTAGAAAAAGCAAATATACCCCAAATTTAAGACTATGTAATAAGATTGAGCCATATTTTATATTTCTTTCTGAGCTCTGTGGAAGCCAGCACAGAAAAGAAAATGAGGGTTATGAATAGTGATTTTTAAAGTATAGATATCAGTTCTTCGAATGTAAATGCATTTTCCTGGTACTAATTCCAAAGCATGCTTATTCTTTTTCAAAGAGTATAGAACAACAGAGATGAAGGTGTTTTTAACAACAACCCCCTATCTTAAAAGAAAATATAGGGACAATCTTCATGTGACTGTTTCTTGCAGTCACCTTCCATCAATGCCAAAGGGATAACACTGGAACACATGTCATCAAAGAGAGGGACAAGCAACCGACACCCGTCTCTTAGCGCTGGTGATGTTACTTGCTACACACTTAGAAATTCCACACTTGTAGGAACAAGTGGACATCCTCATACGTGCCCTCAATAATGATCCCCTCCTCAGAGCTTTGAGTGCGGCATAGCAATCAATTAAAGAAAGAGCTAGAGCCTGGAGTGCAAATAGTCTTTCCAATTAAAGAAGAATCCATATGCTTCAAATTCCAAGCATGCTGTCAATAAGGTAGAAGTTCTGTTCAAAAAGCTGGTAAGCCTACTTTTGTCTATATATGGAAGAAAATGTCAGCGAACTAAAAGTTCTATTTGGAGAATATTCTGACATTCTAATTTTATCCCGATTTGGTTATTTTAGGATATTATCAACTAGGCAATTGCTTGGAAAGAAAGAATGCAAAGCAAACCTTTCTTTTGTGATACACTTTTAGGGGTCTTGGAGAAGTTGGAAGAACAGCTAACTTGGAACGTGGACTCTTGCTTTATCTCACACTCTGCCTACCGTGTTTTCATGACTTCACATAACACTTTAATCACTCTGAGCCTCATTTTTCTGTATTTGTATAATAAAAAAATGGACTAAATGAGTTCTAAGGTTTCTTGTAGTTGTGACATTCTTTAATGCTTGTGTAGTTGTTTTTAAACATACTGGCTAAGGTTCAGATTGAGCAAATCTGGCCCTTTGTTTCAATTTTTGGTTCACAGTTCAGTTCGAGTCAAGCCTTGATTTTGAGAGCATTAGCTAATCATCAAAAGTTGAGCATCTTTCTTGAGTACAATTTATTCTCTGGAATAACCCTCTAAGAAATAAACAAGGCAACACACCTAACCTCTAAGAAATAAACAAGGTATTTTTCCATAGCTGCACTTTAAATCAATTTACACCCAGCTCAAACTGACAAAAATCTTCCTAAATCCCCCAACCCCTCAGAGCTCATCACTCTCATGGTTACGTTTTCTGTCTTTAACTTTCAGATATGTTAATACTGTTGCAATGATCACAGGATGTTGTACTCATTTGTCTGCCTCCGACATCAGCTTGTGAGCTTCTTGACGAAAAGGAAGAGGCTTATTTAGCTTTATTACTTCAGCAGAGCAACTGATATGTTACCCTCTGCATAGTTTGCTAAATTTAAAAAAGGGGCGGGGGGGGGGGGAGAAAGGAAGGAAGGAGGGCGATGATTGGCTCTTTTGTATCTGACATCATAATCCCTTTGAGTTTGAAGAAAGCAAATGTAATAGCCAGTTGGTGTTCTATGGCATCACAATTCTCTCGCCCACCCAGAAACCATTTGTTCTAGAGAAGGTAATGTGTCAAATATCTGGAAGGAATAAGCTTCTGAATGTCCTTAGTTTTTGTCCACTCTGAGTTTTACCTACATTGGTCAGCGGGAGAGATTTTTAACTTGGGATTTGAAGAAGCCAGTGGAAGATTAACAGAAACACTCAATGAAGTGAGGGCTGTGTGTGTAGTTTCATGCGCCACCAAACATGAATATAGGCAATAAGCTACAAAGACAGCTGATGGGATCCTTATCAGATGTCCCGTCCTTCCCCACTCAGGACAGTGTGGCTAAAGAATAACCTGTTCTGCTCTGGTCCGATGCTTTTTCAGGCGCCCCTGATCCTCTTCTGTATGTGCCATGCCGCTCTGGCCCACAGCTGTCTGCATCAGGAGCTTACTCCTTTGGGCCAGGGCCCTACGTGCATGATGTTTCCTTTAGAGTCAGTTTTTACTGGTGGTACTGCCAAGGCACTTTGTCTCCTTGTAGGTGGCAAAACACTAATGTGTCCATTGTAGCCTGACAGCTTGTTGTCCCCAACTTGCCAGCTTCCTTTGGTCCTTGTTCTCTGCCACACTGGAAGGGAAAAATGTTTTTAAAAACCCACCCACTGGAGAAAGAACTACAGTTGACCCTGGAGCAAAATGGGGATTAGGGGTGCTGACCCCTGCAAAACGGAAAATTTGTGTATAACTTTTGACTCCCCAAAAAACTTAACTAGTAGCCTACCATTGACCAGTGCCTTACCGATAACATACTAGAAACAGTTGATCAACACTGTGTGTGTGTTATATGTGTTACATATTGTATTCTTACAATAAAGTAAGCTAGAGAAAAGAAAGTGTTAAAATCATAAGGAAGAGAAAATGCATTTACAGTACTGTATGTATTTATTGAAAAAAATCTGCATGTAAGTGGCCCTGCACAGTTCAAATCCATGTTCAAGGGCCAACTGGAATTGGTAGGGATCTGAGCTGAAGGCAGGCCCTCCCATGGGACAGCAGTTATAACAATAAGCATCCCCTGCTCAAAACAACAGTTCAGAATTTTTCTGGAAAAAAATATACCCACTATTTTTTTGTTAAATACATTTTATTGATTTTTTTACAGAGAGAAAGGGAGAGGGACAGAGAGTTAGAAACATCGATGAGAAATATCAATCAGCTGCCTCCTGCATGCCCCCTACTGGGGATGTGCCCACAGCCAAGGCACATGCCCCTGGCCGGAATCGAACCTGGGACCCCTGAGTTCGCAGGCCAACGCTCTATCCACTGAGCCAAACCAGTCAGAGCAATATACCCACTATTGAGTAAACCACAAAAACAAGAGGAAATTTTTAATATATCACAACTGTATCACCTTAGCATCTAAATCTAAGTAAACCATAGGACATTTGTAACAAACATGGTATAGAAGGAAAAAATAGATTTAGTGAGGTATTTTGGGGTCACGAGATAGCCCTCCTAGCTCAACCCAGGTTTCCATCATTACAGTTAGTTCAAAAAAGAAGGCATTCTTGCCCTCAGTTTTTCAGCTCTGCTAGCTGAATACATGGCTCTGTGAAGCATTCATTGAAGGGGTGAGCTTAGGGCACATTAAGCTATTGCAAAGGTGCAGTGGGCATGCTCTACAGTGTAAGATACCCTTACACATCCCAGGAGAGGGACATGGGACGGCATGAGGCAGTCCTTGGATGAAGGATGTTGAAATACATCTTTTCAGCACATTTGATAAAACATTTACTAAATTTCTCATGTGGCTGAAACATCTGCCTTCATCAGAAAGCAAAATCAGACTCAGTCCCTACTTCCTAGGCCTCACAATCTGTGCAAGAGAGAGATACACACCATAGCTGAATGCAACAAATTACATGAGGTAAATATTAAGTCCCATGGCAACACGGACTCTCCCCTTACCTCCTCCTCCATCCCCCTGGAGAAAGGATCAGGGTAAGCCACAGAAGAAAGTGACATAAAGAGCCAGCTCTGGAAGGATGGAGAGGAGTTCACCCGGAAGAGAAGAGAAAATGGAGCAGCAAAGAGACATGAAATTGCATGGAGAGGCAGAGAATGATGAACACTAGTTCAGTGGGATAACAGAATCAGAGAAAAGACTGGAAAGACAGTTCTGAGGTCAGCTATGATGAGTCTTATATAACAGGCTAACAAAGTGATAACTAGCCTGGCTGGCGTGGCTCAGTGGTTGAGTGTTGACCTATGAACGGGGAGGTCATGGTCAGGTTGGGGGCTCAATCCCCAGTGTGGGGTGTGCAGGAGACAGCCAATCAATGATTCTCTCTCATCATTGATGCTTCTCTCTCCCCCTCCCTTCCTCTCTGAAGTCAATAAGAAAAATTTTTTTAAAGAGAGAGATTTATTTTGTAGGCAATGGGGAAGCAGCCAAGGACTGTAAATAGATAAACAGTATGTTCTGGTATCTCTATTATTTCCCGTTGGAGGTCCTAGGGGCTAACTTTGGAGAGGGCAGGACTGGACCCAGGAAGCACACTTAGGAGACACACAGAGAGAGTGAATGAGGTTCTTCTCTGGGGTAATGCCTGGTGAGCATTAGAGTGGACACATGTCAGAAACACTTAGGTATTAGTAATGTTCTTTACATAATAGGAGAAAATCAGCCCAATATTCATCCATCAAAGTTAGCAAGTACATATCCTATATAATAAAAGGGTAATATGCAAATTGACCCTAACAGCAGAATGACTGGGAATGACCGGTTGCTATGACGCACACTGGCCACCTGGGGCAGATGCTCAACGCAGGAGCTGCCCCCTGGTGGTCAGTGTGATCCCATAGGGCCGTGGTCAGCAAACCATGGCTTGCGAGCCACATGCGGCTCTTTGGCCCCTTGAGTGTGACTCTTCCACAAAATACCAAGTGCGGGCATGCACATACAGTGCGATTGAA
Organism: Myotis nattereri; assembly: GCF_964212035.1. Taxonomy (NCBI): domain Eukaryota; kingdom Metazoa; phylum Chordata; class Mammalia; order Chiroptera; family Vespertilionidae; genus Myotis; species Myotis nattereri. The sequence goes on from NC_138075.1 coordinate 200,249,258, forward strand.
ACTTCTTGGCCCATGCACAGAAGTCAGTATTTTGTGGAAGAGCAGGTATTTTGTGGAAGAGCCACACTCAAGGGGCCAAAGAGCCGCATGTGGCTCGCGAGCCGCGGTTTGCCGAGCCACAGTTTGCCGACCACTGCCATAGGGGAAGCTCTGCTCAGCCACAAACCTCTCCTGCCTCCTGGCAGCACTAAGGATGTCCAACTGCAGCTTAGGCAGGGAGCAGGCCTAAGCCAGCAGGTGGACATCCCCCATGGGGCCCCGGGCTGCGAGAGGGTGCAGGCTGGGCTGAGGGGCCCCCCAAGTGCACGAATTTTCATGCACCAGGCCTCTAGTTACTGAGTTACTGGTATATGCATGTTTCCTAATGTGTTCAGGATTTGGAGCAACAGAAATAGTAACACATTGCCCCTGCTTTGTAATGAGTGTACAGTTAACCTTGGGAGCAAACCATACATGTATGTGTGAAAGGTAAAATAACATCAGATAGTGTTTTATTAAGTATCAAATGGGAGTCACAAGCAGTTGAAAAGAGCAATAATGATTGGCTGTTACTGTCAGGAGGAGGTGGAACAGATGAGGTTAGTCCTTAAAGATGAATGAAATTTGGGGAAGGATAAATTCAAAGACAAGACAGACGGGCGAGTAAATAAATGTCAGCGTAGTAGGATAAATGTGGCAACAGAAACATGCTTGGGGATCACAGAGAGGGGCACAGGATCCGAAATGTGTGATGAGGAGACAGATGAAGGAAGGCTTTCCAGAAGACATATTCCTTGAGCTGAGTCTTAGTGGACAAGTAAGAGGATGGATAGTAAAAAAAAGAGAAATACCCACATTTGCAAAGGCACAGAGACATTAAAGACTTGATGTGTCAGGGCAAATAAATGGGAACAGCAAATACTGCACGTGGCTGCAGTAAAGAATGAGTTGTGGAAGGGGCAGGAAAGGAGGCCAAGAAGCAGCATATGGAAACCAGTGTTCAGGACCTTATGTGCTAATCTAAGGGGAGTCATTTTTATCGTGAACGGTCCTGGAGGGTTTTAACGCTTCGGGTGAGGAGTGACATGATCAGCTTTGTATTTTAGGAAGACCACAGCAGAGATAGTATAGAATGACTTTGAGAATTCTGACTGGATGGTGGTGCCATTCACTAAGGCAGTGGTTCTCAACCTTCCTAATGCCGCAACCCTTTAATACAGTTCCTCATGTTGTGGTGACCCCGATTTCATTGTTACAAATTGAACATAATTAAAGCATAGTGATTAATCACAAAAACAATATGTAATTATATATGTGTTTCCCGATGGTCTTAGGTGACCCCTGTGAAAGGGTCGTTCAACCCCCAAAGGGGTTGCGACCCACAGGTTGAGAACCGCTGCACTAAGGGAATTCACAAGGGGGCGGGGGGGGGTCGCGGGGGAGAGATTTTGAGTTCAGTTTGTAGATGTGTTGCGCATCAAGTGTGAATTAGTTTCTTAAGGGCTGCTGTGACAAGTTACCACCAAGGTGATGGCTTCAGACAACACAATATATTCTCTCACAGTTCTGGAAGATAGAAATCAGCAGAGTAAGTTCCTCTGAAGTTCTGAGGGAGAATCTGCTCTGTGCCTCTCCCCCAGCTTCTGGTGACAGTCTTCCATCCCAGGCCTTGTAGACACATCACCCCAACCTCTGCCTGTCTCCACATCGTCCTTGCCTCTGAATGTGTCTCTGTCCTCTCCTCTTATTTTAAGGACACCAGTCATTAGATTTAAGGCCCACCAAAATCCACAGCGATCTTATCTTGAGATCCCTGATGTAATTACATATGCAAAGACCCTATTTCCAAATAACATCCCATTCACCTTACCAGGAATTCTGACTTGTATATATCTTTGGGGGGGTGGGGATACTATTCTACCCACTATAAAGTGAATGAAGGGATAACTGTCTTCATAACCTGACTAGTACTATCACCTTGGTTTGCATTTCTAAGTGCTGATAATATGCAACAGGCAAAGGGAAATGCAGAATGAAAGACACTTACATGGTAGGAAGAGCCAAGACTTTAGTCAGGTGGGCCCAGGTTCAATCCTGGCTGTTTACTCATTGAAAACCTGGTTTGCTGTTTAACCGCTATGAGTCTTGATTTCTTCATTTGTAAGATGGGGGAAATATGACCTATCTCAATAGACTGTTGGGAGAATTAAAGAGGAATTGCCAGGTACACAGTAGCCTCTAGACCAGTGGTTCTCAACCTTCTGGCCCTTTAAATACAGTTCCTCATGTGGTGACCCCCAACCATAAAATTATTTTCGTTGCTACTTCATAACTGTAATGTTGCTACTGTTATGAATCGTAATGTAAATATCTGATATGCAGGATGGTCTTAGGCGACCCCTGTGAAAGGGGTCGTTCGATCGCCAAAGGGGTCGTGACCCACAGGTTGAGAACCGCTGCTCTAGATATGTTTTTTAAAGCTTGAAGATAATACATTATGAAATGACCCCATTAGCCAAAATTGGGGGAGAGAAGGGAAGAGTTTATTAGGGGTTCCCTGTGCAACAGATGATCTATTTAAACGTCCCAGCAATCCTATGATGTGACGTAGGCAGAGCAGTGAAATAGCGGCTCCAGACATCAGAAAGCAACACTGATGTAGGTCCTAGAGGAATACAGGTGTTGCCAGCGAGCCTCTGTGCTTCCTGCTGGCCAGGCAGCCCTCGCGCCCAAAGTGGCTTCTGAGAAGTGGCTTCAGCGACCTGAGGGCCAGCTTTTGCACCTTGGTTGCTACTGCCCTCACTGCATTAAAAACAAACAAAAAAACAAACCAACAAAAAACAGTGAGCGGGTTTTTGGATCATACTGAGGACTGGGAACAAGGAATGTGCACTCAGGTGACATGTGCACTCAGGTGGCTTGTACATTTGGGTGCCTCCTGATGGGCAGTCTTACCCGTTACATTATGCCCGCCCCCCTCGCGCCCCGCACCATCTCCAGTTCCGAATGGAAGCAGCAGACTTTACAGGCCTCCAACCTTCAGCGGCGTCCCCGGAGTGACTGCCTTCCTCGAGGGCTCCCCGTTTTCAAGATTTTAGTGGCTAATGGCGATTTGTGACTTCCTGTCCCCACTCCGCCTCCGCCCACGTGTCTTTTCCAAAACGCCCTTTGCAGCCCAGCCTGGGAGACCCGGCGGTGATGCGCGAGGGGAAGGTCCCCCCGGGACGGCACCCGCCCCGCGCGACGGGGGCCGAGGGGGCGGGGGCGGCGGCGGGCCCTTCGGGACAATCCAGAGGCCGCCCCGCTCCCGGGGAATCCCCACGCGCGGCCGGGTGCAGGGGCGGCGGAGCGCTGACAGCGGGCCCCCCCCCGCCCCCCCAGCCCGCGTCTCCAGGGCGCATGCGCAGGCTCCGGAGGGGGTGGGGGGGCGGCGGCGGCGGGAAGATGGCGGCAGCGGCGGCGGCGGCGGCCGAGCAGGTCTGAGACCCCCGCCGCGGCCGGAGGGCTGGAGGGGCTGGAGGGGCTGGAGGGGCAGGGCGCCCGGTGCTGGCGGTGGGGCCGCCGCGGGGCTGGCAGGCGGGGCCGCTGCGGCGGGCGGGGCGGGGCGGGGCGCGGCGGGAGGAGCTGTCCGCAGCCAGCGCTGCTGGCGGAGGCCGGCGGGACCCCGGGGCTTCCGAGCCGCGAGGGCGAGCCAGCTGCCCGCGGCCTGGCGGGGCTGCCCCTCGGCCGCGGGGAGAGGCCGGAGGCGGCCGCGGCCCCGGGAGCCCGGCCGGGACGGGCCGGCTCAGCGCTGGGGAAGATGCGGGTAAAAATAGCCTCCGCGCGGCGCCAGGCTGCCCGGCGCGGCCAGGAGGGCCAGCTGCGCCCATGCGGACCTGCGGGCGCGGGGTGCGCCTCCGCCCTGGTTCTGGGAGCTTAAAGCCGTCCCCTGGCCGGTTGTTTAAAAAAAAAAAATGCTTTATCAAGTATGTCCTGATCTGCATAGTAAACTTGGAACTTAGAATAGCTTTGAAGGCTGTTTTCCCCCCAAAGCAAGATATACATGTGAAAGTGTGTGTGAATTATACAGGGTGTCCAAAAAATACATATACACGCATTGAGTAATTATTAATTCCAATGGGTTAAAGCTGCAAGAGAGAAACATTCATTGAGCTGGCAGCTGTTAAGTGTGCGTACATTTTGGGGGGACAACCTTTATATAGGGTGACTTCTTACAACAAAGATCACTTTCATGGTCACTTTTTCTTTTCGTTAACTGTTATTTCCTTTTAAAAAAAAAAACAAAACTATGATGTGATAGGGTGTTTTTTAAGTCCCCTTCTTAAACCGTGTTTAAAAAATAAATACGAGTCAAGTAACCAGCATTCTGTTTCCAGAAAATCTCTTTTTTTTCTGGAAAGGTTTTCGTAGGTAATTAACTGCTTGTAGAGACCTCATCGGTGTATGTCACTGGGAGAGGCGTTCTGAGGGATATAAGATACGGAAGACGTGGCGTCTGCCTTCTCGGAGCTTAAAGTCAAGTTGCCTAATCGATGCAGAACCACCAACTAAAGACCATAGGCAGGTCCCACCAGCTGTAGCAGGTCCTACCCGGAGTCATCGTGGATCCCACTCTGTCCCGTTCACATCCAGTCCTTCACCAGGTCCCGTCCGTTCTACCTTGTACCACCTCTGCCCAGGCTCCTTCACCCCCAGTGCTGCAGCCCAGGCCAGCCCTCACTTGGGGCTGTCAGAGAAACCCGCTGTTGGTATCTTCTAGTCCAGCTCAGCCCTTTTTGGGTTGATTTTGCTTTAGTGCAAATCTGAGTTATCACTAACCTATTTTAAATTTTTGGTAGTTCCCCATCACCTTACGGATAAAGCCCATCGTTCTTGACATGGTACTTATGTCTATTCATTTATTGGCCTCTAACCACCTCTCTCACCTCTTTTTTTGCCCCGTTTCTGTACTTATCCTCCTCATCACCCACTTAAAGCTACCAAAATTAGTTTGCCCAGAGGTGACCTGAACTCAGAATCTCCATGCTGTTCCCGCTGCCTGCACGCCTTTCTCTGCACTTTTGCCTGGTGAACTCCTGTTTATCCTTCAGGATTCAACTGAAACCTCAAGTGTCCTTAAAAACCTTCAGTTGATGCCCCTGCTTGCTAAGTGGAATGTCATCCCTCTGGTGTGCCCTGTGGTGCCCTGCGCATGCTCCACCGTGGCCCTTGCCTGGTTGAACTGCAGTTGTTAGTGACCTTGACTATCTACCCCACTTGCTTGTAAGTTCACTGAGGGTAGGTGCTATGTCTTGCTCATCTTGCTGGTCTGGGCACCTGGCATACAGTCACTCTTCAGTACATGTTGATGCATGCGGTGAATAAATCATGTACATGAAGTAGCAGAGAAGACTAAAGAATGCATCCCAGCAGGGATAAATTTTGCCCCGCCTGTCTTATGTAAATGGACATTCATACTCTGACTAGGACTGAAATTGCCCACCTATCAGCACTGTCACAAGTGTCTGTGAAAATGAGAAGAAAGCACACCTCCCTTCAGGGAAAAACTACCATCATGCATATTCGAGGCTAAAATGTCTGCTGTGCACCTCATAGATGGTGCACCGCATGCAGATATACAACCTACACAACTGTACCAGCATTCTGTTTTGTGATAAAATCTGCTAAGTAGATTGAATTAAATTCTATCGAGCCTTCCTTGCTGCTCTGTGGAATTTAAAATGTTTTATCTTCCCCATTACTCACAGTGCTTATTCCTCTTTTTGCGTAAGCCCCCAACCGGCCTGCTGCTACTCCTGACACATAAGATTCCAGATGGCCCTGCCTGGAACATCCCTAGGGAAAAGAATGGCTTCCCTTAGTGGTGTGACCATTTCAGTGAAGTCCGAGTCCACCCTTTAAGACTGTTCTTTTCTCCTGTGCTCGGAATCCCTTTCTTTCCTGCCTCCACAGATCTTGTTTCCCACATTACCCTGCTCTGCTCAGACACCTGCCTCGCTTGACGGCTTTCCCTCTGCCGTCAAATATACAAGTGCTCCCCCAAATTGGGGAGAGGGAAGGTATAACAAACACAACAGAAGAAACACAATTTTCCTCTGACAATACGTAATTCTTTAGATGTAATTTTTCTTTCCTCTCTTCTTCTTCTGGATTCGGAAATAGATGAATACATGCTGGCTTTTCACTATTCCCTACTTACCAATTTGCTATACAGAGTTCATCTTTAAGGTTGTGGAGGCACTTCCTGACAAATCAAGTTCAGCAACTGTACATCCTGGATTTTCTTGACATTTATTGTATTTCTTATTTTCCATTGTTCCTGCACACTTAAAGTCTCCCAGTACTATCTCCTTAGCTCTTTGTTCTCCTCTTTATACTGTTTTTCACAATGAACTGATGTGGTCTCATAGATTTACCTTACCTCGAGGCTGAGAACTCTCAAATCTGTATCGCTAGTCCTAACGACTTAATATCCCATCCCATTGCATTTGAGGCATGTGGTTATTTCTCATTGAGTTCAAATGCAACATATGTGGAATCGCCTCCCTCCTTCATTCCACATATTTAACTAGTCACCATTTAGTAAACATGAGATTCTTTTTTGAACCTGGCTACAGATTCAGTAACTTTTCTCTTGGAACTATATATTTTTTCCTTTTTCATTCCACTTTAGTTTAGGCCTTCATTACCACAAACCTCTATTCCTGCAACATCTCCCAACAGCCTGCTTCCTGGTAGTTGTATTTACTAACTCTCCTACAAACGCCTACACTGAGCATCCTGAAACATGTCATTCACGTTCAAAAACTTCTAATAACTCCCAGTTAAACAGCATAAAGACTAGAGTTTGTACCCAGCAGTCCAATAACTTTCACAACATGCCCTGCTTTTCCTACTTTATTCTCCCTGAATTGCCAGATCTGGCCCACTCACTCCACCTGGTTTCCCTGACAACTCCAAGCCATCCTGTTTCTGCTCCCATTACACTCCACAGCATGCATTGTCTGTCCAGTGGTCGGCAAACTCATTAGTCAACAGAGCCAAATATCAACAGTACAACGATTGAAATTTCTTTTGAGAGCCAAATTTTTTAAACTTAAACTATATAGGTAGGTACATTGTTATTAACTTAATTAAGGTACTCCTAAGGCTTAGGAAGAGCCACACTCAAGGGGCCAAAATACCACACACAAAATACCACGTGCGGGCGCGCACATACAGTGCGATTGAAACTTCGTGGCCCATGCGCAGAAGTCGGTATTTTGTGGACGAGCCACACACAAGGGACCAAAAAGCCGCATGTGGCTCGCAGTTTGCCGACCACTGGTCTATACTATTGATTTTGGTCTCGGGTACTCTTTATACTCTTAAAAATCACTGAGGATCCCAAAGAGCTTTTGTCCACATGTGTTATATCCGTTGATATTTACTGTATTAGAAAAACTGCCCTGACTGGTTTGGCTCAGTGGATAGAGTGTCGGCCTGTGGACTGGAAGGTCCCGGGTTCGATTCCGGTCAAGGGCACATACTTTGGTTGTGGGCACATCCCCAGTGGGAGCTGTGCAGGAGGCAGCTGATCGATGTTTCTCTCTCATCAATGTTTCTGACTCTCTATCTCTCTCCCTTCCTCTCTGTAAAAAATCAATAAAATATATTTAAAAAAGAAAAGAAAAGAAAAACTGGAAAAATTTTTCAACACAGGAATACATAATGCACAATTTCATTAGCTGTTAGAGCAATGATGTCATCCCATATAGTCATGGGGCCTATGGAAAATTCCTCTGTACATTCACAAGAGGAGAATAAAAAAGGAAAAATAACATCTTAGTGTTATTATGAAAATGGTTTCACCCTCCAGACCCCTCCGGGACTCCCCAGCTCATACTTTGAAAACTGCTGGTCTAGGATAATGTTAGCTTTAGCCCATTTTTGGCTTTGATAAAGAACAAAGTCTGTCAGCCTCCCCAAATTCTTTTCATATAAATGAAAACATATATAATTTAAAATAATTATGAATCGTTAATTAAAAGATTACCCACTGTAGAATGTATATATATCAACTCTTGCCCCAAATGAGCTTTACTAGAAGTAGGACTATTCAAAGCAGAGAGTAGAAATCTGTTACCAAATAGTCACACTGAAAGCTCTTCCTGCCACCCCTTTAAGCAGAGTAATTAATGTCCTTTCTTGGAGCCTGAAACTCAATGTGATTTGAAGTTTATTAGGGGAAAATATATCACTGACCGATTTAGCTTTCTTTGGTTATGAATATGCACTTAACAAATAAATGCATCAAAAGCTGTCCCAATGTGTTGTCCTTTGTTTTAGCAAAGTTCCAATGGTCCTGTAAAGAAGTCCATGCGTGAGAAGGCTGTGGAGAGAAGGAATGTCAATAAAGAGCACAACAGCAACTTCAAAGCCGGATATATTCCAATCGACGAAGATCGCCTCCATAAAACGGGCTTGAGAGGGAGAAAGGGCAACTTGGCCATCTGTGTGATTATCCTCTTGTTTATCCTGGCTGTCATCAACTTAATTGTGAGTATGCAGTACTGAATATCCTTTTTTTCATTACCGTGGGAATTTTGCTCTGTTTTTCAGTGAAATAATGGACTTTGTTTCTATAAGTTCTTTCAGGATCCTCTTACTTTCTGTTCTCCTATACATATTTTATCTCTTATTGAGTTTTAATGATTATATATATATATAAATACATATATATATAAAACTTAGTGTGCTGACATTGCCATGTATTCATTTTCTTTAATAAAAAAAGAAAAGAAAAGAAAAAACGGTGTTCATGGATTCTTCCCTTTAAAGACTTAACTTTTAAAAGGGTAGAATCAATTCAATAGAAGAGACCTTTGCCAGGATGATTTTATAGCTTTCACCTCTCCTAAAAAATATAATCTTTCCTACTTTCATTCAACTTTTTCTGCATTTAGTATTGTCTCCTCAGCTAGATTTTTAAAATTATAAACCCTTGGATAGCAGTAAAAGATATATTTTGCTAGTAGCCCTGCGCACTAGAATCTGTGCGCCAGTAGCTCGCTGCCACCCTCCAGTAGCAGCTCCTCCCAACCCCCTGCCTTCCCTCATAGCTTGCTGCCTGTACCCTCCTGTAGCTGTCCCTCACCCACTTGTAGCCAGTAGCTTGCTGCCGTCCTCCTGTAGCTCCCTCTGCCCCCACCCCCCGCTCCCCCTCATAGCTTGCTGCCCTGCCCCTTCTGTAGCTCTCTGCCTCTGCCTGCTTGTAGCTCGCTGCCCCACCCTCCTGCTGATCTGTGATCCAGTCGTTATGGTCGGTCGTTACACTTCACGGTGTAATGATCATTTGCATATTACATCTTTATTATATAGGATAGTCTTAAATCTCTGTTGTCAAAGAACGAAAGGATCTGGTAAGCTAGTGTACACTGAGGACATGGTTTGTTGCCTTTTACAAAGATATTCCTTTTTTTTAAGGGAGAAGACTTTTAATCCAAGGTTGTAACTATGTGAGCGTTAGATTTTCAGAGAGTGATTATTGGTATACCTAAGACCAATCATGAACGTGAACTTCGGCAGTTCTAAAGTGATTCCATTTATTTTTTACTTCTAATATTTCCTTTGTATTTATGTACACCTAAAATATTTTGTGTCTAATTCTTCTTTTTTTTTTTCTTTTTGTTAATCCTCACTCGAGGATATTTTTCCCATTGATTTTCAGAGAAAGTGGAAGGAAAAGGGGGAGGAGAGAAACTGAGAGCGAAACATTGATATGAGAGAGACTCATTGATCAGTTGCCTCCTGCACCTGCCTCAAACTGGGCTGGGATCAAACCTGCAACCCAGGTTGAGGAACCAAACCCACAACCCTTCAGTGTGCAGGCTAGTGCTCTAACCATTAGCCACACAAGCTCTTTTTGATTTAAGTAAAGAGTTAGCCTTGGCCAGCATGCTCAGTGGTTAGAGCATTAGCCCAAGCATCAAAGGGTTATGAATGTGTAAGGAATAAAAATCAGAGTGGCATCAGACCTCTCAAAAGTAGCACCAGAAGCTAAAAGGCAAGTAAGCAAGGACCTTCAAAATTCAGAAACAAAACAGTGTCAAATGTGGAAACATCTACCAAGCTAGACCATCAGTCACGTGTGAGGGATTATGCAGATATTTTTAGCCATGCACACTCAAAAAATTTCACTCCTCATACATGCTGAGAAAGCCACGGGAGGATGTGCTCTACCAGAAGGAGGTACTAAAGCAGGAAAGTTGAAGACACTGTTACAGGAAACTGGGTATCCACAGGGAGAAAGACAAAAGGGAGTTCCAGCATAGACATGAAGGACAAGTTCATGATGGCAGCTGTGCAGCAGGCCCAGAGGTGACGTCCAGACTGGAGCAAGAAGACAGGGGTTCCAGAAAGATTTCCTGAGAGAGAAAAATAGAACTTACAAATTATCTGGGAGGCTCAGACTCCTAGAATATTCTACTGAGAGACATTTGACAAATACTGGAGGGTTTGGAAAGATTTAGTCAGATTTTCAGAGAAACTAAGCAAAAAAAAAAAAAAAAAGGAAAGACAAGTATTAAACTCTGAGAGACACAAAGTATGAGAAAGGGACTGCTACCATATATAGTATTTGACTTGCAGTGAGTAATATTTATATGGTCATAATACTGAAAATGCTAAACATGGATTTAACCAAAACTTGAGATTGAAGTTGGAGGAGAAGAAATATAAATGAGCTAAAATTCTCACCTATTGAAATAGAAAATCAGTAGATAAAACCTAAACTTGATGAGAGAAGAATAATGCACAAATATTATGTTTAAATGTGAAGATAAATTCTAGACAAAATAGATAAAATTATTAAAAGTGGTTGTTATATGGATGAGATATGGAAGGAATAGAAGAAATAAACTGCTCTGTTTCTATTAGAGACCTTTTAGCACTTTTTGACCATCAGCTATTTGCATATAATATTGTGATAGAAATTAAATGTGTGTTTTTTATAAGTGGAAAGCCAACTGATATGTTCATCTCACTGATGACACACTTTAAGAAGTTTTATCCTTTGGCAGTGATCTCTTCTGTTTGTTTTCCAAGTATGTTAAATGTTTGCTGCCTGTTAATAGCAGATTGTTTTCCTTTTTAGATAACACTTGTTATCTGGTCTGTGATTCGCATTGGACCAAATGGCTGTGACAGCATGGAGTTTCATGAAAGTGGCCTGCTTCGATTTAAGCAAGTATCTGACATGGGCGTTATCCACCCTCTTTATAAGAGCACAGTAGGAGGAAGGCGAAATGAAAATTTGGTCATCACTGGCAACAACCAGCCTGTAAGTTATCAGACTTAATTGAGGGACATTAGAGAAAAATTCATAAATATATTTAATAATATTATTGGTCTTTATTAATGTTAAATGCTTTCTTAATATTCTAGATTTTGTTCCATTGTAGCATGTTCTGTGATAGACATAATTACTATAAGAATACATAGTTTACTCCTGTCTTCTCCATACAAGAAAACCATTTTTTAAAAAGTACCTTTCCTGCTCAGCCAGTGTGGCTCAGTGATTGAGTATCAACCCATGAACTAGGACAGTGGTCGGCAAACTGTGGCTCGGCAAACCGTGGCTCGCGAGCCACATGCGGCTCTTTGGCCCCTTGAGTGTGGCTCTTCCACAAAATACCGACTTCTGCGCATGGGCCACGAAGTTTCAATCACACTGTACGTGCGCGCCCGCACGTGGTATTTTGTGGAAGAGCCACACTGAAGGGGCCAAAGAACCGCATGTGGCTCACAAGCCTCAGTTTGCTGACCACGGAACTAGGAGGTCACGGATTGATTCTCTGGCAGGGCACATGCCCGATTGTGGGCTCAATCCCCAGTAGGGGGCATGCAGGAGGCAGCCAATCAATGATTCTCTCTCACCATTGATGTTTCTGTCCCTTTCTCCCTCTTCCTTCCTCTCTCTGAAATCAATAAAAGAACTTTTTTTTTAAAAAAAGTACCTTTCCTGGTTAGAATACTCTCTACTTTCTGGGAGTGTAGAAGAGAATATGCCCATCTAGTCAGTGGTAGCCCATGCCAGGATGCTGCTATAGCAAAGGTTTTTAACCGCATAGAACCGCAATGTATCCTTACATTCCATGCCCATCACAGGCCTAGACCCATGTATTTGTGCAGAGCAATATCTTGACATATAAAAAGCCAGTGTCCCTAACAACCAAACGACCAGAATGACCAAACAACCAGAACGACCAAACGACCGGTGGCCATGAGGTGGCATTGACTACTTCTCAGTCCCTCTCCCTGCAACCACACCCCCTGCGAGTGGGGGTGGGACGGGACTGGCCACTGGCCTCTTGGTCCCTCCCCCCTGCCCACAGGCTCGGATGGATCAGCGATGGTGAACGGGGAACCAGGGTGGGTGGCAGGAGGACCATGTTGGCTGTCAGGCTGTTGGGATCACCAGCTCATCCCCCGCTGCTGGGGGCTCAGGCCTGCGAGAAAGCGGGCACCTGCACTTCACCTCCATGCGTGTGCGCCGGGCCACCACTGATGAGACACGCTGCCCGCTTGGGGCCGCTCATGCCGGGTAGGTCACGGGCGCGCCCCGCAGCCTCTGTCAGTGCCTCACGCCCCAGCAGCAGTGGCAGCAGCGGCATGAGCAGCCGGAGCAGGCAGCACGTTCCATCAGTGGCTGGCCCAGTGAGCTGGTAATCCCAACGGCCTGACAGCCCGGTGGCGGAGGCGGCGTTCAGCCTGGTGAACGGGCAGAAGATGACCCTGATTGCAGAAGGCTAGGCCTAGGGACCCTACCCGCATGATTTAATCGTGCGCTGGGCCTCTAGTAAGCAAATACCTGCAGAAGCCCTTGTTTTTGTGTTTTGTTGTGTGTTTTTGGGGGGATGAGATTATACTTTTTCTAAATTATTTCAGTTTATTTTTTTCTTTAAATTGAATTTGTTGGGGTGACAGCGGTTAACAAAATTAGGCAGGTTTCAGGTGGGCAGTTCCACAATGCATCGTATGTGCATTGTATTGTGTGCTCACCACCCCAGTGAGCCTTGTTTTAAAGAACTTTTATCCCAAGTGGGTGGAGGGGGCGCAGATGGACAGTTAAAATATTTGAAATTAGTCTGTTGTTATAGAGTGTTTTGATAATGTTCTTGATGAATTTTGGATGCAGTCTTCTTTGAAAACATATTCATGATAAAGTGTTTTTCTGAAGATTGTTTTTCAGCAAGGGACAACAAAACTCAGTGTAGAAAAGAACAAAACTTCTATTACAAGTGACATTGGTATGCAGTTTTTCGACCCAAGGACTCAAAATATTTTATTCAGCACAGACTATGAAACTCATGAGTTTCATTTGCCAAGTGGAGTGAAAAGTTTGAATGTTCAAAAAGCATCTACTGAAAGGGTATGTTTTATTTTCTTTGCTTTATTAATGGAAGAGAGTTACTGTCCACAGCAGTGATTTTCAACCCTTTTCATCTCATGACACACAAACTAATTACTAAAATTCTGCAGCACACCAAAAAATATATTTTTTGCTGATTTGACCAAGAAATAGATATAATTTTGACTCATTCCCATCAGACAGTTTTATTGTGTTGGCTAGTGTCATTTTTTTATTTGACAGTATAAGGGAAAAGAGGTTAGTGCCCCTGGCTAATAGTTGGGTATTGCATGTTTTAAAGATTCGTACAGCACACCAGTTGAAAATCGCTGCTCTAAAGGTACAAGTTGGGAGGGGAGTTTTACTGTTTTATGTGGCATGAAAGAAATTCCAGAACAATGAGAAGGACAAATTCTAGATTTGTCATTACCTAGCTTATGTGATCATTATCAAGTCATCACTTTACCTCAACATCTGTAAAACATGAATGAAAACACTTGCCTTTCATATTTCATGGTAAAACTCCTATTCCTCTGTCTCTGATAATAATATTCACTTTAACTTTGTAACTCTTTTCACTGCTTTTTTTAAATTTTCAGATTACCAGCAATGCCACTAGTGATTTAAATATAAAAGTTGATGGACGTGCTATAGTGCGTGGAAATGAAGGAGTGTTCATTATGGGCAAAACCATTGAATTTCACATGGGTGGTAATATGGAGTTAAAAGCAGTGAGTATTTTTTAAGAATTTAAGAGAATTATAAGATTCTTGGGTATATATAAATCCGTATGTGGAATAGTGTACAATGATTAAAAAATGGTATTATAGTTGTATATTTTTTGACATGGAAAGATGTTCAAAATGGATTATGAAGTGAAAGTTATAGAATAATTTGTGAAATACCTCATTTTTACATTTCAAAACATGTATAATTATAAAATCTGCAAGGGAATGCCAAATGTCACAATAGTTAGCTATGGGTAGCAGGATAACAGATGACTTTTATTTTTATTTTATTTCTGCTTGCCTGTCATTTTCTTTTAAAAAAAATGTATATGATGATACCTATATTATTTTAAAAGACAAAAACAAAGACCAAACAACACCAACAACAAAAACTTACAAAAGAGAATTGTGAAAGATCAAATTAAGTATTCTCTGAAGTTGGGTTTCTTTTTAGTTAAAGATTTTTTCATATCCCTTCCTGGGTTTTATATCCAGTGTCATGAAAATCAATTAGCAAACATATAAAATGTTTTTTTATTTATATGTCCATTATTAATTCTAAGGAAAAAAGGTTTCCCTTTATTTTAGCTGTGGAAATGTGAGATTCTCTTTGTGCTTTACAGATTATATCTGAATTTTAATAGGTAAATATTTCATAAGGGAGCAATAAGTCTGAAAATGTTTTACCTGCTCATAATTCAGGTTAAAGCATGTTTTTTCAAAACTAGAGGCCTGATGCAAAAATTCATGCACCAGTGGGGTCCCTTGGCCTGGCCTGCAGAATCGGGCTGAAACCAGCTCTCCAACATTCCCCGAGGGGTCCTGGATTGCGAGAGGGTGCAGGCTAGGCCAAGGGACCCCACCGGTGCACGATTGGGGCCGGGGAGAGACGTGGGAGGTTGGCCAGCCAGGGAGGGACCAAAGGAGGGCTCCAGGGTGTGTCCAGCCCTTCTCGCTTAGTCCTGATTGGCTGGACCCCAGCAGCAAGCTAACCTACCAGTCGGGGCGTGTGCCCCCTGGTGGTCAGTGCACATGATAGCGAGCGGTTGAGTGGCTTTAGCATATCATTAGCATATTACACTTTGATTGGTTGAATGGATGACCGGACACTTAGCATATTAGTCCTTTATTATATAGGATGTCTTTGGGCACCTGCTATATGTTAATTAATTCAAGCTAATTAACCTTTTTTTACCAAGCACTAAATGACAAAAGTTAACTTAAACCTAAGGACTAAAATAATTCTTTCCTCATTTTAAATTTAATCTCATAGTTCTTAGAAAAAATAAACTTTAAAAAATTAAGTTCTTTCACTTTCATAAATAGCTTTTCCCCCCTAAAGCACATATTCCAATCTCTGAATAAAAAAGATGGACATAAAATGTGATTCTTGCCAAAAATTCAATAGCAATACAGGGTATTTTTTACATTCCTCTAAACAAATAGTGTTGAAGAATGGTCACAGTGGGGCATTGTTCTCTGCACTAGAAACTCAAAGAAACAATAAGTGTGGTAGATTTGTACCTAGCCATTAGCAAGTGACCTAAGCCTTTTACTTTTTTCTACCTGGAAATTCTACCTGTTGTTAATATGACAATTATTAAAATAATTTATAATATACATACACCATATCCATTTTTCCACAGTTAAAGAAATAAAGGCCAATATTGAAAAGATAATTAGCTTTGTAATTTAGTTAATATTAGTGGTTAGTTTTAAGTGTATAGCTAATAATTAGAATTTTATAAAACTGCTTTTAAAAATAACTGCACTAGCAATTTAAAGAAAATAAAATTAAATGACCACACGATGGCAGCATTGGAACAAAATTGGACTATATTTAGTCCATTATACTATCACTTCCTGATCAATGAGCCATTTTCGTTACTTCATAACCAACTTTCTCTCATTGCTTTAAATACCCTCTATAAGTTGATGATTCTCAAATTCCTGCTTTAATCTTTTCTTTGAACTAAGATTCACATATCCAACTACTTACTGTACTTTACTATCTAATAGGCATTTCAAACACAACAGTCCCATCAGCAAAGCCTTCAGGCTCTGCCACCGCCACTGCCACCACCATTTCCTGCTGCACTGTTGGACAGCCTCCTGAGGGTCCCTGACTCCCCTTTCGCCCTGTAGTCAGTTCTCTGTACAGCAGCCAGAGTGATCCTTTTCAGAACCCTACAGATAGCTTCCCATCTAGTTCAGAGTAAGATCCAAAGTCCATTCCCCGGCCTTACATGTGGCCCCTAGTTATTTCTTTGACTCATCTCTTACCAATCTACTCCCTCAGTCTCTCTGCGTCAGCCACACTGGCCTCCTGCTTGTTCCCGAACCCCAGGCACATCTTCCCCTTGGAGCCTTTGGTGTATGGTTTCCTTCCCCATTAACCCACATGGCTCACTCCTTCACATGACCCAGTTCCCTCTGGACTTTGACCTCATCAGAGAGGCCTTCCCAGCCACCTGTGTAAAGTGGAACCCTGCCTGGTCCCTCTCTACGTACCCTGGCTGACTTTTCTCAGATGATGTCCTGTTAGCTTTTCCTGTTGGTGTGTTTATTGTCTGCCCCTCCCCATTTAAATGCCAGACTTTGCCTGTCTGTTGGCTGCTGTATCCCCAGCACCTAGAATAGTGTCCAACACAGAGTAGACATTTAATAATTATTTGTTGAATGAATGAAAAGAAGAAAAGGAAGCAGAGCAAAGAAGGGAGATAGAAGGGCCTGTAATACAAGAAAGTTCCTGGAACTGAAGAAGAGACCCTGCAGGCAGTTCCTTGGAGTCCCTGGTCTTCAAAAGTATACGCTTGAATCTGTATCTGTGTGATGCAGAAACAGTGGGAATTAAAGTAAATTTTCTCTAGGGGAAAATTCTTTTTCTTAGCATCATCAGAAACTTACCAAGCAGTAACTGAAAACTCTCTCAGGAAGTAAATAAAATGGTCTGAGACCTTGTCAACATCAGCCTCATTATGCACTTAGGAATTCTGCTGTAGTTATAACTAGTGAGAGGTAAATTGCGTAACAAGTGTATTGGTGTATGTTGTAAACTATTACTAAAAGGTCACTGGTTGAATCTTGACATTAGTTTTGGTTTCTGTGTTGTCGTTTTGGTCACGACGTCACTCTCGCTTACTGCCTTCTTTACTTGTGAATATTCCAGTAAGTTCTGTTTATTAAACTTGTATCCCCATTTGTGGAGGTAAATAGGTCTTATTATTCTCCTCCTAGGAAAACAGCATCATCCTAAACGGAACCGTGATGGTTAGCACCACTCGCCTGCCCAGTTCCTCCAGTGGGGACCAGCTGGGTGCTGGGGAGTGGGTGCGCTACAAGCTCTGCATGTGTGCCGACGGGACTCTCTTCAAGGTGCAGGTGACCGGCCAGAACATGGGCTGCCAGGTCGCAGACCACCCCTGCGGGAACACTCATTAGAACAGCCGGAGGGTCTTCAATATGTTCATATCTTGACTTGACTTTTTTTTAAGAGTATGCATGCAATTATGTTTTTACAGAGTTTGTGATACTGGTAATTATTTTATCTGCAGAGCACTACTGTATCTATTATAATCTCCATATTTAAAGCAGTCTCAGAGAGCCTAAATTCTAATAGACCTTTCATTAAGTTGCACTGATCTTCAAGTTAATGTTTTCTAAAATAATTATCAGATATGAATAAAATCCAAATTTTTTAAAAGTGTTTTTAAAACTCCACTATTCCTTGTCTAAAAGATAAAGGGCTGAAGCAACTGTTAGATTCACTGTAAGTAAGCTTTTGGTAACTAATGGGCATAGACCCCCTCGAGGTGTTTGAAAGGTACACTGTCAATAAGTGTTAAATGCTCTCTTTTTGCTTCTAAGAGGCAAGGCAGGTTTCTAGTGCATTAACTTTCAGCCACATTCTCACTGCACCTATGTGAGGTAGTAAAAGTCTGTGTGTGGTTCCTTAGTTTTGCACTAGGAAGAATACTCTGTAATAGAATGTTTACTTGTTAAATATTAATAAATATTAACTGTCCACCATGTGGTAGAAATTAAATACCATCCTAGCTTTAACTTCTAGGTAATGATGACAGTTGTCATTTATTAAGCTTCTTATACATCCTAGGCATTGTCTAGGCGTTGCATGTGTACTCTCTCTAATCCTCACTCGAGCTCTGTAAGTAGACGTTATTGTCCCAGTTTTTACCATTAAGAAATTGAGGATCAGAAACTTAAGAAGCTTACCTGATCTCAGGTAGAAAATAGCAGAGTTGGGATTCAAACCTAGATACACTTGCTTCCAAATACCTTGTTATTTTCACTTAATGCATTGGTTTCAATTATTTAAAACTCTACAAAGACGAACAAAGACTAATTCAGACTTACAGATAAGAATCAAATCAACTTTAGACAATAAATTTTAAAAAAGAAATCAAGCAGGTATACTTACTCCAGTTAAAAAATAAACCAATCAGCCTCATGTTTAAAAAAAAAAAAAGCCAATCCCTTCAGATTTTAAACTCTCCTAAGCTAGTTCCAAAATGTCAAATTGGCCTGGTAATGGGTTTTCCAGTTTCCTGACTGGTGGGCCATGGCGCACTGGAGTACCTGAATTGGGGAAAAGGGTTGCCAAACACATACCCTCAGCCCCCAGTGCAGCACAGTAAGAAGTGGCAAGTCCCGCTGTCCAGAATGGCTGGTGGGTTCACCCCAGTGTGCACCATATAGTTACTACCCCTTTTAATATGTGCCATGCCTTGAAAAAAGTTGAGAAGCACTGGACTAAGGGTGCAATGCAGAAAATAATACAAGTCAGTTTTAAGTATGAGAATTGATCTCTGTTATAACATCACCATCCCACTGGAATGATTTTCAACCCTCAAGTCAGTGATTTTTAATGTATTTTCTATTCAACTTGAAAGGCACTCTCTGGTATTGTTAAGACATGCACAGTGTCAGGGACAGAGACTTTGCAGTAGTGTGCTGTAAGGAGGCAGCAGTGATAAATCGTAGGCCCCGGCCTACATTCTGGGATGGGCACTTTGAGCTGTGTGGATAGGAAAATCAATACAAAAACAGTTTGCATTCAGCATGTTACAGTTCTCTCTGATGGAACAACCAAATGCCTTAGAGATTATGAATAGTGTACTAAAGTATACTAAAATAGAAACTGGCTTGCTATACAGTACCGAGTGCAGTTTTTAAATGAAGAAAAAAGAGAATGAAATTTATGACCTCTGAGTATTATAGTTGCAGTGATATTCAGATCCTATTTTAATATATTCAGTACCAATTAACATCTGAGTGATATTCAAGAAAAAATCATTGAAATGTCCATTCAGATGCTCAGTATATTTTTAAATTTTACATCCATCACTTGTCTGCTCTATTTAGATTTGTTTTGAATATTTCTTTAAATATTTTTACAAAAACTACAAAACACTATCTTAACAATGTTTTATTTATTGAATATAATTCATGAAATATCTATTTTTGCTCCTCTTTGAGAAATACTTCTGTTTTTGATACATCTCCATTAGGTGCTTTTGACATTAGAGGATATTTTGATGTTTTATAGAACTGATGGTTAAGGTAACAGGTATAGTATTTGAGGACACTTTGAAGGTGGTTCTTGCCTTTTCACTAAACTGTAGAGTGGAAAATTCACTGGAGAGCAGATCAAGAACAAACCATCCTTTTTACCTGTGACCTATTTTGCATAACAGTAAAGCTTCAGCTACTCATTCTCACCACCAGATGGTATTTTTCTATAAACTGAAATGTTAACGTTCCTCTTTCTACCAGCTTTTCCTCCCCTAAGCTGAGCACTGCTGTGACTAGCAGCAGGCTGGGGGAGGTGGCTAATGCGGTACTTCAGAGTGGATTGCAGTGGTCAGGGGGACACATGAAATAAAAGAAAGATACTTTACAGCAGGTAGGAATATGCAAAACGATATAAGGTGGGGACTGCCCATATATGGTCTAATATTTAAAATATACTTATTTGTATTCTTTTGCATTGTAAAAAAAAATTTGTGTAATAGCTTTGATGATAAAAGGTGGAAGTTCTACCTAGTTTTGAATGAGTTTTCTTAAGAGGGTAAGAATGTTCTGGTTCTAAACTTGACATAAAGGAGACCATTGATATGCTGATAATTTTAGCAATCTTTTTAAAAGTGCTGCAGGTGCAAAGATGACAAGTTATGCCAAACAAAAGGAAACCTATAAATCTGATTCAGATTGCTAACTTTGAGTTTCAGTTCAGTTTGTAACAACTATTAATGACCTCTGTTTACAATAAAGATTCTGTCAACTGCTTGCTGTTCATTTTTTAATGGTTAAAATATTATCAGGTTTCCACATAATCATACAAGCATGATGAGCTTAAATATGGCTGGAGAACGGAGCCCCGTCCGCATCTGTGTGAGCTCTCTGATCCCCCAGCTCTTAGGTAGACGCTGTAGAGCTTGGACAGTCCCACCTCCCTCTGCGCGTTCCCTCAGAGTCCCAGGGACACGTGCACGCTGTCACTGTGGCAGGAGGCCAGGGCCTTGTGACGAAAGGGTGAAAGTTTGCCACAGGGCAGGCTCTACGGGCAGATGGGTGGAGCCTCAGAGGCTCAGGTCTAAAATTCCCACCTGGCTGGATCCAGGTAGAGACCCATTTGGAAACTACCTAAAGATCACAAGGTAGGGCTTCCAGCGCTGCTGTTGTGTTCTTTCTACACCTTATCAGAAATAGCCTCTTCTGATTTTTTTCTTCTCATTTCTTTAACTTCTCTTCCTTTTATATAAGAATGAACTCTCCTTTCTACTTTGTTTTTTTACTGCCCTCCCTTATCTCGCTCACTCTCTGACACCCGTACACACCCAGTAGTTCTGCTTCCTCAACTTCAGCTTGAATGTGTCCATTTAAAGATTTACATTTTACCAAGTTGTTTTTCATTTCCTCGGGAAATTTTCCTAGAGTTCTCAGGGGTTCCTTACCTAATATGTATAAGCTTATATGTAGTACATATCATTTTTCTTTACATATTAATAACTTTTACTTTAGGACATAAGATTACCATTACCTAGCTGTTTTGAACTCAAGTCTGTTAGATAATGTGTAGATCTCGTTAAATTAGAAAGAACCAGGTCCATGAAAATCTTTATCTCCCCTTAAGAACAAGTATTTCTTAACCACATGTTTCTGTTCAATATTGGAAAGTAGCATGCCTGTGAATTACTATATTTTTGTTGCTGATACTGCATTAGTTTGGTATTCAGATGTATATATAACGATTGCAGCTTTCATTGTAGAAACAAATATCTTTCCAACTAGAAATTAATTCAATTTCTGAAATTGCATAAGAGCCACACTATAAAAATAAGTCACTTCCCCATGCTGCAGGGCACCTTTGCAGTTCATGGTCCCGTGTCTCTGAATTTAGATGCCCTTCAACACATGGAGAATTGACCTTGTGTGAACAAAGTTTAAAAGTTGCCTGGTACATTTCATTCGCTGCGTGCATTCATCCAAACAGAACATAACCCTGCAACAGACTGCAAACTATTAAAAATGTAAAACAAGGGAGAAATTT
The DNA here is from genome assembly GCF_964212035.1 of Myotis nattereri. Lineage (NCBI taxonomy): Eukaryota > Metazoa > Chordata > Mammalia > Chiroptera > Vespertilionidae > Myotis > Myotis nattereri. The sequence goes on from NC_138075.1 coordinate 200,270,925, forward strand.
ACATATGCAGCACACACGTGGAAAACGTGGCCCTTAAGGAACTTACTGCCTTCCAGGGAGTTTAAAACAGACACAAAACAAAGAAATGGGAATGCGGGATAATATTGATATTCTGTCACACTGAATGTTACTAATGCATTCATTCAGTAAATACTGACTGAAAGATTTCCGAAAAGATAAAATAGGCTAAAGCTGGGAAAGGGGTCTCCAGGCCATATGTAGGATTTGGAGTGAGGAGAGGAAAAGGCGTTGAGCTTGGAGCTGGGAGTTACAAAAGCTCATTTCAGCATGAGACGTCCATACATAGTGCTGAGCACAGCCGCGTCTTGTAATGGCTCCATGTGTACTGCTGGTCCGTAGGTTAGCTAGCCCTGCCTGCCAACCTGAGGGACTGGACTACAGGCACTCAGACGCTCTTTGAGGCTTTTGAATGAGGGAACGATAGGAGGAAAACAGTGTTACAGGGCAATAACCCATTGGAATAGGATAGGCCAAGAAGAAGGAAAATCAAGAGGCCGTGGCAGGAGAAACAGTTAAGCCATTCTAGTATTTAGGATTAGTGATGAACTAAATGGTGCCATTAGAGCAGAAAGGGACAGTTGGTTGCAAGCCTACATACTGAATAATGTAGTTATTCATGGAATTTGGTGTCATTAAAATAAAAATTATCCATTTACTTTTAAAAACATTTTGTGTATATATTTAGCCATTGAAATGTGTAAATACTTGTTTTAAAACTTTTCATTGCTTCTCAGAAATCTTTGGTGAAAAACATCCTTGATGTTTATATCTTAACTAGAGGCCCGGTGCACAAAAATTTGTGCACTGGTGGGGGAGGGGAGGTGGAAGGGGGGTGTCCCTCAGCCCCACTTGTGCCCTCTCACAGTCTGGGACCCCTTGGGAGATAACCACCTGCTGGCTTAGGCCCACTCCCCGGGTGGCAGATGGCAGGCCCGATCCCTCGGTGCCTGCCCCGCCTCCCCAGGTCGCGCACACAGCAAGGCTGATCCGGGGGTTGAGGCACCACCCCGGTGTTGGGTCACACACGGAACACCCCAGGCAGGTCACACACGGGATGACTGGGCGGGTCGGCCGATTGCTGCTGCACCACTCGGCCGCCCCGGGTCAGGTCGCACATCGACGCCTGCTGCCCTGGGTCGCAGATAGCAGGCCCAGATGGCAGTGGGGCAGGCGGGATGGCACTGTCCTGCCCTGCCTGCAGTATGCAAATTAGCTGCCATCTTTGTTGGCAGTTAATTTGCATATTGCACTGATTAGCCAATGGGAGGCATAGCGAAGATATGGTCAATTACCATGTTTGTATATTATTAGATAGGACTAGAGGCCCAGTGCACGAAATTGGTGCACAGGAGGGGGGGGGTCCCCTCAGCCCAGAATGCACCCTCTTGCAGTCCGGGAGCCCTCAGGGGATGTCCGCAGAGGTGGGAGAGGCTCCCGCCACCACAGCTGTGCTTGCCAGCTGTGAGCTGGGGTTCTGGCTGAGTGGCGCTCCCCCTGTGGGAGTGCACTGACCACCAGAGGACAGCTCCTGCATTGAGTGTCTGCCCTCTGGTGGTCAGTGTGTGTCATAGCAACCGGTCATTTCAATTCGGTCAATTTGCATATAGTAGGTTCTCAGGTTATGTCAGAGATCCGTTCCTACAGCACGACATAACGTGATTATCCCCGTAAGTCGGAACCCACCTGCATAAGCACCTATGTCACTCACATGGAGCATATACACAGCAGTAATGAAGTGAAACAGTAAAAAAAAATTAAAAGAAAGATAACAATTCCTGGCCTTGTAGTACTAAAAAATAAAAAACATAAAGCACATATGTACATACATCAAAATGACGGAACTTTTTTTTTTTACAAATACTGTAAATGGGAGATGGCGACATAACCACAAAATGACATATGTCAAGTCCAATGTAACCCAAGGACTGCCTGTATTAGCCTTTTATTATATAGGATGGTCTTTGGTTGATTACCTTCCACCCACCCAACCACGATTAGGGCCAGGGAGGGACGCAGGAGGTGGGCCAGCCAGGGAGGGACCCTGGGAGGGCTCCAGGGCATGTCTGGCCCATCTTGCTCAGTCCTGATCAGCTGGACCCCAGCAGCAAGCTCACCTACCAGTTGGAGCGTCTGCCCCTGGTGGTCAGTGCACATCATAGCGACTGGTTGACCAGTCGACTGTCTGCCCCTGGTGGTCAGTGTATGTCATGGCGTGTGGTTGAGCAGCCTTAGCATATCATTAGCACATTATGCTTTGATTGGTTGAACAGATGACCGGATGACCGGACGCTTAGCATATTAGACTTTTATTATATAGGATACATCTTCATGTTTGGAGGCAGAGCACCCTTTTTATAACCCATTTTATTTATGTTGAATATATCTAAATGATTTCAAAAGGACTTGAAGTCAGACAAAGCTTGCAGTTCTTCTAGTCATTAAAAAAATATATATAACATCAAGGATCTCGTTTGTGAGTTGAACCTTCCACCCAAACAGTCCCACAGTTCAGTGTACCCGGATGGCCTGCCACTCCACAGTAAGTCACGTGGCTGACTATAGTGTTGTAGATACTAGACTTTGCTCTGTTCCAATGACCAGCAGGAAGCAGAGAAGCCTTTGATCTTGGTAGGTTTCCCTCACTCCGAAGCAGCCTGCAGCGTGAATGGTCCTGGAAAAGCAGGCACAGAGGTGAGGCCCAAGTGAATACGTATTTTTCTGAAAAATCGGGGGAGTTCTTTCTGTAGAATGTGACATAAATGTAATTTTATACCATAATTATACCAATTTTGGAAGCTACACTTTAATGCCTTTATTTCTAAGAAATTTCTAAGAAATCAAACATTCACTTAAATTGGCAATCACGGCAAGATAATTTTCCTCAATCTTGAAAAGTAAATTTTCTGCTTACTTGCTGTTAGTTTTTACGCGTTATAATGAAAAAATCAATTCATTTTCCTTTCTCCAGGCATTATGAAAAACCTTTGTTTCAGAGCCATTACCATGGCTCTGGGTCTTTATTTTACTGGGGCCATGACAAACCCAGCAAGGAAAAGCAGTAGTTTTTTCAATTCTGAGCACCAATGGAATGGATATCATCTGACAAATTGTTCCTTTACTGGAAAGCAGGATATACCTGTGGACACATCACAGACGGCAGCCACCGTGGATGCAAGTTCCATTTTCTTTAGGGTTCTCTTACAATCTCCCACAAAAGAAGAAAAACAGAATATAAAACATCTGGACCTCAGTAACAATCTCATGTTGAAAATAGCCTTAAGCCCTCTTGCACATTTACCTGGTCTGGAAACCCTAAACCTCAGCAACAATGCCATCCACTCCATCTCACTGGATCTCCCCGGTCCTAAGTGCTCATGGGTGAAACGCCACAGAAGCAGCTTGAGACGTGGGCTTCCGCATCTAAAGCTGCTAATTCTTCAAAGAAATAAACTCAGTGACATTCCCAAGGGTAAGTACAATCTTAAGAGGCGGACTAGACTGAGAAATCCTGAGTGTGTGGAGAGTTCATGTTTTATGCCAATGAGAATTCCATGTTTGCTTTCAGTTTTGAGGAAGTGGCTGAAAGTAAAGCAATTTGATCCAAGCAAATATAATAAAAAGGGTTTCTTTGTGGAATTTGAAGTTAAAATATGTGGAACTTACAGTCAATGCTTTTTCATCTTCCGTCACTATAATTTATATTCATGTTATGTGGATTTGCCAAGAGACACTAGGAAGTATTAAGTGCTAAATAATAATGCATGATTTTAAATTTTACCTGAGAAATAACTAGTGCAGATACTTTTAATATGTAACACAATTCAAATTTATTGCCATATTTGGAATTTTTTTTTTAGAATACCTTTTCTTTCTACTTATCCAGTAGCCCTCCAAGTGTAGACTAGAAAAATGCTCATTTTATGTATTAAGATGTAAACTTTCTTACTAAGTCAAAATCAGAATTCCTTATCCTGGTTTCTAATGGGATACTCTACATATCCTTCTATTATAATAAACTCTAATCCATTCTGACATTCACTAACCTTCATGTTGGCGTTCCTCAGCTAATCCACCAACGTTTCATTTAGAAATTGTGTCAGGTTCATTAGCCAGAGCTTCCTTTGCCCTTTCTATAGTCAGGAGTGCTAGGCCATTTCCTTTCCCTGTTTGTGTTTGGTGTTGGGCATTCTTTGCCAAGTACTTACTTTACACAAGACACTATACTATAAAAAGAAGTGGGGGGATATTGTCATTTTTCTCCATCCCAAATGATGCATATTTAGTTTTTCTCATTTTTTACGTCTTTCATTTATTTATTTTTTGCTCCTTCTCCACATCTGGTCTGGTTTTAAGCACCATTTTGACAACAATAGCCTGAAGGGGTGACGGAATTACTATTCCAGCCATCATATCAGCAGAATTGTGTGAGAATGGCAGGAGTCTTCTCTCCCTGACCTTTTCCATAAAAGCAGTGTGCAGTATTTTCAGTGTAAACTAATTTCATCTTATTTTACAATTTTTATTGTATTGTTCTTATTATAAAAGGAATACCTGTTATTTGTGTGACATTAGAATTTGAAGAAAAAATTTAAGGGAAAAATTGAAGTCCTTCATGTAGTGTATATTATTTAAGTTTATTCTTTAGGTCTATGTACATATTTTTATTTCAAATTGGAATATACTTTCCATAATATTTTTATACCATCAAATTGTTTGAATTTTTTACCTAATCAAGCAATTAGATATAATGGTATAACATATGTGATGATATAATGATATAATATTTTTTAACTAGTATGGTAGATGTGAATCTCAACCCACAAATTCAAGTGTACTAGAGATATAACCTTTTATTGCCTATAATTCAGCATCGTTTCTGATTCTGAGCCCGAATTCTACTAGGATAGGCTGTGGGTGGGGTATAGGGTACTTGTACTTAACCTCGGTCTTTTGTGAGCTTTCCTCTGCCTTTTCTCAGACTTGTACTGCAGCTCTAGAATCTTATACCCTGACAAGGCATCAAAGTTGTGTGTGTGTGTGTGTGTGTGTGTGTGTGTGTTGTCCATCTGTCCCCCTAACCCCATTAGCCAAAGAACATTTCTTTCAGTCTTTTCAGCTTGGAAAAAATCCCCTTTTTGTTTCTTCAAAACCTTCTGTCTAGTTCTAGAAATTCCTTTCCTTTAAAACTTTAGGCCTGTGGAAAACAAAAGCCAGAAAGACTTGTGGACTCCTCTGCTTTGTGCCTCGAAATGTGCCTCCCCTGGAGCACCGACAGCTTTCTGCTTGAACTGAGAGAAAGGAAAGGGGGAAAACAGAGGTAAAAGATTAATATGTCAAATATTATCCACCACAAGAGTAAATAGAGAATTGCCGAATGTGTCTCCTGAAGGCAGATGAATTTCCCAGAGCTCATCGGAGGTTAGGGCAAATACAATTCCATTTAAGGACCAAATATCCCTATAAAATGCAGATGCAACCCCTATCTTCCTTTTCTGAGTTAAACTTGGCCTCCCAAAGTATCAGGGGAAATGTTAACTCGCAAAGGAGAAAAAAGAAGGGAAATGACAAATCCTGTGCCTGATATTCTATTAGAATTCTAGCAAGTGAAACCACAGAGAGATGAATGAAACAGCTGGGTGATGGAGTCCAGTGTAAGCACAGAATCTAATTGGATATAATTCAGAGTTCTTTCACCCATAGAATTTTGTGATATGAGTTATTTTTCCAAAATCAACATGCATTTTCCGTTTTTACTGGATTGAGTCCCCTCTAACATCCCTTCCCATTTTATGATTCTGTGACTGTGGCTGGGTGACTCTGGCTTTAAAACCCCATTTTGGAGGGAAAAGCTGGTAAGAGGGGGCTGCCTGCCATGCTGCTTCTGACATTTCCTTGGTGCTTTTTCGATTCCTTTATTCTAAGGTTCTCAACCTTCCCAATGCTGCGACCCTTTAATACAGTTCCTCATGTTGTGGTGACCCCAATTTCATTGTTACAAATTGAACATAATTAAAGCATAGTGATTAATCACAAAAACAATATGTAATTATATATGTGTTTTCCGATGGTCTTAGGCGACCCCTGTGAAAGGGTCGCGACCCACAGGTTGAGAACCGCTGTAAGCCTTTTTAAAGGTAACATCTGGATAATGTGGAATTTACTCATAGAATTGCTGTGAGGTGTAAAGAAAAAAATGTCTTTCAAGAACCTAATTTAACATAGTATTTGGCATAATAATGATATTGTGAAAAGTACTTTGTAACCTTGTAAAGCAGTATGCAAATATTAGTTATTATTATTCTCTTGGCACAAACTGAAAATAACAGCCTATTCAGAAACAAATAATAAATCTGTTTTTGTCAGAATCTCAAGTTATCTTTTAAAATGCTAAATAGCCCTGGCCAGTGTTCTCAGTGGTTAGAGCCTCAGCCCTCACACCAAAGGGTCTCAGGTTCAATTCCTGGTCCAGGGCACATACCTGGGTTGCAGGTTCCATCCCCTGACCCCGCCCCCCCCCCCCCCCCCCCCGAATCAGGGAACATGTGGGAGGTAACCAATCAATGTGTCTCTCTCACATGGACGTTTCTCTCTCTCTTTCTCCCTCTTTCCTATTTCTCTCTCTACCCCTCCCTCCCTCCCTTCCACTCTCTAAAAACCAATAAAAAAAAATATCCTCAGGTGAGGATTAACAACAACAACAAAGTAAGTTAAATAACTTCGCAGTAGATGGGACTCCTAGTCCACTGTAATTCATGAGCCAAGAATCATTTGTGTCTAACTATTTATATAGGTGTTTGGTCTGATCGGAAATAATACCTTAGAGATATGTATCTTGGGAAGCAGGGATCAACAACTGGCCTGCCAGCACACGTGTACCTGTATAACTCATGTCCCATGAGTCTTAAAGCAGTGAGTTTATAGAGCCAACAGAGAGCTGCTTTCACCCAGGAAAGCCCACTTCTGTGAGGGTGAACTATCACAGCGACTCACCCAATGTCAGCCCTGCCTGTCTTCAGAGGCAGCTGTGAAGTCACCAAAAAGCTTCATGTTGGGACAACAACAGAGGAGGTACCAGCCGATGTGTTTACAAGACAGAAGCCAGCCATGAATTCAACCTTAATGATCATTCTACCTTCCTCCCATATATTTGGAATATAGTGTTAATAATGGAAAATCGGTTTTAAAATTTTAAAACAATGGGGCAGGTCTCCAGTTAAACTATCCCACCTTCATCAGGCAGTATTTCCGGAATGCCCACAGAGTGCCTAGAAATCTCTCAGGTCCAACATGTTACTGGGATTCCAGTTAGGTTGACAGTCCAGATGTGATAGCCTGACATCATTTAACAACGAAGTTTCAGAACCCAAGAGATAAATGTGTTAGAAATGAGATGAAATAATACCTGACTTTGAAACTGGTAGAATTTAAAAAAAAAATACAACCACAAAATCATGTATTACTAATCATGTAAAAACAAAAGTACATTGTATTCTTTTCATTTGTAGGAAATGAAGCATTTCATCTTGATTGCTATGATTATGGGAATACCAGTAACCAATTTTTTCAAAAAGTTCAGGTTGGCCATAGCTGGTTTAACTCAGTAGATAGAGCATCAGCCTGCAGACTGAAGGGTCCCAGGTTCAATTCTGGCCAAGGGCACATGCCTAAGTTGCGGGCTTGATCCCCAGTAGGAGACAGCCAATCAATGACTCTCTGTTATCATGGACATTTCTCTCTCCCCCTCTCTCTTCCTCTTTGAATCAATAAAAAAAAATATTTTTTTTCAAAGTTCAGGTTGTAAAGGAGTAACAAAATGTATGTCATTAAGCTAAGAGGGCAAGGTCTTTGGCTCACCTCTACTAGTATAAATTTAACTACATTAAGGGCTAGCCTTATCAATAATTCTTATCTAGGACCATTCCAGACTCTATTCTAATTCTTAGTACTCTTTGAACTTGAAGCCATGACCCTTGAACATTATTGTTCTGTGTTATTAGGTATCATACTTGGGAGAACATTTAGGAAGTTCATAGTCCAAAGGAATATTTTTAAGGTGGTGTAATGTCTGGGCATACCTTCTGTGGCCTTTTTTCCAATAAACACTGAGATAATTTCTTAGAAGTAATAAAACTGCCTCTGGCCTTTTAAATGCAAAGGCTAATCAAATTCCTGCTTTCCCTAGCTTATATGATCATCAGAAAGCAATTCAATAAAAAAGAAGTGCCTCCCTATTTTCTTCCCAACATTTGACTCTTCTCTCTTGAAACAGAATCTACCCTCTGACATCCAAACTCAGCTAATGCACTTCCTAACCTCTTTTAGTCACCTGAATGCACACCCGCGCAACATTGATTCACCATGCAAAATTTTTAAAAGAACATATTTTCCCCCATTGAGAGTGTCAGCCAAGTATCATGGAAGAGTTCTCAAATTCCCGGTCCGTTTTTCAGAGACCCTAAATGAATAAGGTCATATCTCTTATTATCTTTGGATCAGCAGGCTAATCAGGACATGCTCTTTTCGTAACTGTTCTTTGGCAAAATCCAAGGGAGCAATCCCCATCACATTTCAAATCTTGGCTCACATCATGTCTGCTAACGTCTCGTTACCCAAAGCAAGTCACATGACCAACCTCAACTCAACGGGACAAAGAAGTAAAGTGGATATTTGCTGAGTGATTATCTAAACTGTTACACCTGGTTTCCACTGAGCTCAAAATACCTGACCATAGTAATCAAAGATAGATTCAATTTCACCTGCAAGAAACAATTTTTAAGGGAGGAAACTGAGGCATGGAGACCTTAAGTGATACTTTCTGATTCACATCAAAAGTGACAGAGCTGGATAAGCCGAACATCTTATAGCCCTACTTGCTATAAGACACAAGTAGAATCACTAAACAATCCCAGTGCATTTGGCATTTTATGTATTCCATGGCCCATACCATTCTCTTTCGTAGACAGCCCAGCCCTACTCCCCGCCTTCTTTTTCCTTTTCAGAACTCAAGTTATCTTTCAGGACCTTGACCATGTCGTGTGTGTGTGTGTGTGTGTGTGTGTGTGGCAAAATGGTAATGAATGGTTAAAAGGTCTGAATTTCAATCCCACCTCCACCTGCCATGACGTGGGGCAAATTCTTGCTGCACCTAAGTTTTGCAATTTGTAAAATGGTAATAACCCCCAGGGCTTTGTGAGGATTAAAAGGAGATGTTTGTGAAATGCTCAGAGCACAGAAAGAGTATACAATTAAATGGAGGTTTAAAAATAACTTCTTCCTTCCACTCAAAGCTAGCCATGATCTCCCTTCCGCTGATCTCCTGGCCTACATATTCAATTCAATTAAGTACTGAGAAATTGCAGAACCACAAATTCTCATCCCTGCATAGGGCAGTCAGGTATCACAAAAATGTCAAGGAAACTATAGCTCCTTTCATATTCCTGTCTTCTGTTTCACTTTTCCCCGCCTCACAAACCCATATGTTTGCATATTAAAATATGTAGGAATATTCTCCACAAAGAAACATTTTCTCCAGGGGCAGGAGGGGAAATATTGAAGTGCCTAGGACAGCAGAGAAGCTAACAGATGCTGGGGCACTCAGTCAGGAACGGCAAATTTACCAACCAATATCGAAGCATTTCCCACCAGCATATGCCAGCTGAACATCAGCCCTGGTTCTCTCCCATTTTTTTAAAACATGCAGGTTTCTTGGCCTATCCTTTGTTTTCCTACTTTTGATAGAGACATGAGTAGAAAGAAATCACATTTGTAGGTAAGTCCATGCCCATTTAAGACAGGTGCCCTCATTCAGCTCCAGCCAAACGTCTTGTGCCAGTTAAAATTCCAATAATCCAAGAGAAGCTAGATATGCAACATTTTTGTATTGAATCTTTATTGTCAGCTCATTAATTTTTAAATCTCTGTGCAGGCCGAACACTGTGACCTCTAATTTATTGTGTGCATGTTATATTCCAGGCATCGGAAGAGTTCACAAAGACATGAAATCTGACCTGAATCATCTTATGGACAGTTGGATGGAGGGGTATAAGTGCTTTGTATAACTAGCAACTTTTTCTAGGTTTTATCATTCAACCAGACACAAGGATTCTATGCTATATTTGTCCTCAGCACCAAAGACAGTACACAAGGAATAAATCCTTCTGGAATTGAACCAACTTGAGCTGTTTTGTGGTAGTTAGTTAAAGACACAGACTACACGAGAGCAGAGCAGAAGGAAATGTAAAAATGCAGGGCTTCCTTGCGGGACTCAGATGGTAAATCAAATTTGGGAGACGCTGTGATTGGCACCTCCTTCTCAAGCTTTCTTTTCAGTGCCAAATGCACCTCCTGGTGACTCTGGCATCAGGTGAAATACAAAGGCAATTAGATTATTTTGCCAGAATACAAAATCTAGCTAGAATTTACTACCTTCAAAACATACAAGAATGCCTAGAAAATAGTTATAATATTAACCATAAGTACATAAAAGAAAGGATATAGCTACAAAATGAGTCATGAAATTTGAAAACTCTCAGTTCACCCATATAAATAAATCATCAAACAACTATTCAGTTTTATCCATAGTTCAATCAAATGAATATTTACTTATTCTTCAAAGTTAGACTTTTTAATTAATGCTTTTATTATAAAACTAGAGGCCCAGTGCACAAAATTCATGCATGGGGGTGTCCCTCAGCCTGGCCTGCACCCTCTCCAATCTGGGACCCCTCAGACATCCCTCTTGCAATCTGGGACCACTAGCTTCTAACCGCTTGCCTGCCTGCCAGCCTGATCACACTAACTGCTCTCCCCTGCCAGCCTGATCCCCCTAACTGCTCTCCCCTGCCAGTCTGATAGCCCCTAACTGCTCTCTCCCGCCAGCCTGATCACCCTAACCACCTCTGCCTTGGCCCCACCACCATGGCTTTGTCCAGAAGGACATCCGGTCTAATTAGCATATTACCCTCTTATTAGTATAGATTAGCACATGCTCATTGAAAAAAAGAGTTCAATGATGTCTAAAATAAAGCTTCCTTCCTTCTCTAACCCCACTTCTCCTTCTAAGTGTAAGTACTACTAATAGCTTAGTTTACCTCTTCCAGGCGTTTTTTCCTGCTCACTCAAAATATATGATATATGTGTATGGGTACAAATGGCTCCTTTTTTCAAGAACACTGGAATTATCCTTGATACTGTTCAGCAACTTAACATTTTCCTTCTCATGCAGTCTTGTTGCTCTACCCCATTCTCTTTTATAGTGTTCGGTTCCATAGTATTTTATAGTATTGACATACCATGCTTTGTAACCACTTCTCTATTGAAAACCATTTAGGTTGTCTCTAATCTTTCACCCTTACAAACAATGCTGCAATCAATATCACCAGTTTATATTTTAATTTTGTTTTTCTACATTTCCATTGATATTTTAGAGAGAGAGGAAGGGAAAGAGAGAAAGAGAAACGTCGATGTGAAATCGGCTGCCTCCTGCATGCCCCTTACTGGGACCAAGCCCAAAACCCAGACAGGGCATGTGTCCCAACCAGGAATTAAACCAGCAACCTTTCTGTGCACAGGACGATATCCAACCAACTGAGCCACACTAGCCAGGGCAATATTTTAACTTGCTTTTTAATTTTAATAGGACTGTGGAAACTGAAGTCATTACAGAGTTTGGATCTGTCATTCAATGGGATATTGCAAATTGGTATGTTTGATTTTCATAACTGCCTGCAATTGGAGAACCTCTATTTAAGGAGCAACAAGATATTCAGAATTCATCCGGAAGCCTTCAAGGACCTCAAAAAGTTACAGGTTATAAAATAATTTTTATAATATTTCAAATACACAGCCATATGAGCAATGACATTAGAAGAATGTTTGAAGAGTGTCTTCATGTCCAGTAGTACTGACTATTAATCAAAACATGTAAGTCTATTTTAAGATTCCTTTAAAATCGCTGAAGTCTCTCTCTTGCCTTAAAAATCAGTGGTCTCAGTAATGGACATGAATTTTTCTTGAACACAATACTCAGCAGCAACAATTGGCACATTATTTTTTTCTAAATCAAATTAAACTTGTCGCTGGCTTCAATCAAGGTGTTGGCCAAGACTGAATTCTCACCTGAAGGCCTAGGTGAAGCTCACGGGGAAATGAAGGGGAAACTTTCATTCAGTTCCTTGTGGGCATTGACTGAGGGCTCCGTTCCTTGCTAGCTGCCAGCCTGAGCCTGCCCTCCGTTCTGTGCCATGTCAGCCTCTCCCTAGGGCAGCTCACCGCATGGCAGCTTGCACCACAGCCCAAAGGAGAGAGCCTGCTAGGACAAAGAATATGAGATCCATCGAAGTGATGTCCCATTGCTTTTGCCGGACTCTGATGGTTAGAATCAAGTCACAGGCCCTGCCTACACTCAAGGGGAGGAGATTTCTCAAGGGCATGAATACCAGGAGACAGAATCATTGGGGGCTCTTTCAGAATCTGCCAAATTATAAGAGCAGATGAGAAAGCCCACTGAACTTGACAGTGCTCTCCAATTCACCACAAACAGGTAGTCAGATTGCCTGGGGACCTCATTTAGTATAGTGTCTACTGATTATAAGTATATGTGTGTGTGATTGCCCTGTGTCTGTTTTATTTCCTGTGCATTTTTATTGTACTTTGTAAGTCTTCTGCAGCTCACAGGTTATAGATGCTGCAGGCAAACTAAAAAACAATCCCAAGAATGATTTAAATCATCTGTAATTCTCAATTCACCTGAACTGCCCAGAATTATACAATCTCTCCTTCTCTAATATTCCTTCTACATGTTTGGTAATAACTTAAAAACTGGTTTTGGAACAGGATGAACATATTTGGTACCAGAAAGCTGCATATTAAAATAGATGGTATGTGGGTTGTTGTTTTTTTTTTCCAGGAGATGCATTTAACATTTACACAGTGCAATATGTCTTCCCATGTCAGAATCTTCTCAGAAGCCAGATAGAGTTTTCATATGATGAATTTATCATCATGTTTAGATAGAATACATTTGCATTAGCATTTCAAATTAGCATCCTTTTTCTTACTCTTACTCCATTCTTCTTAGATTCAGTGATTTGTGTAGCAACGTATGCTTCTCCCAGGTTTTCTCTAATGTACACTCCTGCCACGGATGGTGGATGGCTGTTTCTTTAGCCACATTGGACTATTCTGTTTTAATCTTTTCTCAGAAATTATTTCTCCTGAATCATCTTATTAGGTTTCTGGCCTCTCTCCAGTTTTGCTTTCAATTCAATGATTTATCATATCATAGTTGCTAGACTAGGGAAAAAAAAAAAAAAAGCCAGACGTGCACTAAAAAGAAAAGAACTACCTGAAAAACAGTAGAATATTTCACTCAGTTGTTGAGGAGGGTTACGTAAGAAAATTATTGATCCTTGGCAAGACCAGGCCAAAGAAGAGTTTTGTTTTTTTCCTTCCCAATCCCAGTCTCCTACTTCCTATTTTTGGCAACCTTCCTTGGGGAGTCAAGACTGCTTGGTTACTCAGCATGGGAAAGGTCAGCCTCATTGCTCATGTCCAGGGAGAATTCTGACTCAGCATGTAGTGGTCTTGGTGATGGTGTCATTGGAATAATTGTCTGAATCAGCTCTTAGGGGTTTATTTAACCCAGGAGATCAACGCTGCTTTTCCCGTGATGTTTATAAAACATCTGACCCAGATAACATCCAGCCTCTCTAATTTTCACCCGTAGCCCTCTTTTTATTTTTCAACAAGACTTTTGTGATTTTCCCTTCTGATAACCATCTGCCCCTTCCCGGGCCCCAAGACCCCACTCTGGTGCCTCATGCTCCAGGCCTCCTCCACCAAGCCCTTCACTCCAGTTTGGTGAGAGCTCAGGCTCCAGGAGGGCGTGTTGTGGAATAGAAGGCACACAGGGAAGCCAGATCAGATTTCAACTCTGCCATTTCACTCATTCATTCTTTTCTCCACTATTTAAGGAGCAGCTGCTATGTACTAGGGGCTTGTGGAATATACTGTGTGCCCTAGCCCAGTTTCCTCCTCTGTAAAAAAAAAAAAAAAAAAAGTGTGTGGGGGGGTGGAATGAGTAAAAAAAAAAGGGGGGGGGGGTGGAATGAGGAGTTTGTTGGGAGGTTTAGAGATAATATATATAAAGCACCCAGTGAGGTGCCTGGTGCACAGCAGTGCTCTGCGAATGGTAGCTAGAGCTGTACCTAACTGTGCTTTCCCTGCTGCATCATGCCATGGACACATCCATCTTCAACGGGTCCTTCTCTGTGTTTCTAGTGTCACTGAGTCCTTTTTGTTCCCTGGTTTCCCCTTCATTTCTGATTAGACTAGAAAAACTGGTCATCTTGTGCATACTAAGTAGTGCAGATGCAGAGAAATGTACTACTACCCTTGCAGCAAAAGATCTCTCTTCGCTACTTGTGGTCAGCCGCAGTTTTGTGTTGTATGGGCTCATCATTCAGTATCTTCTGCCACTTTCAAGAACACTGTGCTTCTAGACATTTTAGTTCTGGTATCTAATTCTAGACCTTGATCTAGACCTTGGTAACAATGGTGAGTCCAGGTTTTATCTAACTGTACAAATCACAGCTCATAGGAAAAAAGGAAGGGAAAATGATTGATCATCTAATGTAGGCACCATACTAAAAGAGTTTGCATGCATTTCATCCTAACAACAACCTTGGCAGGTAGGCTCATGGAAAGTAAACAGTTTGCTTAGGCTCACAGAACTGTTAGAGACAGAGCAGAGATTTACGCTCAGGTTCCTCTGACTCTCAAATCAGCGCTAACTTCTTATTGCCTCCATAAAGGCACAAACAATATCTGGAACTCGTCTATTATCTCTAAGTGTCTTTATTCGCAGACTGGCCCCAATGTGCTTCTTCTCAAGCAGGTTGTGGACCTCAGCAGCAATGCTCTGACCGCCATCCTGCCCATGATGACCATTGCTCTAGAGCTTCCCCACCTGGAGGCTGACTTGGCCCATAACCAATGGCAGTGTGATGACAGCGTGACCATCTTCCAAAATGTCATTTCTGAATCCTGGAGGAGAAAGTGGGATGTAATTTGCAACAAGTCTATAGGTATGTCAGTAGTACCGCTTCTCTCTGAAAGGGTTCCAGCTGAACTGAAAATAAATAAATAAGCAAATAAACAGATGAACAAAAAACAGGACCAATTTAGTCTCATTGGAAACAATGACAGCAAGAGTGGTGATCCATGGCCTTGGGCAGCCTCAGGCTGTGTCATAGAGCAGTCATTGGTTTCTAACTGTTTTCCTCAGTCATGAGTGAGTTTCTTTACGTGGCCAAAGAAACCTAGTTCCACCGTCTCAGAAACTTCATAAGGAGAGAATTTTGCCCTGAAGACCCCACAAGTGTCATATTTTTATTTTTATTTTTTTATAAAATATATTTCTTTATTGATTTCAGAGAGGAAGCGAGAGGGAGAGAGGAGAGAGAGAGAGAGAGAAACATCAATGATGAGAGAGAATTATTGATCAGCTGCCTCCTGCACACCCCCTACTGGGGATCGAGCCTGCAACCCAAGCATGTGCCCTTGGCTAGAATCGAACCTGGGACCCTTCAGTCCACAGGCCAACACTCTATCTACTGAGCCAAACCAGGTAGGGCAAGTGTCATATTTTTAAATCCCAATTCTTAACAAATAATCAAAGAAAGAACTTTTAAATCTTGAAACATGATTAGTTTAAATGTTTGCCAACATCCTAAAAATATAATCCTACACAGACACAAACACACATTTCAAAAGTAGATTTTTCTTTTCTTTGTTCCCTGCCACTCTCCCAACATGCTAAAATATGTTATTGGAGTTGAATATTCTGGAAAGTGGTTTCCACTATTTTAAAAAATATATACTTTATTGATTTTTTACAGAGAGGAAGGGAGAGGGATATGTAATGGGGTGACCCACGGAGACAACCACCAGGGACTCAGATCAAAATTTAGGAGTCTTTATTAAGCTGGCCAGCGACTACAGTTACAGCACCCTTTCGAAGCAGAGGCTGAACTGCAGTGCCGACTACAGGAGTTACATTTTATTATTAAATTCTGCGAAGGCCCAGAGAAAAATGTGTCTTTCAAATTCTGGGCCCCCAATATGGAGGAAACTCCTTTTATTTATACTTTTTCCAGTCCTTTGTCTCCCAAATTTGGAATGAGACTTCCGGGCCTTCTGAGAAAGAAGGCCTGCATGCTAGGATGGGGCCATGAGGCCATATCTCAAGGCCTGGCCTGATGTCAGTACTTTCCTATCTATGTGTTTTAGGACAGCATGCCCCGCCTGGCCGAAGCGCCAGATATGCAGCCCAGCACAGGATAGTTAGAAATATCGATGAGAGAGAAACGTCGATTGGCTGCCTCCTGCACACTCCCTACCCGGGATGTGCCCGCAACCAAGGTACATGCCCTTGACTGGAATCGAACCTGGGACCCTTGAGTCCACAGGCTGACGCTCTATCCACTGAGCCAAACCGGTTAGGGCAGTTTCCACTATTGTGTTGGCTTAAACTTCTAACTGGGAAGAGGGAAAGAAAGTCAGATTTTTTTTTTGAACAGTCCTGGATTCTGTTCTGTTCAGGACTGACATTAAAGTAGGAACATGGCCACGCTCCCCACATTTAGAAGAAGACCACGAAGATCGGAGGCAGGCCAGTGTTGTCAGCCACACGTGTCCTGTCCTCTCTCAAAGCCGCCCTGGCTTCTGAGTGTGGAGGGCAGAACACCAGGAGCCACTAGAGAGCCCTGGGCATTGCTGTGCTCGCCAGCACTGGGCACGCTGAGGAAATGATGCTGGGAACATGGGTAGGGCTGAGGCAGACTTTGTGGGGGGCTGATGGGATGTTCTCAAGAACGTGCAGTAGGTCAGGGTCTGGAAGAAGGAGACGTAATGAGGTTACCCCTCCAGTCTGGCTTCTTTCCCTGCCACAGGTAGCCATCGTCAAGAAGCCTGAGAAACACACCGATCCTGGGCTGGTGAGCAGCAGCCCTGAGCCCAAGCCACGTGTGAATGCACACGGAGCCGTACTGCCGGCCTTAGACATCATCGGTCAATCAGGAGGGCTGCTTATCATCATGCAATATGCACTTTAAATATAACCATGGGCTCTAATTTCCATGTGTTTTACCCCCACTTTCAGGGCACGAGGAGGCATACGGGTGGACACCCAGAAGCAGAATTCCCAGGGAGGCCCACCTTCCTCACACGAAGCTGAATCACAGGAAAAGCCTCCTAAGGAGCAAAGCTGGGAGGCCCCAGGCAGGGATGCATGTGGGCTCATCCACGCCGGGGAAGAAGGACCGCCCAGGCTCCGATGCCCGCGAGCAGCACCGACGGCCGCCGAGACGGGTGAGGAGCACCCAGGATGTGCAAGCGGCTGGCAGGACACAAGCCGCGTCCCAGGACCTCGCCCTGGCCGTGTGCCTAGCGGTGTTCATCACATTCTTCGTAGCTTTCTGCCTGGGGGCTCTGACGAGGCCGTATATCGACAGACTGTGGCAACGGAGGTGCAGAAAGAAAAGACCCGGTCCTGCCCTCGGGTATTCCAACCAGGGCTTCTACGATGAAACGGAAGCTGCGGGGGCCGTCCAGCACCCAAGGGTGGATCTGCACCAAGCTCACCATGGCCTAAGGCTCTGTGCGCCCCAAGACGCTTTCTCGGGGACACAGGCCAGCCCACAGGCTGCTGTCGTTGCTGGCAGAAAGGAGCCTGGCGGCGGGCAGAGCAGGGGACCGCGTGGGGGCCACACTGGGGCAGGGAGGAGGAAGGATCACCTGCTTCCCAATGGCCAAGCAGCCGGTTCCGTTATCCGCGGAGGGCCCGGTGCTGACAGTAACCCCCGCGCCTCAGCAAGACAGGACCGCGTCTGCAGGCATGGTCTCCGTGGAGAAGTTGATTCTGAAACGGAAGACTCGCTCAGTGAGCACTCAGTGGGCATCCCTGCGATTGCTGGCAGATTACGAACTGGCCCTGGCTCCATCCATAAGGATTCGAATGCATTAGACGCACCACTGTCAAGAGAAATGACGGCTGCTCTCTCTCAAACGCAAATATGTACAAAAGCACAGAGGACGGGAGGGCACGGGGTCAGAGAGGGCGCGGAGCGGGCACCGCTGGCGTTTCCTGAGGAAGTGCCAGTGCGCACTCCCAGTTTGCTGGACGCACAGGGAGCCAGTGCTGAGAAGCAACATCCCCCCTACTACGGTTCAGCCCAACTCGGTGACTTCGGACATGTGGGCCCGTCCCCAAAGGCCTTTCCCCCAGCACGGGGCAGGGACCTACATGTCACTCCTGCTCACGAGGACCCAGCCCAGAGACACGCTCCTCCTGAGACGCGGGACGAGCTGGGCACCAACTCCGATTCCGATGAAGGCTCTTTATTTACTCTGAGCTCCGTGAGTTCAGAGGGCGCACGAAATGTGAGTGGAGAAGAGGCAGATGGGGAGGAGAGTCCTGGAACCAGTGAGCTCCCGGAGGACGGGGACCCAGGGGTGAGGAGGGACACCGTGACATCATCCGAGAGTCTTGAGGACACCACCTTCCGGAAGGCTCAGGGGAAATGTGAGAATCAGGAGGATCGCTTTGGAAAACCTCTCATTTCCGGTTCAGACTCTGGTTTGACCAAGAGTCATCGGGAAAGTGCCTCTGACACCCACACATGTGAGAACCCAGGGGCCGTCCCCGGGTCACTGGGTGACAGGGCCGCCCGCGACACGACCCCGGGCACGTTCATTTATGGCTGCGTCACGGCTCCTCGGTCTGAGGCAGCAGGGTGGCATTGCTCCCTCAGAGACCTAGAATTTTTGACTGTGGAAACACCACCGTGTCCTGCAGAAGCTCCCCCGGGTCCTGATAAGACTGCCTGTGGTGAGAGAGATGCAGACATGTGTACATATGAACCTCTCACTCAGGGGTCAGACCCGGATGAAAGCAACCGTCTCTCACAACACGATTCTGCAGGGGGCAGCACGCATTCCAGCCCGATGGACACAGGTGCCCCTGAGGCCCATGAGTCCAGAGAGGCTGTGAGTCCAACACAACTGTTACAGTTCTCTGGTGACGAACCAGCTCCTCAGGGTGAAAGAGGAGGAGGGGACTATTTTGAAGAGGGTTCCAAGAGCCAGGTACTATTATTACAAGCGCTTCCCAATAAAACCAGTCCGTTAAGAACACGGGAGCCCTTTGGTGATGGAGACGGGGGTAAATATTCAGAGGAGAATCTGTTGCAACTAGAAACAGATGATTCTGACTTCTGTACTCAAATGCAGACCCACAGCGACCTGCTGGGGGTTGCCCGTCTAGGTGAGGACCGGCTCTCCTATAACAAAGACGAAGATGTTCAACCTGAAAGTCAAAGGCAATGCAAGTAACATTCTTAGTACAGATTGGAGCACTGAGGTGGAATGGCTGAACAGATTTTAACAAATTCTGCACAAAGAACAGCACAGATTTTGGGAGGTTGATCACAAACCTACAAAACTGGAGGGGTTCAGAGATTTTCTAAATATTTGTAATAAGTTGTGTTAAAAGTTGGACCATTTAGCCATGGCTGGTATGGCTCAGTCGGTTGGTGGTTGTCTTGTGCACAGAAAGGTTGCTGGTTCATTCCAGGTCAAGGCACATACCGGGGCTTCAGGCTCGATCTCCACTAGGGGGCGCGCAGGAGGCAGCCACTTGATATTTTGCTCTCACATTGATGGTTTTTTCTCCCTTCCTCTTTCTCTAAAAATCAATTTAAAAATCTTTTTTTAAAAAAAAAGAACATTTTATAAAACAAAGAATAAATTAAAAATCAATTTTCAAGAAGAGAAGTGATGGTTTTTGCAAAAGAAAAAGAGTCTCCACCATTATCCCTGCTTCTCCCTTCTTTGGCCTGACTTGCCAATCAGGGCTCTCATGATCTGTGATCTTCTGTTTATCCTCCTGCTTCTCTGACATTTTCCCCTTTGCTTTCCTGGCACTCCTCCTCGGCTTGTCCTCTTTAACAGCATTCCTCAGGGGTCTGTTTCAAGTCCCCTGCATCTCCCCTTGGCCCCTCCTTGGACCCCGCTGCTTCACGACCAGCTCTTACAGGTGACGCCCAGGTTTGCACCACTAGGCCCAACCTCCCTCCCAACTTCCAGACTCACATTCTCAATCCAAATGCCCAAATTCACATAGATCTTCCTGGGAACTAAAATCCATCATTTTCCTTCACAATCATGATGTCCCATATTCTTTTTATTGGTCAGTAATATCATCACATCCATGCAGCAGGACCGGTTCAAATTTTTGACTTATCTCTGACTCCTCTTTTCTATCCTATATCTGAGCAGCCTCTAAGTTCTATGCAGTGGTAGTTCTGTATGTCGGATACAAGGGGACATTTAGTATGGCAACCTGGAAGGGTCCAGCCAGTTTATGTCGGACCAGTGTTTGCATAGATAGCAGCTTGCTTTTACTTCAAGTGTATATTTAGGGTAGATTAAGATAGAAGGTGACTGAGTTTGTGGGAAAGGCCCTAAGGATTCCCCCAGTCCAACTGTTGGCATCACCATTGGTCTTATAGGATCTAGCTCCTTAGTAACCCTACTCTTCACCCCAAATAAGGCACATTCCTCATCTAACATCTAGATTATTTTAAGGGTTCTTGGTGACCTTTAGTCCTCTCCTCGCCCCCACTCAATCTTATATCCTATTCATCTCTCCACGGCTCAGGAACCTTTGGTGGTTCCCCATCGCCTCTATGAAGACCAAATTCCATAGACACCTCCGACCTTTCCAACTTTATCGCATGACATTATCACTTCACCACATATTTTTATTCTGATTTACATCATTTATGTCAATCATTTATCTCACTTATTTCAGCAAGATTTTGAGGCCTTCACTGGTCCCTGATCAATTCCCCTCTCCATTCAAAATTGCTATTTTGAGATTTCCTGTCCTTGAACTTTCACTGAAAAAATTTAGACTATCAGGAAGAAACTCCCCCACTCCCTACCCCATAGCAGCACACGTTTTCCTAGTCATACCTATACTCACTCCTTCCCTGCTGTCTAAGAAGAAGCCTGGGTTATGTGGTCAAGGTTAGTCCCTCCCGTCTGCTCTCGGTGCAGTCCTGGGCATGGATCTATTCATGTTTCCCATTCCCGCACTTCCAAGCCTTCCCTATCTAATGGCTCCTTCCCACAGGCTAAAGCAGGCTCAGGTCCCTTCAATATTAAAATGAAAGAAAACCACCCTGTAGCTCCCTCAAAATACCACCTTCTTCTCGCTTCATAGCTAGCAGCTCACGGGAATGGCCAGTGACTCATTGGGTCTTCGGGGCACTGTGGCCAGGCTTCAGCTCACCTCTCCTGTGCCAGGAGACATCACCAACAATCCCTGCTTGCCACACACTGTGGACTTCAAGGTATCCTTTGCCGCATTTGTCACTGTAGATCACTCCCTCTTGGCACCCTGTTCCTGTGGTTTTGTGATATGACTATAAAGACGAGGATCCCAGCAGGACACAGAAGGCAAGGACCAGGGATGGCTAGAGAGAGTTGAATGAAGGAACCACTTGGGAAGATCTGGGCAGGATTAAGGGAAACTAGCAAGGGAAGGGGAAGGACCGAAGAGCAACAGCGAAAGCCTTTCCCACCCTTAGGCCAAAAAGACAAAAGAAATCGCAGCTATGGGTGCACAGCAGGAACTGTGGTCTTTGGTAGAAGAATGTAGCCACGGAAGAACTGCAGCCCAGCAGGAGGAAGCCCAGAGAATAATCACCGGCCTCTCTCTTCCTCTCGCCCTCCAGGCTTTCTACAGCGCCCTCCAGTGGCCGGGTCCTGGAAGCCAGAGGGGAAGTCCACAGAGGTTGGCCTCCAGGCCACAGAGCTGGGCGGAGAAGGGTGGAAAGTAGACTTGGAGGGGCAAATAGAGCCCATGCAGCACATGCTTTCTTTTGATTCTTCTGCTTCTCTGGTCATCCTTCCTCGAGCTCCTTTTCCACCATTTCTTTCTATGTCCGCGTCTTAAATACCTGTGTTTTCCAGGGCTTGGTCCAGGAACCTCTTGCCTTTTTACTCAGTTCACATTCCCTGTGTGAGCCATCAATTGTGAAGGCTTCCACCTCTACCTGAAAGCTGATATTTTCCATATCTGTAACTCCAGCTTTGAAATCTTTCTGGCATGTTCCCCTCCCATCCAGCTGCCTGCTGGGTGTCTCCACAGGCACTTCAAGTTCAGTGAGTGCGAAAGGAAACTCATTGCTCCCTCTAGCCCTCCCCACCCACCAAATCTGAGCCTCTGCATCCCAGTCCACTACGCACCCGTTGCTCCGTCCAGAAACCTGGGAGTCATTCTTTTGACTCCCCTCTCCTCACTTCCCACGTCTAATTCTGGTCATTAAGCACAGCACATTCTAGCCCCCAAATAGCTGTCAAACCTGTTCCCTCCTCTCTAGCCACACTGTCACCACTGTCACAGCTACAGTGCTCACCTTGACTCTCCCACCAGACCGATGGTAACAGCACACCAACTGGCTCTTTACCTCCATCCTATGTGCCTGTAATGATTCCCACACATAGTGTGTGTGTGTGTGTGTGTGTGTGTGTGTGTGTGTGTGTAGAGGGAGGAGGGTTTCTGAAATACAAATATGACCGTGTGGCACCCTGGTTAGAGCCCACCCATAGGCTACAGGCTTCTCTGTTTCTCTAAAGCTGCATATAACCTTTGCCCACATGGCACTGGCCTGAAATGGTTCTTTCCAACCCACTCAACAGCCCTCCGCCAAACAAGCCCTCCTTCAGCTCCTACTTGGTTCTCAGGTTAATCCCCACTTCCTCAGGGAGCTTTCTTGGCCTCCAGACTGTGTTAGATTTCCCCATTGCAAACCCTCTCACAACACAAGCACTCTCCTTCCCAGAGGAGAGCTTTCATGGGGAAAATTAAACAATGATGTGTGTGAATTTTTGTTAAATTCTGTTCCCTTATTATACTATAAGCACCATGAGGACAAAATAAAGTGTCTTGTCACCTCTGAGCCCTCACCACATAGCTTGTCAACTTTGTCTATGGGCTGTCTTCCACGGAGCCCTTTTCTGTGCAGTCCCGTGCATGCCCTCAACCGAGTGGGCCTCCTACCCAGGGCGGTGGCCGGGCGGCCTCTGTCCAGGCTCTTTATTGAGCTTCATTGATTCCAAATCAACTTTTACATCAGTTTCACAGCTTGTGGAAATGGTCTGAGAGTAGAGAGAGTGAGGTCCCCGCGGAGACCACTGCTGTAAAGTGGGCCTTTGCTAGAGAAGGGGGAGGGGGACACAAAAAGGAAAGGACCGACCGGAGAGACAGTGTAAGGTTAGGATCCACCGTGCTGATTGGCGAACCCAGTGCCTGTCACAGAGGAAGTGTTTGGCAAGTACACGAATGAAGGGAGGAAGAAGAGGGGGAGGGAGAGAACTCTGTTACCATGAGGTGCAGTAGGGTATTTGTATCCAGCTAGTCCTCCCTCCACCAGCACCTCTTTCCCGGCCATCGACTTGCTAAAGGAGCAGGGCACTTGTCCTGCAGAGGGGCCTACACCCTGGACCTGGCAGCTTGCTTCCTCCCAGTGTCATTTTTATTCCATCTGGCATTTGGAAGTCGTGCTGTTTCTGTGTCCAGGAATCCTGTCTCCCCATTACGTGCCTGGGAATACCCACCCGCCTCCAGGCCCAGGCTCAGAAGCTGCCACCACCGTCTTCTCTCTGTGCTCCCCAAATGCACACCGTGGACTTCTATTTGGCCTTTGAACCACATCGTTGTTTGGCATAGCTGCATCTTGGCAGAGGTCCTGGATGGTTTCCTTCAGGAGCCTGCTCCTCCCCTAAAACACCAAGACTCACGCTGGCTTTCTGTAGGCATCAGATGTCCGCAGATGTCTTGAGACAAACAGCTGGCTGGCGAAACCTGGTTATTAACTAGAAGCTTACATTTAGGCCCTAAAATTATGTTTGAAATGTACACAGGGGACTGACTTTTTACCATAGCTTTTGAATAGGATTGGGGGTGGTCCTCACTGCTCCCGACAGGGCAGTACTGCTGGCTGGCTGGGGCCCTGTGCTTCCCACCTTCCCAGCATGAACTTCCCCTTCTTGCCTTCTGTGATGGGCTCCAGGTGCCAGCTTTGAGGGGCAGGGTTTCCACGCTCTCGCTTTCCCTCCCTCCCTCCGACCAAGGGGAGCCCTTTCCCAACCTCCCCCTCCCCCAAAGCCTGCCCCTTAGGTTGCTTTGGTGCCTGCTGCCAGGCAGCTGGGACATCTATGGCCACCAGAGAGGTAACAGCTCAAACAGGACTCAATTCCTTTTCCTACTTCATTTATTATTTTATTGTTTTATTATTATTACTAGAGGCCTGGTGCACAAAAATTTATGTACTCAGGGCGGGGGGTCCCTCAGCCTGGCCTGTGTCCTCTTGCAGTCTGGGACCCCTCGGGGGATGACCACCTGCTGGCTTAGGCCCACTCCCTGGGGGTTTGGGCCTAAGCTGGCAGTCAGATATCCCTCTGGCAGCCGGGAGCACTTGGAGAATGTCCACTTGCCAGCAGGGAGCAGGCCTAAGCTGCAGTCGGACATCCTTAGTGCTGCTGAGGAGGCGGGAGAGGCTCCCACCACCACCGCTGTGCTGGCAGCCGTCAGCCTGGCTTGTGGCTGAGCAGAGCTCCCCCTGTGTGAGAGCGCACTGACCACCAGGGGGCAGCTCCTGCATTGAATGTCTGCCCTCTGGTGGTCAGTGTTTGTCATAGTGACCAGTCATTCCCAGTCATTCTGCTGTTAGGGTCAATTTGCATATTACCCTTTTATTATATAGGAGTGCCTGGCCAGTCTGGGTGAGGGGCTGATGGCTGTTTGCAGGCTGGCCACAGCCCCCAGCCACCCAAGCTCCCATTGGAGGCTGGCTGGAAGCAGGTATCTGGGATTTGTTTTTCTTTTATAATTGAAACTGTGTTGCTATGAGCAGAGGCCATAGCCAGCTCAGGGCAGGCAGGAAGTTTGGCTTCCTCCATTTCCCGGGCAACCAAGCCTCCTCCTTGCTCCAGCTCCATGGCTACCAGACGCCATCTTGGATGGGTTAATTTGCATACAGTCCCTCTGATTGGCTGGTGGGCGTTGCTTGGGGGCATAGCGAAGGTACAGTCAATTAGCATCTTTGTCTTTTATTAGTGTAGATTATTTTCCACATTTCAGCAGCTGGAGTGTCGTTCGTTCTGGACCTGTTCAGCTGTGGACAGCCCTGTCCCAGCAGACGCAACCCCAGTTCACTCTAAGACCAGCCTCCTCCCAGCGCCATACAGGGCTGCAGATTGCGGACCTCGCTCCCCCTGGGAGGGGAATGGTGGGGGCAGGGGGGAGGGGGAGGCCAACTGGGCACAGCCTATGACCTTGAAGAAAAGAGAGATGTTCACTCATTGTCTCCCCATTTACAGAGGGAGCGTGTCAGCTGGCAGTGTTGGCTGGCACTGTGAGTTCAGCTAGGCCTGCCAGATTTCACCAATAAAACCACAGTATGCCCAGTTGAGTGTGCCTTGCAGGTAAACAAGTCCTTTCTTACTATTTAAGTATGCCCCGGCAATATTGGGGGTTATTTATAGTAAAATGCTATTTGTTGTTTTTCTGAAACTCAGATTTAACAAGGTGACGGGATGTTACCTGGCAACCCCAGGTTAGCGTTCAAACAGTAAAATGAACTGGAAAATCTTCCACGCAAGGGACTGGAAGGGCCTGCCGTAGGAGCAAACATGGCTGAGCTCCCTTTGCTGCAGCAGAGAAGTGATCAGATGGCTGGCATGGTCTGCATCAGGCACTAAGCACGTGCCACCCCTGCCTGCAAAAGCGCCTCCCTCTGAGCCTGGGCAATGATTTACAAAGCAGTAAACATGGAAATTCACTCACACCCAAATCCAGGGGCAAGAACACCCAGAACAGCAAGTCCTGCCTGCAGTTGCCAAGGAAGGAACAAAATAAACCACGACCAAACCAAATACCAGTAGCTGCGAAAGTGGTTGTGCAGGGAAGCAGTTTCTCGTAGGGAGAGTGGGTGACCTGAAGCTTGTCGTTACAAGGAGAGGGTCCTGAGGGCCTTCCGCTCTGCAAGCGACCACCCCACTCACACGCACACTCCGCCCAGGCCCAACCTCACGGCGCCGACCTGCTCCAGCTTTGCTTTGGCCGACTCCGCAGCCTGGAGTGCGTTACTTTCCGTTAACTCAGTGGCACATTTAAAAATTCTGTAAGTGTTCCTGGCCAGAGGCTCCGTTAGTCGGGCATTTCCCCGGGCACTGAAAGGTTTCTGGTTCAATTCCTGGTCAGGGCACATGCCTGGGTTTCAGGCTCGATTCCTGGTTGGGGGCATGCAGGAGGCAGCTGATTGATGTTTTGCTCTCATATCAATGTTTCACTCCCAAAAAACCAATACACAATCTTTTTAAAAAATACTGTGCCACTTTGGCTAGTATTGGTACACATATATGCCCAGAAACATGCTTGTATTTACCGCTTAATTGAACTGAATGCCTCATGAGCAAACTGCTGTGCAGCTATGGGGTGAGGGTGGGATGTGGGGTGTGAGGGAGCATGGGGGTGCGGGCTGGACCACACAGTCCTGCCCTCAGAGCGCTTAGACTCCAGAGAGAAAGACTCACAAGGATCAGCCTCCGACGCCAGAGGTGTCTACAACTGTCCAGAGGAATCAGCTCCATGGCTGGGAAGGGAACAAACAGTGCAGGGGAGAGGGTAGGAGTGAGAGGCTAGGGAGGCGGGGAATATGCATATCGTATCAAATATGCAAATGTCCATATCATAAAGTAATTTATGGAGGGGTGCAGAGGGAATGTCCATGTATCATGTAGACCACATATCTAAATAATGGATGTTACATTGAATCCAAAAGTACTAAAATGTAATGGGCTATAGCCCTATGTGGGTCAGTAGAGGAAAAATACAATTTATAAATGCATGAGCAAGATTCAATTTACATTGAATGATGAAGGCCCAGCCATTTTGGACGGTCTAAATCCAGAAGCATGTGGACATTGTGTCTTTGAGTCCATAATGCTATGAACTGTGGTATGTAAGCAAAATTCCACACCCTGAAAGAAATGCTAGTAATGCTAAATGCTAATGAATACTATGGCCATTAAACAAAACATGATTTGTTTCTTTTTTAAACAAAATGTGAGCCCTGACCCAGAAGTGAATGCATAGATTGCTCTTCTGTTCTTCTCCATGGAAACATGGTTGGGACATACAGAGTTCCCACGTGGTAGCCAGATCACATCGCTGTCCTGTAGAAAACCTAAATCAGCTCCGTCCTCGGCCCACACCCCCCCCCCCGCCCCCCGCCCCCCCCCCCCCCCCCCCCCCCCCCGGTGTCACCTACACCGCCTCCCGCCCCAACAGCCTCCGCACCTGCCAGTCTCCTGATTGGCTTCGCTCAGCGCCAGAACACACCATGTTGGGGTCCCACAGGCAACCCAGAAGCATAATGGACTAACTTGAAAATGACCTCAACAGCACCGCGATCCCACTGTCTTTGGCTTTGGAACACCTGTAGGAAGCTGACTCAGTCCCACTCCCTCCAGAGCGGCTGTGGAGCCCGACCTCTGTGCGTCCCACCCCCCCCCCGAGCCCTGACTGGAATTTAGGGATTCAACAGGAAAGCCCTTTTCGTTCTTTCCCAGTGAACTCTGCCCCTACCGCCTCTGAATTCTCCCTAAGAGGTCTGTTGTCCACAGAGAGTGTACGTGACGGTCTGCTAAGGCCAAAGCGCTGTTCTCTTTCAGGAGCTGGATATTAATCGGTCATTGATCTTTGAACTCTGGCTGGGCTCAAAAATAAAAAAGGAAAAGCATTCATTCTTTCCCTTTTCCTTGCTGGGTGACTAACACCCAGGTGCTATGGTGAAGAGGATAGTTCTGGGGTGAGAACTAGGTTGCATTAATGTGCAGGGAGGTGCTGTTGGGGGGAAGTTATTGAACGCTTCTAAGCTGAGGCGCAAAAGAGCTGGCTCCACACAGGAGCGAATTGTGTGCAACTCTTCCCAATTCTGTGTTCAGTAACGTCGGGTTGATAGTGTGAAATCAGCCGTGGCGATGTTTACACCATGGAAATGGGCAAACACTACAAATTGTCATCCCTCTCCCTCCCCAGGCTCCATGCTACCCACTCACCAGCTCATCACTGCCTCTAAGCCTAAGTTTCCGCATCCAGGTAATGGGGATGACAACAGTCCTGCACCAGAGGGTCGCTGTGAGAGTCAAATAACACCAAGCATATAAATGCCCAGAAAGCCTCAGGCACGGAGTGCTCAGCAGAGCACTGCTACCATCCACTAGTCTAGTACCTCCAAGCTACTTCCATTCTAACCCATCACTTTCTTACTCACTCAACCAATATTATTGTCAGCCCAACCATGGTCCAGGTAAATCCTTCTACATCACTTTCCCATTCTTTCCTACTGGCTACGGTAATTTCCCCCAGTCCCAACTATCTGGCTGACCTAGGCTGGACCATAGGTTCTGTGAATAGGGAAAGAGGAGGACAGGGGATGTGAGTAAGAGGAAGGGAAATATAAAGTAAATGTAGCACTGAATTCCTGCTTCCCCATGTCAGGGACTGGATTTTGTTCCTGGATCTTCCACTAATTCTTTGTTGTCCTGGAAATTCTCTCCATGTCTCTGTTTATGCATCAGCAAAACCTGGGCAGATGTACCTGTGTGCGTGCACACATCCCACCCCCACCCCAACGTTCGTGTGGGGAGGGCTCTGAGCTTTAAATTGTGATGGACAATCTTTTCCGATGGATGGCACCGCCTGCCACTCCATTCGTCAGGGGTGCCCTCCAGGCATTGTGCTGCCTTTTCTGTTTCCTGTTTGGCGTCCAGGTTTTCTTGTCTGTCAGTATCGTCGCCTCTCGATGGAAGAAGGAAAAGGAGGGATCACTGAGACTGTGCCCACAAAATGCCAAAAAGCTACGGAGCCTGAATGTGTAGAAAGCTAACTTCTTCCAGAACTCACTTGCTATGTATTGGTTTGCTGGCTTTGGAAAATCTGCTCTGTGATTGGCTCTGAGCTCCAATGGAGTACTGGGAGGAGGATGAAACTAGGAACTGTCCTTACGTGTAGAGTTTGCAGGGCTAATTATTTAATCAGGGTTCTTGCACACTCCCTTGAAAAATGGGAAGTTAGAGGTGTTTTTCCACTAGCTCTTTCCAACTGCTCCTTTCTGCCCGCATCCTTACCACAGCTCACCTAACTCTGCCCTGATTTGCTGGCTGGCCTGCGGCTACCATCCGTCTTCCCTGACCCTCTCTCAAGCCCATAAACCAGGTCTAGGATACTTTGCTTCCCCTCACTGGTTTGCTCCAGATGCAGACAAATCTCCTGCTCAGCTCAGTACCGCAGAGTAGGAATGTTTTTACTTTAAGAACCTAAAGGGCATTGAGCTGGCATTCGCCAGTATGATCCTCCTGATTATTAAGATATTGAAACACTGCAAATGACATGATCTTCTATATAAAAACACCTGCTAAAAATAATAAATAAAATCAACATACAAAAATCAGTAGCATTTCTATAATTAACAAACCATTTAAAAAAGAAATTAAGACAATTCCACTTACAACAGCATCAACAATAATAAAATACTTAGGAATAAATTTAGTCAAAGAGGTGAAATATCGGTACACTGAAAACCATAGAACGCTGATGAAAGAAACGGAAGATGACACAGATAAGTGGAAATATATCCTGTGCTTATGGACTGGTATTTTAATATTGTTAAAATGCCCATACTGCCCAAAGTGATCTACAGATTCAAAGCAATTCCTACCAAAATTACAATGGCATTTTTTGTAGAAATAGAAAAACAATCCTAAAGTTCATATAGAACCAAAGACCCCCAAATAGCCAAATCAACCTTGAGCAAAAGGAACAAAGGTGGAGGCACACACTTCCTGATTCAAAATATACTACAAAGCTATCACAGTATGGCACTGGCATAAAAACAAACATGTGTTCCAGCCCAAACCTGGGCTCCCTCCAGGCTGCATGAGGCCTCCTGGTCCAGTGATTCAAATGCCACTGAGGATCAGTGCCCATTTGATGGGGAGGAGAATGAAGGCTTCCCTTATTTTATTTTTCATGAATTCATGCATGGGTGGGGTCCCTCAGCCTGGTCGGTAATCAAGGCCTATCAGGGGGCCAGTTGGCCAGTGGGGAGGGGCCGCAGAAAGTTCACCGGCCATGGGAGGTTGGCTGTGGGAGCACACTGACCACCAGGGGGCAGCTCCTGCATTGAGCGTCTGCCCCCTGGTGATCAGTGTGTGTCATAACGACTGATTGACCAGTCATTCCAGTCATTCAGTTGGAATGGTCACTTAGGCTTTTATATATAGAGATTGTGATGAAAAACACATAACAAAATTTTCCATATTTTTTTCAATTATAGTTTACATTCAGTATTATTCTGTATCAGTTTCAGGTGTACAATATAGTGGTTAAACAATCATATACTTTACAGAGTGGTCCCCCTGATATTTCAAGTACCCCCCTGGCCTATACATAGTTATTACAATATTATTGACTATATTCCCTATGCCAGTGATGGCGAACCTTTTGAGCTCAGCATGTCAGCATTTTGAAAAACCCTAACTTAGCTCTGGTGCCGTGTCACATATAGAAATTTGTTGATATTTGCAACCATAATAAAACAAAGATTTATATTTTTGATATTTATTTTATATATTTAAATACCATTTAACAAAGAAAAATCAACCAAAAAAATGAGTTCCATAGGTTCACCATCACTGCCCTATGCTATACTTTACATTCCCATGATTATTCTGTAACTACCAATTTGTACTTCTTAATCCCTTTACCTTTTACACCCAGCCATCAACCCCTTTCCCTTCTGGTAACCATCAGTCTGTTCCCTGCATCTGAGTCTGTTTCTATTTTGTTTATTTCATCCTTTAGATGCCACATGTAAGTGAAATCATAGGGCATTTGTCTTTCTCTGTCTGACTTATTTCACTTAGCAGAATACCCTCTAGGTCCATCCATGCTGTTGCAAAAGGTAAGATTTCATTCTTTTTATGGACAAGTAGTATTCCCAAGTGTCCATCAACAGGTGAGTGGCTAACAAAATGTTCCATCTTAACCATCTTTAAGCACGCAGGTCAGTAGTGTTTAATATATTCACACTAGAGGCCCAGTGCACGAATTCATGCACAGGTGGGGTCTGGCTGGCTCACCCCCAATGGGGGCCCATTGGGGCCAGGCCAGTGGGGGGAGGGCTGCGGGCAGTTGGCCAGTCAGCCTTGCCCCCAATCGGGGTGTTGGGGGCCTATCAGGGGGGGGTCTGGCTGCAGTGGGAGGGGGCAATCAGGGCCCAGATCAGGCTGGTCAGCTGCTGCAGTGCATGTCATAGTCACGGTCATTCTGGTCATCCCGCCATTCCGGTTCCTGGGCATATATATACACTGAGTGGCCAGATTATTATGACCACCTGACGTTTGTAGGCAAATTAGCTATAATTTTGCACTGAAGTTGCTAGAGGGCCAGACCATTATAAATAGGGAAGCAGGTTGTTTACCATGACAGAAGTGATTTTTTTTCTGAAGATATGGGTAAACAACGCGATTTAACAGCCTTTGAACATGGGATATATTTGAACGTGAGTGGCCAGATTATTATGACCACCCCATCAGTACTTCGTTGGGCCACCTTTTGCCTTCATTACTGTGGCGATTCTTCTTGGCATTGAGTCCACGAGATGTTGAAAGGTGATGCGAGGAATCTGACACCATGCCTGATGAATAGCACTGCCCAGCTCTGTGAGATTTGATGGCTGTGGAACCAGCTGCCTGATGGCTCTTTTAACTTCGTCCCACAAGTGCTCAATTGGATTGAGATCTCGTGATTGTGGGGGCCACCTAAGCAAGGTAAAGTCTCCCTCATGTTCTTGAGACCACTCCTGCACAATACAAGCACCATGGCATGGTGCATTGTCTTGTTGGAAGAAGCCATCTCCATGGGGATACGCGATCAATATGATAGGATGAACCTGATCAGCAATGATACTTAGGTATGTTATGCTATTCAGACGTTGTTCCACATGAATTAAAGGGCCCAAACCATGCCAGGAAAACATGCCCCAAACCATAACACTGCCCCCACCAGCTTGAAGGGTTGTACTCATGCATGTGGGGTGCATACTTTCATGCTGTTTCCACCAAATTCTCACTCTGCCATCTGCATGATGCAACTGGAAATGTGATTCATCGGACCACATGACTTTTTTCCAATGCTCGACTGTCCAATCCTTGTGTTTCTGTGTGAATTTGAGACATTTTATCTTGGTAACTGCAGACAGCAAAGGTGTTTCAACAGGCCTTTGGCTTCCATATCCCATACAATGCAGTGTACGGCTAACTTGCCTACAAACGTCAGGTGGTCATAATAATCTGGCCACTCAGTGTATATATAATTGTGTAACACATCCCTAGAACTGTCTCATGCAAAACTGAAACTCTGTACCAGTTAAACAATAACGCCCCACACCCCCATTCCCCAGTTCCTGGTAAGCTCCACTCCACTTGTTCCTATGAGTTGGACTACTCTCAGCATCTCATATATGTAAATTGGACAGATTTACCTTTTTGTGACTGGCCTGTTTTACTTAGCATAATGCCCTCAAGGTTCATTTATGTTGTTCATTCCTTTTTAATATGTGCAAGGTGGAGGAAAGTAGGTTAACAGTTGTTCATATGGAAAATAATACAATCATAATAAGTAATCCAAGAATAAACTTTGTGTTTCATTTACTCACAACTGTAAACCCACTTTTGCCCAACCTGTATATGATGTGGATTATCTATAATAATAAAAGCATAATATGCAAATTGACTGAATGACCGAACAGCAGAACAACCGTCAGGACGACCTTCCAGACGACCTCGCTATGACACGCATGGTGCCAGGCCAGCCAAGGCGGGTGTGATGCGATTGGTTGGGGGGCTCAGCCATCACCCCACAATTGCCCCGCAGAGGGAGGCCCAGGCCACCCTCTGCACAGTGATCGATCGCGGAGCCCCAGCTGGGTGGGTAGGGCCTCACTCTGCTAGGCAATCTACCGAGGGGCTCCAAAGAGGGAGACCCTGGCTACCTTGCCAGCGGTGCTGTGGTAGGTGGGCGGGGCCTCCTTCTGCGGAGTCATTGATCTCAGAGCCTCGCAATCAATTGCCCCACAGAGGGAGGCCCAGGCCACCAGCTGCAACACTGTGGCGGGTGTGTGGGGCCAGCCAGCGATCATCCCACAGAGGGAGACCCAGGCCAGTCAAGCGATGGTACCCCACACCTGTCGCCCTGATCACAGGCCAGGCCTAGGGACCCTACCCAAGGGGTCCCAGATTGGGAAAGGGTGCAGGCGGGCTGAGGGACACCCTCCCTGCCCCCCACGCCCCCATGCACAAATTTCATATACCTCTAGTGTGGTATAATATGTACCATCTTCTGTTTATCCACTTATCTGTCAATGGACATTTAGCCTGCTGCCACTGTTTGGCTATTGTAAATAGTGCTGCTAGGAATAGGGGTGTACAAATATATCTTCACACCTTGCTTTCCATTCTTCTGGGTATATATCCAGGAGTAGAAAAGCTGGATCATAAGGTAGTTCTGTTTTTAACTTGTTGAGGAAACATTCTATTGTTTCGCACCAACAGTGCACAAGGTTTCCAATACTTCCACAGCTTCATCAATGCTTGTTATTTTCTCTTTTTTTCATAGTAGCTATTCTAGTGGGTGTGATCATGTATGGTGAGAAAAAGATAAATCTATTCCGTTGTCCTTTATTATAGGACTAGAGGCCTGGTGCACAAAAATTTGTGCACTCGGCCTGTACCCTCAGCCCGGCCTGTGCCCTCTCGCAGTCTGGGACCCCTCGGGGGATGACCACCTGCTAGCTTAGGCCTGCTCCCCGGGGGATTGGGCCTAAGCTTGCAGCCAGACACCCCTCTGGCAGCCTGGGAGCCCTCGGGGGATGTCCACTTGCCAGCGGGGAGCAGGCCTAAGCTGCAGTCGGACATCCTTAGTGCTGCTGAGGAGGCGGGAGAGGCTCCCACCACCACCGCTGTACTGGCAGCCATCAGCCTGGCTTGTGGATGAGCAGAGCTCCCCCTGTGGGAGCACACTGACCACCAGGGGGCAGTTCCTGCATTGAGTGTCTGCCCCCTGGTGGTCAGTATGTGTCATAGTGACCAGTCATTACCAGTCATTCTGCTGTTAGGGTCAATTTGCATATTACCCTTTTATTATATAGGATTATGTTTTTCATTCTTTCTCAAAGGTTAAAATCTACTTTCTTTCATCAAATGATGGCCTTCACAGAGGCTTCCTTATTTTAAATATTCTTTACATGAAAAAAATTAGAAGTTGACATCGCTGTGTCAGTCCCTGCAATGAAAAGGAAATGTTCAGACCATGTAATCCAAGTCTAGAAACCTATTGGGTGGAAAGAGCAGCAAAAGCACCAATACCTCCTTGGGGTAAGAAGAGAATGTGTTTAAAAAACAAAAAGAAAAAAAAATTGATCTTATCACAGGTACAACAGAGACAGAATAACATCGCCCAGCTCAAAGCCAGTGCCACAGGCTCTAATCTAAGTGGGACAGCAGATGGATATTGGAAGCTGCAGAGTAGCACCTGCCTCACCCACCCTGTTCTGGGGAGGGGGAGAGCTGCTTTTATATGGCAGAATTTACAAGGAATTATATCCCAGCACGGATCAAAATATGAAGCCTTGTATTAGAGGCTGGCTTTTAAACTACTATATTAAATGTGAAAAGATGAATTGGCGTGTCCTTTTAAATGCCATTACCTTGAAAGCCATATATGTATTTTAATGATTTTTGAACACATTCTTTTGAATGATTCCCCAGGCAGTAATCGCCATGCATTCAGAATGGACGTGATTCCTGGAAATAACTAGAAGTGATTCAGAGCCGCATCTGGTGAAGATGATTGGCATCACGCGGGGAAATGCTAGCGTCATCAACAAAAAGACATACGGCTACAGAATAATAGAGCCGATATGTAAACCTTTCTGAAGGCAATTCCAAAAGAGGAATTCCGGAAATATTTTGAGCAATGGCAAAAGTGTGTAGGTGTCCAACTTGACTCTTCTGAAGGAGAACCTGCGAGTTTAAATTCTGCTGTGAATATTTTGGGGAAAACAAAACAGAGGCAAAAACCTCATTCTCTTGGAATGCTCAACACAAGCTCGTCACTCGCAGGCCATGGCTTGGACCACACTTTGGTTCTCTCTGCCTTGCAAGTCTTTTTTTTTAATACTCTGAATATTGCCCTGGCGGGTGTGGCTCAGTGGTTGGAGCTTCGGCCTGCAAACCAACGGGTTGCAGGTTTGATTCCCTGTCCGGACACATCCCTGGGCTGCAGGTTTGACCCCTTGCCCCAGTTGGGGCACATGTGGGAGGCAACCAGTCGATGTGTCTCTTCACATTGATGTTTCTCTCTCTCTCCCCCTTTCCTCCCTCCCTCCCTTTCACTCTCTCTAAAAATCAATGGAAAATATATCCTCAGGTGAGGATTGACAACAAAAATTACTCTGAATATTTAAATTGGGAGATTTAAATTTTTTAAATCTCAATTTCTGACTAATATGAACAATCAGCAGAATCGTGCTGTCCTTCTCGGGCATGCTCCGCAGCCAGATTGCCTGAGTCTGAACCCCGCTCGCCCACTCTCTTGTGTGACCTTCAGTTTATTGACCTCGGTGCCTTAGCACTCAGAGCAACTCATTTTCCTCATCTGAAACATAGGGATGCGACAGTCCCTCCAGCATAGGTTATTGGGAGCCTGAAAGGAAACAATGGGTTTGTCTCATCTGGGAACACTGCACCCCCTCCTCTGCGGCAGCTGAGCCGTGGCTGCCCTGACTAGGGGCAAACAGTCTCCAATTGGACACAGTTCCCACTTGAGCTACAGTAGTGCTTCCCGGCTGTCTGTCCGTCCAGGGCCATTCCTAGTGCTCCTTGGACTGTCCCTATCATCTTGGCAAAGGCTCTCCCCTCTCACACCAGTGAGAGTCACTCCCAAGGCACGCAGCCTTGCAGAGCAAATGGAATTTCTTTCTTTCAACTATAACTGATATCCTTCCCAGGAGAACAGAAAAATATTTATATCTCTTCCAATCTGGGGCTCTTCTTGCTGTTTAGGGTTTTAGTCTGTTGAAAATTAACTGAATTCTACCAGGACTGGTTTAAGGGGTTTTCATGGAATGGCTTCACGTCTCTGACTCTGGCCCCATCTCCATTCTTTTCCTCGGGTAGGCATCTGGGTGTATGAGGGCCACACTCTTGTCTTCGAGGCTTTGGGGAGAAAGGGTCCTCAAATCAGGCTTTGCAGGAGGTGCGCCTGGGCTGCCCAGGGCCTGCCCATTGTCATTGTCCGGCTGTCACTTGTCTGGATGACCTGCCCGAACTGGCCCACCCTACCTGGGCTCTCACAAGCACCGGGGTCTGACGCCCCTGCACACCCATCCCTGTCGCCCTGCTCAAGGCCGCCCTGTCCCCTCTCTGTGATCCTCTTTGACAAGGGCCCCAGGCAAGCCTTCAACTAACTCCATACCTGCTGCCTGAGCCTGGGTCCCTAGGAAGACAGTCTGCAGTAAAAGGGAAAAGCCAGTGCATGATGGGTAGAGGGATGGGGAGGAGCAATCCAGGGGAGTCAGAGGTAAAGGTAACTGCAGTAGGAGATGGGGGAAGGCAAATACATGAGGTACACGAGGACGCACAGGGGAATGACCAGTGGCTCTGGCACAGGGACACCCCTGAGAGGCTGCGTGGAATCACTGAGCCTTAGAAGAGTCAGGAGGCAGGAGGTGGGGTCGAGGGAAGGGGAGGAAGGGTAAGAAATGTCTCTGCTCGCTTCTCCTAGTTCCTGTCTCTCTGTTCAAACGTCACCCCAACTCTTCTGTACTTCTGGGCTGTGTTCCTGTCCCTCCAGGCGGCACTGGGAGAAGCCCAATCCATCCCATGGCCCTGCATCTGAACTTGAAAATTCCTGGGCTCTGGCTTCCGCGGCAATGGTTCCCTTAGGGCCACACTGCAGACAGGGAGAGGGTGAGGTCACCCACACAGCCTGGGCAAGGGCACGCTGCAGGCCGGCCAAGTCGTCACAGCAATTGTCCCAGGTGCCTACAGGGAGTCAAGAGCAGCTGAGGGTGGAAGGCCCAGTGTGGCTGGCAGCAACCCCATCACCGGGCCCAGGAGCGCGTGGCCAAAGGAATCTGCAGAGGCAGATAAATGAGGGCCAGTTCACCCCCTCTGGGTCACTGCCGGGTTGCCTGGGTCTGAGCCACTCCCCAGGGGTGCAAAGAGCAGCTCTGGAAAGCTCCCTTCCAGCCCCACCTCCTAACCAGGCCACACCACTGAGTCTGCTTGGCTCTGGGGGCCCCAGGGCAGTGAACAGGGGGAGCACCTCAGATGATCCCCTCCCAGAGTCCCTGATGCTCTCAGCGTGCTCCTGGTCACATGGACCCCCAGTGTACTCCTCCCTCCCTGCTTCCTCCTGCCACCTCCTACAATCCCTCACGACCAGGAGGGGCAGGTTCCTACCTTTCCCGTCCACTATTTCACAGCCACCAGTCCTCAAGTCCAAGGGCAGAAAGGGGGTCTTCCCTATTCAGTAAGAAACCTCTGGCTGGGTCCTCAGAGCCTAGTTCTTGACCGTGTTGGAGAGGGGATGTGGGTCCCTGCAAGTTCCTGCTGGGTGTGCCAGCCACGAAGGCTCTCGCCCCTTCTCCTGGCCACTTGTCAGGGTTATGTCCGTAGGGAGCAGACTGAGGGGTGAGGTAACACCTTCCCCAGACAAAGAGCAGGCTTGCTGTGCAAGAGGTGAGGCCCTAAACGCAGTGCCGCTTGGCCAGGGGTGGGCAAACTTTTTGACTCGAGGGCCACAATGGGTTCTTAAACTGGACCGGAGGACCGGAACAAAAGCATGGATGGAGTGTTTGTGTGAACTAATATAAATTCAAAGTAAACATCATTACATAAAAGGGTACAGTCTTTTTTTTTTTAGTTTTATTCATTTCAAACGGGCCGAATCCGGCCCGTGAGCCGTAGTTTGCCCACGGCTGCCCTTGGCCATAACACAGCATTCTCGCCTTCCCCAGTGTTTCCTGTGAGCACCCGGGAGGCCCAGGGAAGAACCTACAAAGGGAGCAAATCGTGGGGCTCCATGGGGTTCTGTACTCTTATGTTAGTCACACTCAGCCTTCAGCAACTCATTAAACATCTTGGTTGAATTCTTCTTACCAGCCTGTAGGGCATGTAGAGGCATCTGCCCTGGCCAAGCAAGTAAGTGCTCACAGCCCATTCCTCCTCGGGTGTTCCTGGCTTCCTTGGACTTGGGAGTTGGTTGGTTACATGCAATCACAGCTCTCGGACAGGTTCAAGAGAAGTTGGGAATTTGCGGCTATTTTGGCAGATTATCACTTGATTGAGGGGTAAAATGATGAACTAACTGAAGGCAGTGACTCAGGAGTAAACAGATAAGCTGGAGAACCAACCCTCCAATGACAAGAGAAAACTCTTGGACATTAAAAATACGGTAAGGCGTGCACTGAGCTGGGACAGAGCACTGCAGATAACTGCTGACCTTCATCGGAATCCTCTCTGAGTTAAGCAGTTCACAACCACGGGCCTGCGTGGCTTTGAGAAAAAAGAGTTTAAAGCTGCACAATCTTATTGACCGCTAAGTCGTGAGCAGTAAGCGAAGCATCCCAATTGCATGTGGTGGGTTGTTGCTCCAGTTTGGGGACACACATCAAAACCCACTGAGAGAATTTGAATCAGCTCGTCTCCAAGAAACAGAGATTAAAGTTCGGGAAGCACTGGCTCACGGTAAAGTTGGCGTTTCTATGGCTCGTCTTCTTCAGTGACTGGAAAAAAATTGAGTTGCTTGCAGCACCACGTCGGCATCCAAGAGTGTCCTTAAAATTAGTGTCGGATAATACAACTGCACGTGAGGAGCCGGGCAGAGCAGGCCTCACAGGTGAGAC
This sequence comes from Myotis nattereri, assembly GCF_964212035.1. Taxonomy (NCBI): domain Eukaryota; kingdom Metazoa; phylum Chordata; class Mammalia; order Chiroptera; family Vespertilionidae; genus Myotis; species Myotis nattereri. Next base: position 200,310,050 of record NC_138075.1, read on the forward strand.
CGCTGCCCAGACAAGCCGAGACATGGCAGCTCGACTTGGCTTCAGCCGAGCTTCATTCCAGCGAACAAGCCCGCTGCCATCTGCTGGCACCCACAGTTGCCTGGGTTGGAACCACAGCGTTCCCAGACAGCCTGGCACCCCGACACAAGCTGAGCCGAGTCAGGGTTCTCCTGCTTGTCTTCTCCTGAAGCTCTTGCTTTAACTAAGGACTTCCAGAATCACATTTACGGAAAAGAAATGAGTCGCGGGAAATGATGTGTCGTGTTTTAGCTGCTAGTGAATTCCTTGGGCCCCTTCCATGTAGTGGCTGAGAACCCAATCTGAAGAAGTAACTGGCTTCCGCTTACTGTAAGGTGAAGTTGGGTCAAGCAGAAATGGGAAGTTTGTGTTCTCAACCGCTTAGAGGAGGGAGGGGGAGGTGTCAAAATCTGTGTGGCTGGTTCCCACATGGAAGCTGGTTCCCAGTTGCTCATCAGAAACAAATAATAAATTCATATACGTTCGTGTACCTTCAAAGCAACAGATAAATAAAAACCAAGAAGCTCTGCCACCTCCCCCCGCCGAAATACTGAGTGGGGCCCCAGAGAAAAGAACTTGCTATTACAGTAGGATACGCAGTCTATAGTCTTCCTTCTTCCTGGGGAATTCGTGTTGGAACCCGGCAGGGGGTTGAGCAGAACAGGGCTTTGCGGAGAGAGGACTCCTTCTGCTTCCAAACACGGGGAGCCCCGCTGTCTCCGCCAGGCCTCCCAAGCGCAGGAGCGTCTTCTCCTTGTCAGCGGCCTCCCTCCCTCCAAGCTGCCCCCAGGACTAGGGGGAGTTCTCTTTGGCAAAGCTGCCAAAGCAAGGCCTTTCCGCACACAGCGTTTCTGACCACCGCCCGCGGAGCCAAAACTTGTATTTTCTTTGGGTGGGAAGAGCATTCCTCCCGAGCATACAGAATAGTTCTGTGCCATTATTGAGCCATATGTGCCGGAGCCGTTTGGAAAGCTGCTAATTAGCCTCAGAGCCGTGTGGACAGAAGTGAAGAAGCTGGGAAGTTTCATGCCTGTTAATTCCCTGTGAGCACGTATTAAAACTTGATTTTCTGTGTGTGTTGTTGTTTTTTTTTTAAAAAAAGGGAGAAGAGTATGGACTCTGTGGCCAGATGGCCTGGGTTCAGATCTTGCCTCTTCACTTTTGAACTGTGTGACCTTGGGAGAAATGCCTAACCAGCCTGTGCCTCTGGTATTTTCACCTGTGTAATGAGAGTAACAAGGTTATAGTGAGGACTAAGTAAGTTGTCTGCAAAGAGCTTAGGATGGGCCTGCCTCGTGGAAAGCGCTGAGCAGATCTTACCTAGGATTATTTTGGTAGCAAACTTTCCATATCGCAGTTGTTTGTGATCCGTGAGGCGCCCTCTACCGGTCAGCGGAGGAGGAACATCTGAGAGGTCCCTCAGGGTGTTGATTGACTGAGCCTCCTTTGAAACTCTCCCCATGCCTTGTTCTATGCATCTCTTCCATCTGGCTGTTCCTGTATTATCTCCTTTTATGATACACTGGTGACCTAGAATGTTTCTCTGAATTCTGTGAGCCGCTCTAGCAAATTGACTGAACCCCAGAAAGGGTGTGGGAACCTCCAATTTATAGCCAGTTGGTGAGAGGCACAGGCAACAATCAACTTGCGTGGCATCTGAAGGGAGGGGGCACAGTCTGTGGGACTGCGGCCTTAACCCAGAGGTCGGACGCTCTCTCCCGGCAGTGTCAGAGCTGAGTTAGTGGTGTGGTGCTGCTGGAAAGTACACAGGGCATCAGAGTATCCCCCCACTTCCGAAAGCTGGCCAATCAGCAAGAGCCTCACTCCGGGGCTGCAGCTTAACCAATCCCTAAACATTCCCACTTCTGAAAACCAGCCAATCCCTGAACTCCACGTTTCTCCAAAACTATAAAATTAGCAGGAGAGCGACCCAGGAAAATCCACCAGAGAACCAAGCAGCACACGTAGGGCTTACATGCCTCAACCCTCTCCTGGCCAACTTGTCCCCACGATTGGCTCCCCAGTAACCTGCAGGGGTGGAGACATCACCTGAGCTTAAACCTCAGCTCTTCCACCGTCCAACTATGCGACTTAAACATCCGGCACCTCAGTCTCCTCCATGTCCTTCCCATGATTGCTGAACGCTGTTCAAGGCGATCAGGATCAAGCACGCGGCCTGGTTGGCTGACTTCTCTTCCGAAAGGAGCTATAAGATGCCAATAAGCCACTAACTGACCTCCTTGACTGCATCCCAGGACCCATCACAGCTTTCGGGCAACCGGCTCTCAAAACAAATCCATGGGTATGCACGTGACATCCATGTGCTGAAGTGTGAAGATGACCGTGTGGAACCAGAAAGGACTACGTCTAATTTTTTCTTGTTCAGTGCCCTGAGTCTGTCGCCTGCAAGGTCATCTCATAGTAGTCAGATTTCAAAAAGCACTTTGCCTAAAAAGACCCACTAAAGTCTGCTCCCTTAACTCCAAGCGCCTACGGAGGAAGCGGGTGATGGCTCCAGGTAGCTTTTAGTAGAGAGAGTGGGGGGGGGGGGGGGGGAGAGTGGATAGAGGGAGACATAAGCAATGAAAACACTTGGCTGCACAGGTTTTGACAGTGTAACTGCACAGAAAAACAAACGCTGCATGAAAATGGTGTCAATTCTGATGACAGGAGAGAGCACAGGTCGCCACCAGCCTGCAAGCTCTCCCAGGAACTGAATGCTGGCAACCACTGCCCCCTGGATGGGAGATTGGATGCCAACACAACATGAGCTTTCAATCCGTAAACATTCTCGTTAGCAGGTGAATTTCCTGTTCTCTCCGTCCTCCCGCTAAGTCCTCTCACGTACACCTCAGCCCAGCTCCCTGGTCTCTCCCCACTGTGGTTTCGCTCCACTGACTCTCCCTGCCCCACACTGCCTGGCTTCTCACCTCCAGCACCTACGTTTCCCTCTCGCCTTTCAGAATCTCTGGGGTCTTCCTCCCATGGGTGAGCTCCCCTTTACAAAAATGCCTAAAGGCTGGGCCTGGGGAGGGTGCTCCTAGAACACTGACCTTCGTCCCCCTTCCTGCGGGGAAGGAGCTGGGTGCTCTGCTGGTGAGTGGGCAGACTTGGGGCCAAGTCTTCTGAGGGCAGCAGAGGTTAACCCCTTGTGAGAAGGGCACAGCGAGCATCTCCTGCCTGGAAGAATCCTTGCTTTGTGTGGGTGGGGTTTCAGCTGCAGCTGGACACTCCCATAGGGAACCCCGGGGGTCAGGGAAGCACTTCGTCCACCAGGGAACATGCCTCTCAGTGGCTTTATGTAGCTGCCTCAGTACATTCCACATCCTTGCTCACTAGAGTCCCCGTGTTATCCTTTCATCAACTGTACTGCCATCTCTTGGAGACAACCAGACACTCTTCTGTCCTCAAAAGCCCAAACTCGCTGCTGCCTCTGTCGCTGTCTGCGTGCACTCTCTAGGAGTCTTACATGGAGTCCCCGTCTATCCTGTGATGCCCTTTTCTCCAAAAGGAACTCTCAGCTCCTTTCTGGTCCACTATCTATAAGTGGCTAATGCCACGCACACCTGACAGGCACCAGACCTCCCGTCAGGAGCCCTTCTTAATTCTTCAGGCTGTTTTCTAGCCACTCCAGCCCCCTCTCTGCAAGTTTATCATCCTTAATGCCCGTGTTTTCAATTTCACACAGGAATTCTGCCTAACACACAATTGAAGTTTGCTGATACAATGGTTACGCGGAGAATCTGAAAACCAGCCCTGCTGTAGGAGGATCAGGGCTTGAAGGATTTATGAGCACCAAATATGCAGAATAGGTTGCTATAGGCATCTCATATTTTATTCAATGATTTTGGGGTATATCTGTGATAGGATGATAACCCTTGTCCAAGTCCTACTCTCAAGATGCGAGTATTTAGGAGCCACCACAGGTCATGAAACCAAATAATAATAATAATAATAATAATAATAATAATCTACACTAATAAAAGAGAAACATGCAAATTGGCATCATTCCACTACACCCACCAGCCAATCAGGATGAGTACACAAATTAACCCAACAAAGATGGCGGTTAATTTGCATACACAGGTGCAGAGGGAAGACTGAAGGCTCTGGCTGGAGCGAAGACTGAAGACTGAAGAGGCTGACTTCTCTGCTGCGGCCGGACCCAAGGCCTGGGTCCCGGGTGCCAGAGGAAAATCTGTGCCAGCAGCCAGAGGAAGGAAGGCCTATTGCGTGAATCTTTGTGCAACGGGATTCTAGTAATAATAATAAGCAAGTAGAGACAAAATACTAGTACAGTGGATTTCAATATATGTACCACCAATAGCAGGCCCAAAACTTTTTCAGCGACTTAGTTCGTTGGTAGAGTACAGCTGCAGCTCTTTATCCTCATTTAGGGAAAGATTTCTAGAGAACACCAGTTTGAATTTCAGCTACTCAAATTCAGGCAATTCTGAGCTGCCCTGATGCAAAGTGCCAGAGGGAAGAACAACCCTTGCCAGCTCCCTTCCTCCCTGCCAGGGCTCATGGAGATCCGCATTCCTCAGTGACTGCAAAGGAATCTCTTTCAAATAACTGAATACATTTCATCAGGAGAGGGGATTTACATTTTAAATGACGTTTTTAAAGAAATTTCCACTTAATTACCACCGTCCACTTTTGTGTTTGTTCCCAATTACTATTCTCAGCACGGCCTACTTACTTACCATAATGTCTAAGGAAGTACTTCTATATACATGGGATTTTGTTTTTTGTTAAGGCAATTGAATATAAATGCCAGGAACACATTCAGTGGGGGGAAAAAATAGTTTCTGCTAAGCCTATCAAAAGTGGTCAGCTGCCCTGTTTTGGATTATTTTCTGCCCTACAGGCTTAGAGAAGTAGACAGGGCAGGAGAACTAGATGTATTATTTCTATTATTTCCTCATGTGAGTTTTTTCTTTTTTCTTTCTAGCCATAACAAAGTTCCAAAGGCAACTCTTTTTAAAGGAATCATAAAAGCTCTACTCTGATCTTCTGCATAAAAATTATTCTTCACATCAGGATTTGGGGATAACATTCAAATGAGTCAGCTACATACAATGGCAGGCATTACAGCACCGTGGAGAACACGTCCTACTTCTGTAGGTTCAAGCCAATCTAGAAAAGTGGCTGTCTAGAAAAAAGTAGCTGGTTATCTGTCCTCAGTCCTGCAGCCCAGGGCTGACCAAGGATCTTCCTTTCCTGTGGGTAATGTTTTTCATTTCTCAGTTCACTTTCCTCTTCATCCCATTATTTCAGGACACTATCTTCAAAAACCCTGCTTTAGCGCAGCCTTCCTGTAACTAACACCCTGCACCTCAGCGGGGATTTTTGTCTTGGGTGGACACAGGTGATTTGTTCTCTCCCAGGTCCAATTACATCGCTGGGGAACTTCAACTCTTGTTAATTTTTATGTGAACTCTAAATACTGCCCCGAGAATACATCTCTTGTTCCTATTTTCTATTACTGAGTAATAGAAACACACAATGACAACAGTGCCTTGCGACTTTCTGCTTCGCTGTAGCCCAGGCTCAGAATCCCATCTACAAGAACCCGTTTGTCACTTCCCTCTCTTTTCTGTCTAGTTAGGATTAAGCCTTTTCCTGTGTTTCCACCCACCACCCACCTCCTCTCTTTGTGGATGTCTGAAAGAGTACTTTGCTGGCTTGATTATTAGCTTTTGGCCCAAATTAGAGTTGAAAGAACCACCAATGTAAACGGCGTGCACCTGGATTCCGGATTCTGTTTTTCAGGAATCTTGTTTTTACCTTCTTTCTAAAAAATCGGAGTCTGCACCAGTCCTTCCAGGGTTCACTCATACTTACATGAGGTTTTCAGGTATTGACAATTCCTTGCCACCTGTGAACTCTGTTACCTGCTTTCTTCCATGTACATGTGCTGGGCATCCCCGCTGTGCCAGAGGTCCTGTCAGCAGGGGCCAACGTTCCGGCACAGGACAACTTGAGGGAGTGGGCAGCAGGGCTAACACATTCACAGACTAAGTGGGTGGTGTTCGGTCTGGTCAAATAATTGAATCGATACCACCTCCCCTTAGGAACTGGCCTTTAGGCCACTTCACAACGGACATTTAATTTCACTTAGACCACATTCCACTTGCTAAGACCATTACCCTTCCCCTCCGGACCTTCTCAGGATCTGGGCTTGCACAGAGAATTCTCCAATCAGAAAAAGCCTACCTAGAGTCTTTTAAAAACCTCTGATTTCCCCTCTTTGGGTGCTGGCACCATTAGGTATCCAGATGACCTAATCTATCCTGTATAATAAAAGGCTAATATGCAAACAACCGAACCGGTTGCTATGACGTGCGCAGAACATGGCAGCCATTGGCCACAGCGGGATGGTAGAGCAGATGAGTGGGGGCGCCAGACCAAGGCGGGGCGCCGGTCACTGTCATCGAGGCGAGCCTCAGGTGATTACTGAAAATTCTTTGCTCCTGCACACTGTGGTCCTGCCTGGCGCTCGCACCTGCTGCTAGCGCCGGCCCTGCTTGCACACGCAAGCTGGCACCAGAGCTGCCACTCGCACCCACTGCTGGTGCTCAGCCCCAGTCCCGATCGCTTGGCGCCGTCAGCGGGTGCAAGCGGCGTCAACCGGCCCCGATTGCCCCACAGGGCTTCTCCACCTCCCCCTGCTCCTGAGGGGTGATCGGGGCAGCAGCTGCCACTCACACCCGCTGCTGGCACCGGCCCCGCTCGCACCTGCAGCCGGCGCCAGAGCCGCCACTCACACCTGCTGCAGGTGCCTGGCTCTGGTCCCATCAGCGTGTGGGAGCGGCGGCAGCAGGAGCAGGGCTGCCGGCAGAGGACCGGGAGCCACGGCAGGAGGAGCTGGGCAGGGGCACAAAGGATGGGTGGAGATCCGCCCCTGTGCCCACTGCAGCCTCATGGCCCACAGTTCCTTTGAAGGTGCACAAATTTGTGCACTGGGCCCCTAGTCTATAATAATAAAAGCATAATATGCTAATTAGACAGGACAGTTGAACAACCTTCCAGACGAAGGTGGGGCTGCGAGGGCCAAGTCCCTTGCATGAATTTCATGCATCGGGCCTCTAACATATATATATATATATATGCATGCCTAAGCAACCGGAACGGCCAGTTGCTATGATGTGCACTGACCGCCAGGGGGCAGATGCTCAATGCAGGAGCTGCCCCCTGGTGGTCAGTGTGCTCCCACAGCCAACTTCCCCTCCCTGGCCAGCCAACCTCCCGCGGTCCCTCCCCCTGGCCCCTGGGCTGGGATGGGGAACCGGGGGTGGGTGATGCGGCCCCTTTCCCGGGGGGGGGGGGGGGGGGGGGACAAGGGCAAACTCCCTCCTCAGGGCTGGTGGCCAACCTCCCATGCCCCAGCCCTGATGGGCATGGCCTCAATCGGCCCTGATAGCCAGCCAGGCCTAGGGACCCCACCTGTGCATAAATTTAGTGCACTGGGTCTCTAGTATTCACACTCCCTCATTACTTTGGCCTTGTGCATTCCTCCTTCGGCGACCCTAACAGATGGTGGTGTGGAGGTAGTAAAAATGGTCATTTCTGCATGGCTCCTGGCACCTAGTAAGCACTCAGCTCTCAGCTCAATGTTTAGAAATACACAGCGTGTGCTAGTCTATTTTTTTAAATCACTATTTGGCAGAGGAGTGTTTGCACTGTATCTGGAACGGGTCTAGATGAAAGAGACTAAAGAGGCATGACCTCTAATGCAGTGCTTACCCCTGGATTAAAAATAAAATAGCTAGCACATAGGTACAAAGGGGGAGATGTTAATCTAGACCAGGGGTGGGCAAACTTTTTGACTTAAGGGCCACAAGGGTTCTTAAACTGGACCGGAGGGCCGGAACAAAAGCATGGATGGAGTGTTTGTGTGAACTAATATAAATTCCAAGTAAACATCATTACATAAAAGGGTACGGTCTTTTTCTTTTTTAGTTTTATTCATTTCAAACAGGCTGGATCCGGCCCATGGGCCATAGTTTGCCCACGGCTGATCTAGACTGTGTGTTGGGTAATAACACTGCATCAATGTTCAATTTCTTGAATGTGATCATTGTATTGTGGTTATAAGAATGCCCTTGGTTTGGAAATATTAAGTACAAGGTGTGAGAATGTAATTTACTCTCAGGTGGTTCAGAAAAAAAGTATATCTTATTTATAGAGAGAAATACACTCAGAGTGGCAGAGAATGATAGCAAAAGGTTAAAAACAGGAAAACTAGGGGATAGGTATATGGATGGGTGTTCATTATATTATCCTTGCATTATATTATCCTATGCTTTGAAATTTTTCAATATAAAAAGTTGGGAAAAGAAAATAAATAAAAAACAGAACACTTTAAATCTACCGTAAGCAGTGTTAGAAGAAAAGCCAGGGAAGAATAATTCACACTCAGTTCTGAAACCAAACACAAATACTTTTTATTTCTGAGATATCATTTTACATCAACTCCATTAAAACCTAAAACCAGTTTGCTGTACTCAAGTCAGGTGGCATAACAGTATCTGAGTTAAGCTGGGAGTCACAGGACTTGCACACGTTTATGAATGTAATGCAAATACTGACGACACGAAGCATTCACAGTTATAGGTTAGCTGCTGTTCCTTTAACAGTAGCCCCCAAGAGAAATTATAGAAATTATTTCATGAAAAAAAGCAACCCACGTTTTGGTCTCATTTACAGACACCCAACATTTTAGTTGGTCAATGAATTCTATACATTTATTATACAACATAACATATGAAAGAATAAAAGATAAGGCTTACAGAGGTATTTTAGCAGTTGTAAGATTAAAAACCAAGGGCACAAACAAACTTTTAAAGCTTTCCGTATAAACCTCAAAAGCACTATTAAAAGGAGACTGAGAGGCAACAGAAACCTGTTGCTAAACCAGAAGGTTTATCTAGTCGGATTTAGAAAAAACTTAATTCAGAGTTCATGCTTCAGAAGAGCTGCAGGGAACTTTACAGTGAGTGTTTATGGCAAATCAAATAATAAGCTTTCTGACCTAGTGCAACAGTAAACATCTAGAAGTTGTAGTGTCCATCACAACATACTATTGCAAGGTGGAGGTCAAACAGTGGAGAGAGAGAAAGGATGTGGACTGGGTGATAAAGAAAAACCAAAAGGCACCCTAATTTATTTAACATTAGCCAGTAAGTAAGTGTTTGATGACTGCTCAATTTTATGTAACTTAGGGATGCTTTTAAGAAAAGGTACCTTATTATACTGGCTGACCCCTTTTCCTCCCCTTAAAATAACTGCATAAAGCCAAGGAAACCAAGGGCCAAAGAGATTTATTTTTCAAGGAAGTTTAAAGATTTGGAATTGTCTACATATGCAAGATTATCTCTTTAGAATACTTTCATATTATACATCATGAAAGTTTCTAGCTGGGATTTCCCCCATCATCAAAACGTTCTTGTGGATGAAATGTAACACCTGCCCTGTAACAGTCCTGTACTTACTTTAGGACTGACTGTGCTTAGTGCTTTAAAACAGCAGTCGCCTACCTTTCGGACCTCACGGACCACCAGTGGTCCACGGCCATTGGTTGGCGACCGCTGTTTTAAAGTCTCTACTCTCTAACAATAACTTTTAAAATACTTATCTGTGATTTATATTTATATGTACATTTCTGATTTATTGAACAAATTTAAGAACTGTTGACTTTAAGTGTTTTTGTTTTTTTTTAATTCACGGGATACCTCTGAAAATGAATCAAGTTCTCCACAGAGCTGAACCTACGGCCAATTGCCACTGGAATGACACCATCGGAACGGACCCCCTTTCAACACATTGGTCTCATGAGCTGTGCTTGCCATCAACATCTCCAATTCTTTCCAGGTATGAATTTGTGCAAACTGGTATGAATTTATAAGGTAGAAGTGACTCCACAATTCCTAAACAAGGAATGATTAAGTATGCTTAATCACTACAGGGATTTTCAAACTTCTGGTTTATTTCACAGCAAACCAAACCTTTCTAATTGGTAGAAAAAAGAATTCTACCAGATCATGATTTTGTGTATGTGCACACACTGTATATACATACAAATTTCTGTCTTTGGTGGTTCAGTTAGAGAAAAAAATAATATGAAAATCTGAACACTGTTTGCAAAGAAACTGTGAAATAGTGGTTAAGAGTAGCATTGTCTGTGTGCTTCTCTCATTGAATGCCATTTAAAGGTTCACATTTAATCCGAAAGTTTTTTCAGCCAGATTTTGAAATAATCCAAGCCTCTTCCAATCATGACATGTTCAATCATGAATCTTGCTCACACAGTAGCATTCACCGGTTCAAATGCACCATTAGCTTTTTACTTGGTTTAAATCATTAGACTTTTTTTGTTTTCACAAAACTTTAGGGACTAAATTAGTCATTCAATAGCACCAGATAGTTGAGGGGAAAACATGTTATCTACACAGTTCCTAAAGGGTAAGGCAAGGGGAGGGAAATAAAAAACATAAAACAAAAACCTAAAAGTTCCGTCCTGTTTACAAGTTCCTCATCCACATAAATAATGGCTATCACCTTTCTGTACAAATGACCAGGTAACGAGCGGCCTCTCCGGGGAAGGTCCTACCGCGTAACAGTTAGCGCAATGCTGGTGGTTTCCTATCCACTGCCTGCAATGGACATTCTGCCAGGAAAAGCCTAGCATGAAAGAAACAAAAAGGGAAACAAAACCCCTCTCACTTATCATAGAGTTCTCTTTCAAAAAAAACTAGAAAATTAGACACCATGAAAGCTTAACTAAAAATTCAAGCCACAACTAAAACTGCTCTGCAATTATGAAATGCCAGTAAACCACTGGGTTTCCATGGAGGAGGCAAAACCAGCTTCACTTAGAATGGCATAGAAAGCATCAGCAGACCAAACGCTGCCAAGAAGAATGCAAAAGAGAAAGAAAAATCTGCTAAAGCAAGTTTACAAGAGTTCAGAACTATTCTAGTTTAAAGAAAAGGTGCAATGTTAATTTATTCATTTGTACCTATATTCAAAGTACTACAGCTTTTTAACATTAGAAAAGAAAAACCTATACCTTGCATGGTGGAAATGACTGGTGACATGGTTGGTACATGTCTGTATGTTCAAATAATTATAGTTTCATCATTTAAAAATGCTAATATCCAGGTAAACCAATTACATTTGGCATATGCCTCTGCAAAGTTAGAACTCCCACCTCCTTCCAAAAGTTGGCCTCTTGAACAATCAGGTGAATTCTGGCAACATTTACTTATGGTAAAATTCTTCTGTTTTTTGAAATGCTACATTTGAGACCAAGTAAAGTATAATTGGTTCATTTGAAAAAAGGGACTAGAAATATGCCACAAAAATTATTTTTACAATACATTTTTGCAGAAATAATCTCTAGGTGAAGCTTTTTCTTTTTATACACATATACAAAATTTAAACAGCAATATACACATAATCACAGTGAGGACGTTGGCAAATTCACCAATCTGTAGTGTAAATACAAACTGCAAAAGCAGCCTTCCAAGAGAATAATGCTACACAGCAGGCAGAGCTGGCCCATTCAATAGCAAACACCAAAAACGTCCCTGCAAAAGGGAGACAGTGCAAGAAAAGCAGCATGCGCTTTGATACAAACAGCAATTTATGGCTAATGGTTGACATAACTGTGGTAACAGTGACTCTCGCGCTGCTATGCATACAGTCCTAGGACATCTGCTTGTCTTTATACCATTCCACAAACTCGTCCAACAAAACTGGCCCTGGAGAGAAAGAGAAAACAAGACAGCTGAGAAGGACGCACGCATGGGCCACAAAGTGAAGAGTGCGAGGACACCCAGTGTTGGTACTTACATGCGCCATCTTCGTCGTAGTTGCTGAGGTCAAGGTTAATTGTTCTGCTAAACTCTAGCACATTGCACCACTGGTCTTTGTTAATAACTTTATATTTTGATTGCTGATGGAGGGAAAAGTAATAGGAATTACTGACATAATTAACAAATGGGATGGTGTCAATTGCTGATGAATCAACTGGATACAGTTCATAAAAGTTAACTCTTTTTCCATTGGGTTGTTAAGTACCAGTCTAGGAGGATGGTGAGAGAGAGCAGGAGTAGAACTTAAGATGACAACTTTCATTACAAAAATATTATGGGGCCCAACACAAATGACAAACACATCAAAGAAACACAATTTTATAAACCTAGAAGTGAAATTTCTAGACTGCAAAGGCCCTTTTACATAAAATGGGAGTAACACTTCCTTCATAAAGGTGTTGCAAAGATTAAGAGATAATTTAGGTAACTTACGTAAAGCCCTTCATTCATACTTGGCACACAGGAAGTGCTAAATAAAGCGTAGCTCCATGAATGAGCCCTGATATGACAAGGATGTACTGTGTCAAGCTCTGAGCTCAAGTACATACAGCAGTCGATGAGGAGGTCTCAGACTAGGTGCTCTAGCCACTGAAGAAATGACTGTTCTAATAAGTCAAAACTTCAATCTGGTCATAAAAGTAATCAGAATAGGCATGGAGTAGATTCCAATTCCTCTTAGACAAGAAATATGCCATATGTGTATTTTAAAATATAGTGTTCATGTGTAAACATTTGAAAATAAAAGCTAGATCCAACAATTTTTTAGTCTTAACCACTAATATCAGAAACACTGGAAAACAATACAAGCAGACAAAAAGCAAAGAGTTGATCCAATAGTTTTGAGGATGCAAACACAAGAACAGCTGAAAATGAAAGGATTACTGTCTCCTTTTAAAAGAAAAATGCAAACTAATAAGAGAACAAAGCAGACTACAAGTTTCACTTTCTAGGCACCTAAAAGCAAGAACCAGCTGGTGGAGCTCCTGGAACTGCAAAGTCAAACTGGCTTCAGGCAAGGTCCTAGGGCTAAAGGACCCCTCACTCTCAGGCTAATTCCGCTGAACTCTCTGAGAGCAAGAACCTGTTTCTACTCATTTTCCAAATAAAGCTAACACTTCACGGGATTGGCAGAGAAATTAGAACAGATCACTTGTAGTGTGAACTGTCATGTAAACAAATACTTCTTACATTAAAACTAGTTTTTATACCTTTCTTGAGGAGTTCCAGCTAGTAATGTTACAAGCGATTTTTAAATAACAGTCCTCAAAGAATCGTTATCAGTTGGAAGTTTTTCCAGACAATTACATAAAGTAAGTTGTAAGAAAGATTATTTCAAGAGTGAAGCCAGAGTCAGGATAAGACCCAGGATTTCCTCAAAGACTCAACACCTTCATCCTTCCAAGCAGAGGACATTTTAAAAAGGGGTTTGGGGCAAAGAAGAAAAGGGAAGGGGTTTGGGGCTGGAGGACAAGAAGGATGCTATCTATATGACATCCCTAGTAACTCAAACCTCCATCTCATGTACTTCAGACTCCTACCGTATTACATTACATCCAAACCAGCTCCTCATAACCAGCAGCTCAAAGGTATTTATTATTCACCCTTAAAGCAACTGAACAATGATGGGGTACAGGGCTGGATCATTTCTAATACAAATGTGAAGAAAAATTAAACTGAAGGAGATTTTGTCAGTTTGCCTAACACTCAAACTAATTCCTGGTCCCCAAGTTACTTGGAGATAAGAGTAAAGATGACTACATTACACACTTCTTTTGACAAAAAGGCTGATGCTTATTTTTTAATCTTTGCTTAATAAAAGTGGAAATTCACCTAAAGCCACAAAGGAAAGTAAATCTTGTTTTACTATTGTTATAAAGAGCAGGAAATCTAAACAAAAGTAAAGCTTTTAAAATGGGGACAAGAGAGGAGCAAAGGACAGAGCAGTAGCTGTTTCTGATGCATCTGTACCGGGAGCGATGCAACACAATAAATTCAAACAGACACCTGCAGAGAGAACAGGTCGTTGCTGATTGACAGCAGTTATGTCACCATAATTCCTATAGGCAGACAGTATAACAAACAGAAAATTACATAAAATGGTTAAAGTACACTTGGTAATTCTAAGCAAGCAAAAATACATTCCATAAAATAACAATTTGGTACCTCTAAGAATTGGTGAAAAACTGGAAAAAGGGGCCAGATTTTTCCTAATAACAGTCCCAACATGCACTTGGCAGTGTTAATGTCTAGGCTGCGCTGGTCCTTTTCCTGTTTAACAAACAAAAACAAGGATGAGCCAGATGCCCCAAATAATAAATTCCAATAATCCAAATTTCTATTTCACGTCAACAAGACATTAGCGAACAGCTCATTGACCATTTATCATACACCATAGAATCCCTGGGTCACGACTGAGGTGCGGGAGGGGAGGCATCAAACAATGGAAGGCTTGCTCACTCTGGTACTATAGAAACATACTGTGAAAAGACTCATGTCAACTGAAATGATCACTCTAATGCAAAAATCAGTTAGTTAGGTAGTAACAGTATCTACAATTATTTCATAGGATAAATAAAAATCTATAATCACTTGCTGTTTGACATTTACGATAATTACCAAAATCATAATTGCTCACCTCAAACAAAGCCCATAATTAACTAAATGTTTAATTTAACTAAAGGTTTCAACTTCCATGCTTAGGAATCAGGTTTCCTTAATAACATTTTTCCAATAATTTATTTTGTTGGTAAATGTTTTCCTTGTACCTAAAAAGCACTGGAATTAAATGCAGCTCACAATAAAGGTTGGGGCTGTGGAGCTTCTCTCCAACTAAGGGGGTATATTCATCCACTCACTCTGGGAGAAAATAGTCTGTCTACTACAGTCCTTCTTACCTTGGATTTGTTGGACGTGAACTCTCCTAGCAGAATACCCCTAACTAGCAACCAAGGGAAAGACAACATTTCATAAAGAAACCAGAAAAAAAGTAGTACATAAACCTGAAATGGGCACGTGAAGCTCATTCCACTTATACTTGCCATTAAGGATCCTAATTTCTCATTCTCCACTTTCTTACAAATTTTCATTACAGCACTACAGGTGGGGTGTTTCTATGTAAATGGACAGAGGACCTGGGGCCATAGGCCTTACATATATCCAAAGCTAGCTTCCAGGCAGTGTCTCACTTCAATGGAAATTTGCAAAAGTACTTTTCTACAACGGGAGAAAGCTCCTGGCTATCCCATCTAAATGTTCACACCAAATTAAGGGCTGACACTGTGACCATCACTATCAGCAACATATGCAGCCACACATATCTCCCGATAAAATACAGCACTAATCCAAAGACTCTAGCAGTGAAGTACTCTTTAGTACACAGAGAATTTCTGGCCTTCACACTGAATTTAAAAGTGAAGGACTTAAACAATACAGCAAATGTAAGGCCTCATTCAACAGCAGCAAACACGATAGATGAAGATCTGGGAAGATGTGCGATAGGTCTGTCCTTTGGTCCCAGGCATACAACATAATGACCCTCACCAACAGACCAGGAAAGATGGCTCCACATCACCCTTCTCTGTTCCAGGCACACAACTTAAGTCTGGTGACAGTGGGGGTGCCCCAATTCCACAGTCCAATGCAAACAGGTATGGCGTCCTTTCCACAGCGTTCTCTGCCTGTCCTTTGGCCATGCACAGCATCCTGCTCAGGACCATAGTACTTAGTCCTGATGGAGAGGAGGACAAGAGAAAAGGTGCTCTAGAGACTGTCCACCTTTTCCAATCAAGCCTCATTGGTTTGTTGCACTGTAAAGGCTTCTACTTCTGTGACACACTGTGCAAGAAATGCAAACTTCCTCTTACCCTGTAACACAGGTGTAGCAGATGGCAACAGCACACCGTACTGTGAAGCAATCCGCATGAAAAATGAATACACTGCTGAAAACACACGTGGCACCACAGGACTGGGCCGAAGTTCACCTGTTGAACAACAGCCCATGCAGCACCAGGCTGACAGCACTGGTGCTTGGGAAAAGTTTTCCCTTGGAAAAGTTTGTAATCATTCACTAAATCTAAAATGACTGGTCTTGCCATGACACATATTGTGCCTTTTCCCCACATCATCAACGCTTATGTCCCCATCACAATGGACATACACCAAGATGACAAAAAGAAAAAAAAGATACAAAAGACCTGGACAAGACTCTGCAACAATATAATCATCTGACAAACTGATGATCATGAAGGACTTCGATGTATGTTTTGTTGGCAGTGATGCCCAGACAGGGAGAAAGGCATCAGACTCACAGGACCGGAAGCTGAACAGCACTCACTCACTCCTGCTCTGCAAGGGTGCCAGCCAGCAGCTCTCAATCACTACCACCATCTTCTGCCTAGCAAATAAGAGAGAGATATTATGGATGCACTCAAGATCTGAACAGTGGCAACTCGCTGGTAACCAACGTTGCCGGTGGGTAGATTGGAGGCTACCTGCAAAAGTCCATAATTGGAAACACTCAAAATTCCTAGGAACAACACAGTTGAGAGACCCCACAACAAAAAGCTACTGAACATCAACATGGAGACACGCCTGGGGGTTCTCTGACAGCAATGATCCTAATGGCATTCTCTGCCAAGGAGTTCCCAATGAAAAGTTACATGAATCTCCCACAATGCTATGAAGCAGGGCATTTAAAAAATGATAATCACCATAACTCATTCAAAGAGTACAGCAAAGCCATCTAGAAGGTCCTCACAAGAAATCGCAGCAGTGTACTGCAACACTGACCCCGCGGGCAGGCGCCTACTCCCAGGTCAGTCTAAGCAGAAAGAACCTTGAGACAGGCTGTCAAGAGTCAATCAGCATTCCCAGCAAGCCCATCAAGGTCAATGAAGAAATGGAACTTTTCTCCCTGTCCATCTCTTGACTCCAGATGTGCTGGTACGTATTTCATAAATTTTAATTTACATATGAGATCAGGCCTCTCAGTGGTACAGCTATAAAACCAAAGGATCCTACTCTGAATATTCTAAGAAGTTATGTGTTGTATATGGAATAAATGCACTCTGCCAGCTAAAGACTAGTAATAGCTAGTGTACAGAATAATGACGTTTTACTAAGGTCTGATTTGAAGTTCTAATATGAAAAAAAATAAATTACTGCCTTTGTTTATGTAAGGCTATTCCAGTATAAGTCTTCCTATGATATGTGAAAACTAAGCATTTTTTTTTAAATGGTGCAAATGACTTAAGAAACAATAAATGAACAAATAGGTAACTGTATGTATGCAAATGTAAATATAAAAATGAACCTCTAACCATCTAGGTATCCAGATATGCTATTCAGAGGCCCCCAACTATTTCAGATGACCTATTTTCAATTTTCACAAAGCTGTGATAGCTTAAGATCTGTATGTGAAAAGGGGGACATTTAATGATTAAAAGCATTAGGAAAAAAAAATCTTCAACAGGAAAAACATTCCTAAGATTTTCAAGAATTAGTTGTACTAAAAAAAAAACCCAAAAAACATATAAGCGACCATGATTCACAAACAGTGGCAACCAAGTAAGAAATTAGTATGTGAAATCAAAAGGACTAAAATGAAGACCTATGACATACATCACAGAATTCCATCTGAGACCACACGGATTATAAAAAATAGCGAAAATCCAGTTCTCCTTAAACACAGCTCCCTAAGTCAACAAACACAGGTAAAAATAGAGAACTCTATCTTGAATCTTAAATAATGTGAGTCAGTTTATAAAATGGAAAATTTAGTAAATCAGTTTTTTTAATTTTTTTAAAATATATTTTTTATTCACTTCGGAGTGGAAGGGAGAGGGAGAGAGAGAAATATCAATGATGAGAGACAATTATTGATTGGCTGCCTCCTGCACACCCCACACTGGGGATCGAGCCCACAACCCAGGCATGTGTCCTTGACCAGAATCGAACCCTGGACCCTTCAGTCCACAGGCTGATGCTCTATCCACAGAGCCAAACCGGCTAGAGCTAAATTAGTTTTTTTTAATGAGAGCTGGGTTTCTTCCTTTTTAATATACATTTTAAAAAACCACACAAGTCATAAAAACCAAGAGTATCATCCCACTGGGAAAAATGAATCTAAATAATTACGTTCTTAGAACGTACCCAGCATTATTTACAGATACACTGTTTGCAAGGTAATTAATTAAGCTTAACTATTTCCTTAACAAAAGAAAAAAAAAAGTCTGCCAATGGGCACAGTTTTTCCTCATGATTTTATTTGGTAGAGATTCTATTACTAAGCATTACTCTTGGAAAATAATGAGGTTTTGTGCAGGCACCTAAGTAATGTTAGTGAGTAATAATTTGAACAACTAGTTCTAATTCTATGGTTAACTTTTATTGAGAATTTAATCTGAGCCAGAAATTGTTCCAAGTGCCTTATACTTAAATTCATTTAATACAACCACCCTTTTAGGATAGGCATTATGATTAGCCCCGATTTATAAATAAGAAAACTGAGGCAAGGGGGTTAGAATGACAATAAGTGGTAAAGCTGGGGCTTGAACCTGGAAATCTCATTCCAAACCTTCATTGTGGACCACCTTGCTTCCCTGAGAAGTGATGAGGAAAAAGAGATTTAAATATAAACACATGCAGTCCAATTAGCTTTATAAGTAATTGCTGAGCAAATCTGTGTCTGTAATAACTAAGAGTAATTTTTTAATTGAGGTATAACTGACACACAGTATCGTATTAGTTTCAGTTGTACAACATAGTGACTCAACCCTTACATACATTATCAACAAAGAGTAATCTTAAAGGTAAACCTGCCAAGGTTTTCAGGGTAACAGGCCTGGGATCAGATGACCATATTCTCCCTACTCTTGTCTTCACCTAACCTACTTTTTCTTTCCTTTGTAATTTCCAACTAAAAATATGAGAAAGCAGTAGAGAGCTGTGTGTGTGGTGTGTTGCGAGAGTTGTGTGGAGAGGCAAACAAACAGATTGACAAATACAGTAGTGAAGAAGTGAGAAACTGACTCAAATTAGAAGAGGATGTGAATCAAAATAGTCAGAACAGACTGAGGTTAGAGTCAGGCAGAATTCTCTGATGAACAGAAGACCCAGCAGATTTTCCTTAGCAAATTATATGAGTAACAGCCACAATCACTTTAGCATAAATTGAAATGACTAAGCTATTGTTTTACTTGGAGAAAGAAAATTCATTAACTTTAGTATGTGTGAGCTCTTCCATCTTCCAGAAACACCTCCTCAGAGACAGGAAACAGAAGCAGCACTAGGACCTAGTGCTAGAGAAGTGAGTGCACCAAGGGATGGCCGAGTTCTGCCTCCAGAAAGCCCTGTTTACAGCTTCTTCCCAAAGCTTTGTTTCAAGGACAAAGCAGACTCCCTGCAACCACAGAAGTCTCCCATTCTCCTCTCGCTCACCTTGAAGTCCTCCTTTCCCTCCACCTCTCAGCTTCTCCTAACGTCACTTCCTCGTTTCATCTGGATCCCTCTCAATAACTCTAGGAGGGCTCCTCTCAACTCGCCTCTGCCCTCCGCCCACACACTTCTCCCTCTCAGCCCATCCCATTATCCTCTCCTGTCCGCATCGAGCTGGACCACACCATTAGAACAAAATCCAAGAGCAGCGTCACTATAAATTCATGGTGTCTACTCTTGGCTGGGCCAAGATGCTGCTGCTATCAGCCCAGCATTTATCCTTTTCAAAGTTCCAAGTCTCAACGCTCTCCGGGACTTCAGCATAGTACCCTGCCTCTAACACAGAGAATTAATTGTTAAATATCAAATTTAACTGATATTTAACAATTATCCCCAGACCAACAAAAAAATACTGTATTTAGTCTTTTATATCATTCTCTTTGCCCATTCTTAAAACTCTCCAGGTCCTTTCAAAAAGGAGAATCAAGAAAAAAATGGCTGTTTTAGTTAAATGAATTCATACAACAATATTTATTTACACAATAAATAAAAATTATATTGGGAGGAAAAACCCTATGCATGAATATACTGAGACAAAATTCCACTTGAATGAGAGAACTGGCCATTTCAGCCCTGGAATTTATATCCCACCATCTTCCTCTTAACAAGATCCCATAGGATGGGGACAGCTGTGAGTCAGGGAAGGTGAGGTGGGCTCTGTGCAGAGGACACTGGCCTGCACCTCAAGGACAGAGCTCGGGCCATGTTGGCCCCTCCACTCTGGCTCTGTTTATTCATCTGCATAATGACAAGACTAGACCAGATGACTTCTTACGGTTTCTGTTAGCTGCAAAGTTCATGCGTTTATGATATCCATATCACTACAAATAAATGCAAGTCAAACTATATTAGGAGAAATAGAATATAACTTGATAGCCAAATACTATTTTTAATTGGCTATAAAATTTGAAGGCGAAGAAAAAAAATGATCACACCCTTAGAACTACAATCTGGGTGGAGATGTTAAAGGGGTCATTTTATCATATTCTGGTATTGTACTATAGTTTCTTTCCTAGTATATTAAAGTGTAATCTTTAACATATGCCATTGTTATTTCCAATAGACAATACTTAGGATAGTGAACTATCAGAAAGTTTCATTTCCATTACAAGTTTGATTTTCAAAGATCTGTTATGTTATTAGTTACCACCTTTAGGACTCATTTTTGTAGAAAAGAGATTGGAGGGATAAAAAGCTGAGTTCTGCTTCTAACCAAGATGGAGTTAGAGGACTAGATCTCCCTTTCACTTCACACAGTGGACAACAGGCAGCACAGGACTGTGACCCCCGAGAAAAAGGAAAGATAAGGTAAGCCCTACAGTGATACCAGCTTACTGTGTGGAGGTGGGCTCCAGGCCACAGACATGAAGGGGGAACCCAAACCCAGCCCGGCAACCTTGCTGAGTTGGAAAAGACAGTCTGAGGGGACGAAGACGACTACAATCCGTGGTTCAAAATACCAGCCAAGTGGGAGCTGCACAGAGAGATGCGGAGCTCTGCAGTGTCTCCCCAGTCTGAGTCTGGGGAAAGACCACTGCAAAAGAGTGAGCAGGACTTCCCAGAGCTCCCACAGGGCTGCAGACAGTCTGTATTTCCACGAGACAGAGTGGAAGGCTCTCCTAATCCAGGGCCTTGAGCAGCAGAATCCTCAAAAGGGCACTGCTTTCCGAGTGGGGCTCAATCTTCCTTAACCAGCCCTTTCAAAGAAACAAACGGATTCCATGTAACTTAACCATATGCCAGAAAAAAAGTTAAATCCAACACTATTTAAAAGAATGAAAAAAGACAAATCATTTATCATATCCAACATCCAATCAAAAAAAAAAAACCTCTAGGAAAGCAAAGAAGCTATAAAATATGACTCATGTCCAAGATAAAAATTAACCAATAGAAAGAGACCCAGAAATGGCAGGGATGATGGAACCTGAAGACAAAGTTGTTAATACACCTATAATAAATATATTCTGGATGTTCAGGAGGAAGAAAATATTATCATGATGAAGAGAGAAATGGAACATACAAAAAGAGACCCAAATGGAACTTCTAGAGATGAAAATATTAATATTAGAAGGCATGTAAAGATTTTTTTAAAATATTAGAAAACATGGTAATCAAAACTACTAAAGAAACAGAAAGGGAGAAAAACCTGAAAAAAAAAAAACTGAACATGTCATCAGAGGCCTGTGGGACAATATCAAGCATCTAACATAGGTATAACTAGAGCAGAGCAAGAACAGAAAATATATTGAAAGAAGTAACAACTGGCCCTAGCTGGTTTGGCTCAGTGGATACAGAGCTTCGGCATGTGGACTGAAGGGTCTCAGGTTTGATTCCGGCCAAGGGCACATGCCTGGGTTGTGGGCTAGATCCCCAGTAAGGGGCGTGGCAGGAGGCAGCCAATCAATGATTTTCTCATCATTGATGTTTCTATCTCTGAAATCAATAAAAATATTTTTTAAAAAAGAAAAGAAATAACAACTGAAAATTTTCCCAATTTAATACAAACTACAAGCCCACATATTAAAAAAACCTCAACAAGCCTTAACCAGAATAAACATAAAGAAAATTATGCCAACGCACATTGTAATCAGCTTGGGAAAAGCAGTGAAGAGAATAAAAGCAGTCAGAAAACAAGACGCTCTGTTCAAAGGAATAATGAACAACACTAGGCTTAGCATCAGAAGCGACCCAAGACAGAAGACAATAGAGCAATATCATTAAGGTACTGAAAGAATAGTCCATCAACATAGAATCTTTAATCCAGAGAAGTACTTTTCTAAATTGAAGGGGAAAATAGAAGCTTAGAGAATTCATCATCAGAAGACCTGTACTATGAGAAATGTTAAGGAAAATTTTTTAGGCAGAAGGCAAATGATATCAGATAGAAATCTATTATCTCTACAAAGGAAATGGAGAGCACAGAACTGATATATATTTGGGTAAATACAAAAGACATTTTTACCAAAATGATAATACAATATATGCTATGGTCTAAATGTTTGGGACCAATGGGGAGGGGGGTAGCAAGATAGGATATATAAACTTAACCATACCATAAATTACAGTAAATGTAAATGGTTTAAGCATCCCAAGACAGATATTGTCAGACAGACTTAATTATATGCTATGTATAAGAAATTCATGTTAAGCCCTAACTGGTTTGGTTCAGTGGATAGAGCATCGGTCTGAGGACTGAAGGGTCCCGGGTTCGATTCTGGTCAATTGCACATGCCCAGGCTGCGGGCTCGATCTCCAGTAGGTGGCATGTAAAAGGCAGCCAATCAATGATTCTCTCTCATCATTGATGCTTCTATCTATCTCTACTTCCTCCTTCCTCTCTGAAATCAATAAAAAAATATTTTTTTAAAAAAGAAATTCATGTTAAAACCCTAACCCCCGCAAGTGATAGTATTTTTTTTATTTTTTTTTCTGTTTTTATTTATTTTTTATTTTTTTATTTTTTATTTATTGCTTAAAGTATTACAAAGCAAGTATAGTATTAGGTGAGGCCTTGGGGAGCTAATTAGGCTCCACCCTCATGAATGTGATTAGTGCTCTTATAAAAGAGACCCAGGAGAGATCCCTCCTCCCTTGCAATATTGTAAGGTTACAGCCAGCTGGCTCTCACCAGACATCTAATCTGTCTGACCAGTCGGTACCTCTGTCTTAGACTTCCCAGCCTCCAAGAACTGTGAGAAATAAATTTCTGTTGTTTATAAACTACTCACTCCCTGGTATTTGTTAGGATAGCCTAAATAGACTAATATAATATATTGTCAGATTTATAGCATAGGTATAAGTAAAATGTATGACAATAACAGCAAAAAGTATGGGAGAGCAAAATGAAAGCATACTGCTGCAAAGGTTCTTGCATTATACATGAGGTGGTAAATTATTATTTGCAGAAAACTTCTGAAAATTTAAAGATACATACTGTAAAGCCTATAGCAGCCACAAGAAAAATGAAACAGAGAAATATATAGCTAACAAGGCAATAGTGGAAATAAAAGGAAATCATAAAAAAAAAAAACACAAAAAACCTCAATCCAAAAGAAATCATGAAAAGAGGCTATGGGATAAATGGGATAAATGTGTGTGTGTGTGTGTGTGTGTGTGTGTGTGTGGTGGTGGTGGGGGGGGGGGGGGGTTAGAAATAGCAAGATAGGAGATATAAACTTAACCATACCATAAATCACATTAAATGTAAATGGTTTAAGCATCCTGAGACAGACATTGTCAGACAGACCCAACTGTATGCTATCTATAAGAAATCCACTTTAAATATAAAGGCACAAACAGGTTAGAAGTAAAAGGATGAAAAAAGACATATCTTGCAAGCTTAAACAAAAGAAAGCTGGAGTGGCTATAGACTTCAGAACAGGTATTACCAGAGATAGAGACATTTTATAATGGGCCAATTCTTCAAGACACAATAATACTAAGTGTACCTCTACCTAATATCTGAGCTTCAAAATACATGAAACAAAAAATAATGGTATAAGTGACAGGAGAAATATTATAGTTGGAGAGTTCAACATTCCCCTCTCAGTAATTGATAGAACGAGTAGGCAGAAATCAATAAGGATACAGAAGACTACGCAACACTACCCACCAACCTGCCCTAACTGATGTCTCTGACACGTTCCGCAGAGCAGCAGAGACTATTCCTTCTTGTCTGGTCCACATTAAACATTCATCACAGCAGACCACATTCTGGACTATAAATCAAGCCTCCATACACTTAAGTGAACTTAAATTATACAGGTCATGCTTTCTTACCACAATGGAATTAAACTAGATATCAATAATAAAAAAGATTACTTGGAAAATCCTAAAAACTTGGAAAAGAACATAAACAACATGCTTCGAAATAACCAGAGTAAAAAATAAAAAAAATTACAGGGGAAACTATTTTAACCGAATGCAAATGAAAATACAGTGTCTCCAAACATGCGAGCTAGAGCTAAACAAAACAAATCAAAAAAGGGATTCAGTAACAAGTTTATCTCATAGCATAATTTAGCTGAACAGTGGCTGTTATTCATCATTACATAAAGCAGCTTAATTCACTGATATTTACTGATCCTTTCCTTAAAAGCAAAGAATCCCTGCTGGCTGTTCCTGGGGATAGTCCCTTAATTTGGCAGATAAAATCAAAATTAAGGCCTTTACCTAAACTCCAAAGCCAAGCTAGACAGAGGAGACAGAAATGCCACATAAGTGAATGCACTGATCCCTCCAGTGCAAGGAGAAGCAGGCAAGGCTGTGTGAGAGGGGAAGCATGGGGCTTGGGCTTAGAAGCCTCACAATATAGAGGGCTGAGTGAGTACAAATAGGGCTCTAGCTAGAGGTGCAGTGGGACAAAAAACAGAAAGCAGAAAGGCCAAAAGGCAGGTGGCATGTTCAGTGAACAAGCAGCTAATTCAACTTCACTACAACGCAGGCATCGCCTAAGAGAGGAAGCTTGGGACTGGACTGTTAAGGGCCTGGAGTGACCTGCAGACTGGACTTGAAGCCAGACCCTGGGTGTGAGTCCTGGGTCTACTGTTGATTAATAATGGGACCATAGTCCCATTTCTCCATTCTCTGAAGCCCACTTTCCTCCTCTGAGAAGCAGACTGAGAGAATCCCTGTCTATCACTCAGAGTGCTGTGGGAGCAACTGCACCACCCCATGGTGAAGCACTAGGCGACACAAAGGCAGAGGGAAGGTACTGAAGGCTTCTGTGAGCTGGAGGGTGGCCGAGAAACCCTGGGCGGAAGGAAGATGAATGACACCCTCCTGATGTGAGTGCTGGATGAGAAGAATGTGAAATAAGGCTAGCGTAGCAGCGCAGGCAAGGAGTAACAAGGGCCTCAACCAGCGAGGCTGCAGGAGAAGCACCAAGGAAGAGGCAACCAAAGGAGCCCTCAGGAGATGGGCCCAGAGACTGACTGAGGATGGGATGGGAAGCCAGGGAGGAATAAAGTGGAACGTGGGTCTAAAGCAGTGGACATATGGGAGAATTTGACCCCCAAACAGGGAAGTTAGAAAAGAAGCCCTATATTCTAGGTGTAAAGCTTCTAAACAAATTTTGACCTATACAATAAGAAACAGCTGACTATGGAAGGAAAATAAAATCTCATGTAAAAAAAATTTAATCCTAGAAACTATGCATCTATTCTAAAAGTATCTGGTGGCAACCCACTTCTATATACAAATGCTATTCAGTAAAACATTATAGCTGAATTTTACCATATAATTTCTGACAAGAATTCTTATGCATATTGTCATTTTACTTGAAGGTTGCAATAAATGCAAAAATTCACAAGTGAAGACACCACAGTTAACTACTAAAGTATTATTGTAGATGCACCAGAATTCACCACCGAATAAATCTTTTGTGTTGAATCGACAATGTCAAAGCAGGTAAAATGTGAAAAAATCAGCATGATGGTAGGGGGGAAAAATCATTTTTTTAAACTGAGTTTTCTGCTTTAATAAAAAATTCATTTAAAAATGTAATCAGCCCTGGCCCATGTGCTCAGTGGTTAAAGCACAGGTTCTACAACTAAAGGTGGGGGTTTGATTCCTAGTCAAGGGCACGTACCTGAATTGCAGGTTTGATCCCTGGCCCCAGTGGCGTGCCTGTGAGAGACAACCAATCAATGTGTCTCACATCAATGTTTCTCTCTCTTATTTTTCTCCCCCTTCTCCTCCTTCTCCCCCTCTCTCTCTAAAAAAAAAAAAAAAAAAAAAAAATGGGAAAAATATCCTCAGGTGAGGATTAACCACAAATACAAAAAAACAAACAAAAAAGTAATCAATCAAGAAAGCTTAGTCACCTGAATCTACTGAACACACAAACAACAGAAAACACCATCCTTAAATAAAGTATAGTTGTATGAGCTGTGGATTGTGTATGAATGAACACAATGCTAACTAGTGACCCAGAATTCTACCTAAGGTTATCAGGCTGAAAAATAAAACCTTATTTCATACCAATAGAACCACTGTCACATACTTGAACCTGATTGACTATGTAACAATATGATCACTTTTCAAAATGATTAGAAATTACATTTGAATAATGTTCATTGAAATTAGGTTAGGTTTAAATTTTTTTAAAAAAAGTCAAGTAATTTCTAAAACAATATAGCACCCAAAGTATAAATAGATTAGATCTAATTAGCTCATTCCAATAAACTCAGTGGGTGAAGGTTTGTTGTTTCACGAGAAGAGCTTTTCCAAGCTTATCTAAGAGATACTTAGACCAGTGTCTATTATCTTTTACATGCCCATTTACAAATTACACCTAAGACAATGGAAAGAGCCATTCAAAGTCTGCCACTACAGCTTTGTGCTAACATACTATATTTTTGCTCAGAATCAGTTAGTATAGAAAGTGTACATGTAGAAAGAAACTGTAACTAGCGTCCTGGGAGTAATATACTTAACTTCTTAGATGTAGTATGTAAAACAATCCTAAAGGCAATCAGAAGGGGGAGGGAGGAGAGGGAAACATCTGGATGGGCTCCAGAGAACTCACCCGTGCAAAGTCAAACGCATATCTGTAAATAAGCTTAAAGTTTGTAGACTCATTTAATAATGATCTTAAGTAATCCAAAGTATTTCTGAGTTTTTCTGTTGTATCACATCTAGAAAAACAGAATAAAGGCAAATTATAACCTGAGTTTTTTCTTAATTGGGGCAGTAATATAAAAACACAATACCAAAAGACAGAATAAAAACTCTGGAGTTGGGACACATCCACAATGACCTATTTTTCCTACACTTTTTATTTTTAAAAATTTCAACTGTACAGCAAAGATGAAAGAACCGTTAATAAGCACCCATATACCCATCCCCCCGGTTCACAATAAACACTCCCACTTGTACTCTCTCTCACATACACACACTTTTTTCTGAACCATTTGAAAGCAAGTTGTCAACAAAATGACACCCTGAACACTTAAATACCATCATCACACTTAATATCCTATCAATGTTAACTTTCTTAGCTAATATACAACCCACATTGTCAATTTCCCAATTGTTCCCCCAATTTTCTTTATAGCTGTGGCTTTCTTTCAATTAGGATCCAATTAAGACTCATGCATTGCTTTTAGTTGTCATATCTCCTTAGTCTATGGAAGGGTGTCCTGCCTTTTTGCTGTCGTTCTTGAAAATGTCATTTTGAAGAGATCAGACTAGTTGTTTTATAGATTCTCAATGTGTCACGTAAGCCCTAACCAGTTTGGCTCAGTGGATAGAGCATCGGCCAGCGGACTCAAGGGTCCCAGGTTCGATTCCGGTCAAGGGCATGTACCTTGGTTGCAGGCACATCCCCAGTACAGGGTGTGCAGAAGGCAGGTGATCGATGTTTCTTTCTCATCGATGTTTCTAACTCTCTATCCCTATCCCTTCCTCTCTGTAAAAAATCAATAAAATATATTTTTAAAAAAATTTGTCAGGTAATTTTCCTATAGTTGTATTTAGGTCAAGCATGTATGATAAGAACACTACACATGATGTCCTTCCTGGTGTAGCCCAGGAGGAGGCTGACACGTCACTCTGTCCCATCACTGGTGACACTGAGCTGATTCATTTGGATAAAGTGGTGTCCACTAGATTCCCCAGGTAAAGACACTTTTCCCTCTGAAATAGTACACAGTTTGTGGGATATCTTAAGACTCTGAATCCTGTTCCTCAAATACCTTCACTTGGTGGTTTTGCCATCTATTGATGATAGCTGGCTGAATTGATTCTACATTTGAAGGTCCAAATTGGTGATTTTTCCAACTCTATCATGCTTTTATACTTATGGCTGGAATTCTTCTCAAAAGAAGAGCTCTACTCAACACCTTTATTTTTTGGGAGTTAAGGAATTTTTGCTTTTTATTCAGTGTTATAAGCTATTACTGTCTATATCCTTTTTGATGAACAAACTGTTCTCATTTGAGCTATGGCCCCTTCAAGCTGCTCCAGTGTCCTTCTGACATGCCCCCATCAGCCTTTCAGCACATCCTCACTTTCTGGCACAAGATATTCAGCTCACTTTGTACTTTCCCTACCTTAGACTTGAAATCAGCTATTTCAAGTGATAACCTATTTTTACAGGAAAGTGACACACTGTTTACTTTTTCTAAGGAAGTACACTAATTGGTTATTTTTACAAACTGATTTTCTGCTTATAATATCTAGCTCTTAAAAAATGAGAACCAAAGAGTCCTTACTTTCACCAGCAATATTCAAGCTTTTCAATGCTGCATTTCCCTGTTTCTCTGTAGAGCTTTTATCTACTACTAAGTATAGCCCAGACATATGACAAGTATTATCAATGTAAATATTGTAAATACTTTATAAATGAAAATATAGTTCATAATAGAACACACTGATGTATTTTTAGCAATACATTTGTGAAAGCTAAATATAAAAAAAAGTCCTCATGATCTACTGAGACGAAATATCTAAAAGCCAAAAATGAAAGTAAATATTTCATTTGTGAGTCTACAACAAAACCGAATGTTCTTTATTTCTTGCTAATGTTTGAAAACTAAACATATATATATATATATATATATATATATATATATATATATATATATATATTCAGACTATTTTAGAAGTCAGAAATGGCTTCTTTAAGGAACTAACATGTAAATTGAGAGCTAAAAGAAGAAACTCAATGTTTTTGGAGAGAATGGCTTTCCAGATAAAAAGAACAGCATGTGCAAAGGCCTAGTGGTAGAAGGGAGTGTAGAAAGTCCAAAGACGGAAAGAAAACCATTGTTAAGTAGACTAGGTAGAGTAAGAGGGGAAGTGGTACAAGATGAGGCTGAAAGGGAGATGGGACCAGACCATAAAGGGTTTCTGTGGCCCACAGTGTTTATTTTTTAATTGAGTCCTAGAGCCAATGGAAGCCATCTCCTGCCATGGGAGAGACCAGGATCAGGCTTGCATTTTGAAAGGCTCACTCTGGAAGAAAGGGGGAGAACTGATAGCCTAATTTGAGATGTAGGGCCAGAACCCAACTGAGAGACAATAGAGGATAAAAGGACAGGATACACAAGAAAGCAGTAAGTGGGAGCAGAGCTCACTTTGCATTGGGCACTCTACAGTATGGTTTTATTTATTACCATGTATATAAATAAATAATATTAATAATATGGGAAGGGTCAATGCTAACTCCAAAACATAAGGTCGAGCGAGGTCCCTACTCTTCAGTGGAAAGGAAAGTTAAGTATCAAAGCCACAGGAAATTGGCCAGATTTTGATGGGTAATTTAGTTCAGTCCTGCTCAATGGGAAGAGGAGCAGTTGTTTGTTTCAACAGATTCAAGGACAGGAAGCACTCATTTAGATAACTTCTACACAGTTAAAAGGAAATAAAGAAGCTCCGAGTCTTTGGGTAGAGCTGCAAGGCAAAATGTCAAGTTCTGCAGCATGCCTGGGCGTGAGTCCAGCACTCTGGCAAAAGATGTCCCTGTGTTTCAAAGACCAGAGATCTTGTCTGGAGTGTACAGCACAAAATGCCCAAAGTAACATTTCAATTTTATTTATCTATAAAGGATAGTTACCTGGGTTAGAGATGATATTGTCAACAAAGAATTTAACCTGCTTTAAAAAGGACTTTGTCAGGCAGACCCTCTGGACCACCCACTTGGGAAGCAGGCCACTGAGTCACCAGGTCTGAACCAGAGGTTGCCATCTGGTGGCCACTCAACAAGATCATTAGCAGAAGTGTCAGCTCTTACAAAGGGCCTGTGAAGAAACAGGCTTAGAAAGTAAGCAACCAGCAGAGATTTTTCAGGAAGCAGCCATATCTTCAATCCTTTCTGTGAACCATGCATAAGGACACAGATGCTGCAGAGTGACAGTGCCACACTGCTACCAAACAAAATATACACATACAGTGGGATCATTTCTTGAGTTTCACTGCCACAAACACATTCGGAGTAAACATAAATCAAGACAATAATCCTCAAAAGTTATAAAATCAAAGGAAGTCCTCCCCCATTTTGTGAAAAAGGCCTTCATCCCTTTACTCAGTCAACCCAAAGCTATTTTCCCTACCTACCATCAGTTCTATGCAGTTAGCTACCACACTAACACACTTCGTTTTTAGCTTAAACATCCTTACAAAACAGCAATTTTCAACCTTTAGCATCTCACAGCACATGTAAACCAATGACTAAAATTCTGTGGCACGCCAAAACTATATATTTTCCCAATCTGACAAAAAAATTAGGTATAATTTTGATTCATTCACAACGGGCAGCTATTGTTGTTGGTTGTTGTCATTTTTAAACTTGATAATCAAAGGGAAAAGAGGTTAGTCCCTCTGACTAAATAGTCAGATATTGCATGTTTTCAAAATTCTTGTGGCACACCGGTTGAAAATCAGTACTATAAAGTTTAATTCATCAGCAGTAGCCTTAATGCATGTTGGAACAAGGCAATAAATAAATAAACCATCAATTAAAACAAGAAATGTGTCTTCCCTGACTGAGAATGGCCTAGGGAGCATGGGGACACTTCTTCCCAACCAGAGAGGCCACACCCACAACTCTGTCTACACAGTGTCAAGAGACGAGTCAAGGCTAGTTTCTGAGTGCCCAAGTGTATGTCACATTTCATCACTTCACTTTCCTGGTTTTAGAAATGCTACCAGACAGACACCCAGGAAGGAGCAGAACTGATTCAAAACTATCTGGTTCCGAAATCCATGAGTTATTTCTAGCACACTTCCACTGTACAGCAACAATTTTTTTAAAAAAGCATTTATATCAAATTATACTAGTATATAGACACTATATATATATATATATATATATAGATGTATATATATATATATATATATATATATATATATACACACACACACATATATACTATATATGTGACTATATATTTTATCGTATACATACTTTAAATCCAGTTTGAATCCAAACGTTTCCATTTAGAGCATATAAATGATTGGCTTGAGTTTTTTTATTTACTGAGTGTGCACACCTTACAAACACAGAACTTATTTAATTAATTCAAGTAGCATAAAGAGAACTAACCTTATTACTTTTGCCTGAACATTGCTTCTAAGCCCCAACCCTGAATGGGCTTTGTCTTGCTCATGGGTTTTGTTTCCCCAGAACCTAGAATACTGTGCTTGGCACATCACTATCATTCAAATATTTGCTGAACAAATAATAAATCTAGGGAGGCTGGAAGGAGGAGGGAGAGGGGTTCTTAAAACATGAAATTGGTCTATTTTTGAACTACAAAGAACCGTACAGATTATTCTGAGTAATTATCTCCACCTCACTGATGAGAAAACCAGTCTCAAGAGTTTCATATCACAAAAAGAAAGCAGATTCCTCAGCACCATTAGAGGAGCAGGCTTGAAACGACACCCTGCATTTTATAGGAACCCACCTGCCACCAGGTAGAGTCCTCAACAAAAAGCCTGTGAAGTGCTCCCCACCCCCAACTTACACGTAGGCCTCTTCCAGGAACTGCATATTTCACTTCCCAGGTGGTGAGGCCTTCAAAACACATGGGCAAGGCCTGGCTGGCATCGTGCAATATTCTTTTGTAAAGGCAAATGTAAAAAAGAATCTAAAGCTATATAAAAAAATAAATATTATACTCTCTTAAAAGAAATGAAACTGGCCGGAGTGGCTCAGTGGTTGAGCATCGACCTATGAACCAGGAGGTCACGGTTTGACTCCCAGTCAGGGCACATGTCCGGGTTGCGGGCTCGAACCCCAATGCAGGAGGCAGCTGATCGATCATTCTCTGTCATCATTGGTGTTTCTATCTCTCCCTCTCTTTTCCTCTCCGAAATCAATAAAAATATTTTTTTTAAAAATAAAAAAAGGAAAAATGAGCAGCCACCACGTACTCTATTCAGAAAGCCACGAAGAAAGGCAGCGAGGAAAACAATGAAAGAGTTGAAGGCTTAAAATCATAAGTAGTTTGCCAACATGACGACACAATTTTAGAGATTTCAGAGACTTAACCCTAAAATTCTAGAACATGATGACAGGAAAGTGTATTTATAAAAAGGTGATTTGGCTTTTACCTAAAACTCATTTGCCATCAGCCAACAGCTGTTAGAAGAAGAATGTGACTTCAGAATCAGAAGTATTGGGTTTTCTTCCCACCTCTGCCACTTACTTCACAAATCACGTATTCCCTCTGAGCCTCAGTTTCCTTATTTGTAAAGTGCACAAGGCTCAAGCCTGATCTGTCCCCATAGCCATGGGAAAACAGTGATAAGGCTTCATAAACTACTGAAGTGCAAAACAAATAAGCATTATTATCAATAACAAATGGACAATGATACTAAAAGTTGACAAAAATTCCAAAATTATTTAAATAAAACCACTTCAACTCCAATTTTAATCTAATAAAAATTGAAATCTTATTCCCACTTAAAGTGAAAAGGAAAAGAGAAGTTATTCCAAGTACTCTAGATCACAGCTATATATCTTCCAGCAGTTTGAAATGTTTAGTTATCCACCTCAACTGTATCCTTCAATGCAAACATAGAATAATAATTTATGTTTTCTTGAATGAAACTCTCAGCAAACACACACACATACATCCACAGACACACCACACACACATACACATAAGCACAAAGGGAACACATAAAACCACTGACTTTTATCTTATTCTGGGCCAGGTAACACAAACAGAATCTTTATTATTACTATTTTTTAATCACTAGAGTAATGAAGTTCCAATTTTGCCCTAAGCTAACATAGAATATATAAAATAGAAGATATCAAACATTTTCACTTATAAGTTACACTTTTCTCAATTTTTTCTCACTAACTATAAACCAGATTCTAATAAGCCTTTGCTGTTTAAGCTCTACCCCTGGGCTGTTCAATCCAGTAGCCACTAGACACATGTGGCTACTGAGCACTTGAAATGCAGCTAATTCAAAATAGTTCATTGATTTTTAAACTATTTATTACATGCTGGAATGATAATAATTTGGGTTAAATAAAATATATTAAAATTGCCAAAACCGGTTTGGCTCAGTGGATAGAGCGTCGGCCTGCGGACTGGGGGGTCCCGGGTTCGATTCCGGTCGGGGGCATGTACCTTGGTTGCGGGCACATCCCCAGTAGGAGGTGTGCAGGAGGCAGCTGATCCATGTTTCTCTCTCATCGATGTTTCTGACTCTCTATCTCTCTCCCTTCCTCTCTGTAAAAAAATCAATAAAATATATTTTTTTTAAAAAAAATATATATATATTAAAATTAATTTTACTTGTTTCTTTTTACACTTTTTTAATGTGGCTATTGAAAATTTTTAATTACCTATATGGTTCACATATACGAGAAAAGGCTAGTCTATTTCCTACTGGGTAGGGCTGCTCTAGAATATGAAAATAAATAATATATACTCACATAAACATTAATTGCTAAAATTCAACCATAAAGCCCTCCTCATCATATAAAAATGACACATGGCCCCAGTAGAAGTCTGCCCAGATCAGCTGGCCTTCATCCAGTCACCCAACCCAGGCTCCCTGAGATCCCAGGGAAGAGGCTGCCAGCTTGGGAGAGTAGTGACCCCCCAGTACAGCCTTAGGACTTACTGTAGAGAAGTCATTCCTTTTAACCATTCCTGTAGAGTAAAATAACCCATATTTTGTGCATCCAATTTCCAAGCTAGGACAAGCATAACTACCTGTTTAAAAAAAAAAGAAAGCCCAATCAAATCAGAACAACAGACCTCAGCAATTAAATACATTAGCATCTCGCCAAATGCTTCTGTTCATGGTAGTTTAGTCACTAAAATATGAACAGAGTAACTTAAAAAATGAGTTCTAGATTGGCAATCATCTATAAGTTTGATAATTCAGTCTGCTGATAAGGGTTTGGAGAAACACAAACTCTTATGATGCGTGCTGGTGAAAGTGTAAAGAGATTAACCTTCCCAGAGGGCAATTTTGCAGTGCATCAAAACTAAAACCAGTAATTGACTATGCAATTCCACCTACGGAAAGTTATCTTATAGATATACCTGCACATATACATTAACGTGTATATTCAACAATGCTGACCATAGTACTATTTGTAGAAGCAGAAGATTGGAAACAAACATTTATAAATAAGGGACTAGTTATTGCATACTTCTTTGCTAAATACATTCCACAAGAAGGAATACTATGCCCCCATTATGACAAAGTAGACCTATGGGTACAAATAGGGAACAATCTTTAAGATTTATTAAATGAAAAGAGAAAGGTGCAGAACAGAGTTAAAAATTAAAAGGTGGGTGGTGAGATACACACTTGAGACACATACAGTGGAGTTGTATCACAAATACATTAATGTTTGTAAATTCAATGTGCAGACTAGGGGAATTATTGTAAAGTAGCCCAATGGCCCACATAAATAGCACTATGCCTGGACTGGGCCCAGGAGGAGCGGCAGGACCCAATCTTTCCTGTGAGGCACCATATAAACATCAAACAGCTGTAGAATGATGGCAGGATTAAGTGTACTTTTTCTGTTTAAAATTTCCTTTCATCAAATATTAATTAAATCAGTACATATTAATTTAAGTCACTAGGTGTTTTAGATTTCAAAAATCTAGATTACTAGGTAGATTATGAGGACTGATTAGTAAGCCAATGCTTTTACATTATTATGTACATTGTCAGAGAATGATTGGTAAATAGTTTAAAAATGGTAACTTAAGAGACCGATGGGCTATTTAGAAGAATTTCCCCAAAAGAAGAAGTTATATGTTCTTCAAAATATTTACACGTTAGAGGATTTTCTCCTCATCTCTTGAACTAACCCACATTTTTAAATTCAAACTTGGTATGTTCTCAATATCTACATTCAAACATCTATTGGAAAGATTTTTTAAATTCTACATAAACATGTTTAAAAAAATGGTAAAGACACAAGAACACAGACAGTGCACATGAAATGTGTCTAAACTGCCAAAGCAGACGTTCACCATGGGGATTTCTTTACACAAAACAGACCTTTTCTTTTAATGGCTAATAAGAAAGC
Organism: Myotis nattereri; assembly: GCF_964212035.1. NCBI lineage: Eukaryota > Metazoa > Chordata > Mammalia > Chiroptera > Vespertilionidae > Myotis > Myotis nattereri. Next base: position 200,345,468 of record NC_138075.1, read on the forward strand.
TAACTACTTAAATAAAGGATCTTGCTGTTACCTTAGTAAATGAAAGTAGACTTGAATTTTACAACCTGCTTCAACTCTATAAGCTATAAATATCAGGCAAGGTGAGAGTTTTAAATACTTTAAGGTGCTTACTCATTGATGCAAATGGCCTTTTAAAAACTATTTTTGCTCCTTTTTCAAATGTTAATATTTCTGAAATTATAATGTATCCCCAATTAATGGCATATCTGAGTTTATTTGGCAACATTTTTTTTCTCTTAGTGATGATACAACTTATATAAGTTCTATGAGTGGCACCTTAGAATTGAAGTACAGTAATAAATAGTTTAAAATATTCTAAATTTGGTCTTTGAGTCTTAAATGTACATGATTCAACATTTCAAGACTATTTTTACAGAAAGAGTCCTTTTACTGGCCCAAAAGGACTCATTACTCAGCTCTCTTTTACTGAGTACTGCTATGTGGAGGTGAGGAACTTTGGAGAGCTGAGGACCCCCTTTTTCAGTTAGATCCAGCATCAGCACTCCCTCACACCGACAGGCCTTTCCACCTCTGAGTATAAGTGCTCACACAATCCCTTTTATACAAGCAGCCTGACCCCAGCCTCCTAACCTCCTCACCGCTGGCCCTGCTGCCCATCCTTCTGATCAGACGTGGACAGATGTTCTCTGGTGGAATCTCTGTAGCCTCTCTCAAGCCCAGCTCACTCATTCTGTTCAAAAAAACACCTTGCCCCCTCGATGCAGCTCTCATTAGGAATGTTACTTTCTGTGTCTATGAGTGTCTATGGACCAGATCAGGCAAAATACTACTGACCCAGTTGTCCCTAAACCTTTACGCCAAGCTGAATAATTTATCTAGATACCTGAACTAGATCACATTAAATTTTAAAATACAAGACAAAAATCCATGTAATAAAGTTAATATTCCAAAGGCTCTTTAGGATATTGAAAATGTTATTAGGGGGATGTGGAGGAGAACAGAGGCACAGAAATGGTAAGGATAAAAAAGAAAAGTTTTAATAAAAAATGTGAAGTCTCAATTCCTAGTTTTCTTTAAGAGCATGACATATATGCATGGGCACCAGATATCCTGCAAATAGTCTGAATGAAGGGGATGATCTCGAGATCACTCCCAGGTCATAAATTTATTTAGGATCTAAGGCGTATTTGTTAAAATTAAAGGCTAATATAATATTCAACTGCACAGTTAATGATCCAGGGCATTTGTATGAGCAAAATTTTTCATTTTAGTATAAGAGAGTAGATGTGGGAACAGGAAAAAATATTCAACAATAACATGGTGATAAGAATTAGGCAAAAGTAATTAAGCATATAAAATAAATTCTAATTAAACTTTTTAAGTGAAGTACTTAGGGCCTTTACACCAAAAAGCAATCACTTTTTGAGGTAAATTAAAATGGAAGTTAAAGAGCCATGAAAAATTCTTGATAATTACAACCTCCACAAAACCCTTATTCAAAGTCCTAGATAAACTACATGAGGCTGAGGCAAATAGGGAGGGAAACAAAGGGACACATGCTGTGTCCGGTCCCCAAGCTGATCTGTCACTGTAGATACACATGCACACACCACTTTTTAAAAATCTAGTTTAACGACCTTATTACTGTACCTTTTAGATACAAGAAATTAAACATGAGAGAAAAATGACTGTACACCATACCAACAAAAAATTTCACTTACAAATCAAATTAGAATTGAAACCTATTTCTTAGATTCCTTCATAAAAACACACCATTACTTTTTTTATTGTTGCTTTATTTGTCAAGGGACAAAAGACTTAAGAAAAACAATCAACTGATTGACTCGACTTAATAAGTTAGACTTACATTTTCTGGTTCAACACCAATGTCTTCACAAAATTTCTCCATGCCTTCGGGACCTACAACATCATCAGTACCTGTGGTGAAATGCAATCTTATATAAATTAAATCTAACCATGTGCACTATTACTACTGTGATAGGATTATATTGTCAAAATATTTATTATCCAAGTAAACTAAAATCAAATAACAATTAAGGACTAGAACTCCTTTCTGAAGAAAATCATCAAGTATAAATTGAAAAATATTCTGGCATATCTTTAAAGGATTCTACTCTGCACAATCATTTAAGTCAAATCATTGTCATGTCCCTCAACCTATGGACATACGATAGACATAATTTATGTCTAAAGATAAGGTCACCTGCAAAGTCACTAACAACCCCCTAATTGTCAAAAGTAATAGATGTAACAGTCCATCTTTATGTTACTAGATTTTTCTGTGATACCTGACCATTTGAAGTTCTCGCTTCACAAAACTTGTCTCCTCCACGACTTCTGGAAGTGCCCTCTGTCATCTGGTTTTGCCACCTCTCCGCCTTGGCTTTTTTATGGGTTGGGTCCTTTGCTTCTCCCAACTTGTAAAATGTGATATGCATAGTTCCATCCTTAAACCTCTCCTAATCCGTTCTATACACTCTCCCTAGGAAATTTCAACCATATCTGAGGTTTCAGGTACTACTACCCAGATCTCTTTCTAGCCCACACTTTCCCCCTGACTTTTGGGCTGTCTACATCACCTCCTCTTTAACTAACACAACTAAACTCATCTTCTGCCCCAAACTACTCCTCCTGCATTTCACATTTTCTACCATCACCTCACTGAGCCCATCATCTCTCCATGCCAAGCCGCTTATCCTCCTGTATTCTGTCTCAACTGGGGGTACCACCAGAAATAGAAACCTAGGAGTCATCCTGGATTCTTCCCTTACCCACTTTCTGCATCCAATCAATATTCAAAATCTTTCCTTTGAAATACGTCTTAATTGGACCTATCCTGCACTGACCTATTCAGGCTCTCTCCTTTCACTGAGGTTACCCAGCAGTCTCTTCAGGATCACCTTAATTCCAGAGCCTTATCCCCCTCTGACCTTTTTCTAGTAATTATTTTTCTCCTTTTATTTTACATATTTTTCTATGTATTCCCAACTTTCTTAATTTGATTATTAGAGGAAAAGTTATCGCATCAAATAAAAGTTTACTTAATTTTTAATTTAGTTACTTTTTTGCTACATTAACATATAAACACGAGACAAAATCTCATTTAAAAGTGAAAGCGAAAAATTAAAATATTTAAAAAGCAAAAGTTTCCCCTCTAATCCCTCCGTACTCTCCAGAGACAACCATTTACTAAAGAATCCCTTTAAGTACCCTTCCCAAACCAAGTTTCTACATACATATTTATTTGCTGTTTCTAAATCTGTCCAGGCAATTCTCTTTGGCTTTCCAGGTATACAATAATTTAATAATTTCATCAACAAATGATCATTTTTGTCTCCTTCTTTTCAATATTTATGCCCCTTCTTTCTTTCTCTTATCTAACAACACTATGTAATAACTTACAAAACAATAGCAAATAAAATTTCTTATCTCATTCTTGATTCAAATGTGAATCCAATTAGCATTTTTATCATTTGATACCTTGCTAGCTTTAGGTTTGAGAGCCCATATACACACATGCACACATTCACGTATATGTTACACCAAGAAGATATTAATACATTCACCCGGTAAAATGTTCAAATAGAGAAAGACTGAGTAAAATACAGTAAAAAAGAGAAAGCCTGCCTTCTCCTTTTCCTTATTAATTAGGTGTGTATTCTCCCAGACCTTTCTGTTATGTATTCATGTATGTGCAAATACACAAAATGCAGTTTTAAATTTATACACATGGGTTCATGCTATATCTATAAATTCTACATCTTGCTTTTTTCATTAAGTATGTCTGATAATCTTCCTTGTGAGAATACCTCTGCATCTACTTTGTTCTTGTTAACAGACACATTTTCCATTACTCCACTGTATGTAATGTGTGTAATGTGTGTGTGTGTGTATGCATGTGTGTGTGTATGTTCATCATTCTACTATAAAATACTTAGGCTATAAGATTAAAGAATAATTATTCTCACAAGGAAATAGCCATCCGTCTTTATTTTGCTAAGAGGTTTTGTTTTTAGGAAAAGATGCCTTTTTGTTATTTACCAATAGGACTCACGGAAGGTGGTTGCATAGAGCTAAAAATAAAAAGTTACTTTTTAATCTCTTTGGCTTCCATTTTGGCTGATTTTATAAAAGCTCTTTCACTGTAACCTATTCTTGAGCCTGGCCAGCCACCTGCATTTCCCGTGCCTGTGCAACCAGGCCTGGGAGTCTCCAGGCTGCTCTCCGCCTCTTGCTCCCTCCCTCCTGGTTACTGCCTCCCCGCTCTGTCAATACTCATTACAAAGATGATGCTTCTCAGTTTGTCCATTTGTCACACTAGAAAATGAGCACAGTGCTTCTGTTCACTGCACCTCCGAGCCTGGCACATGGCAAGCCCTCAAAGAAAGGTCTGCTGATGTACACTGTGCAGGAATGTTAATTATCCATGCTCTTCCTTTTTTCTACATTTTATGCAATGCCACTGTCGTATTAGTTGTATGCATTTTCCCTGTGTGTTTTGAAAGAGCAACAAGTTTTCAACAGTAGGATTTGCAATGGTATGACTTGCCAAAAGTAATTATTTTATCCTAAAAAACCTAATATATAGCTTGTCAATTAATATTATTAAAAAGCTACCCATAATCCTATTTAAAAAAACTTCTTCTTTCATCTCATTAATCTTTCTCATGAACTTATTTAGATCTAGCTGTAATCACATTGTTCATTGGGATTATTGTAATATTTATACTGAATTTATCAATTCCCTTGTAGAATCGAGCAATTGCATTCTAACAAATATGCCACTGACTAACACAAAGTAGGTTAGAAGTGGGGTTTGAGGAAGATGGTTTACAAAACCATTGTACCTAAAGTAAGCTATGGAATGCCCAGGTGACAGATACTGAAGATATATTTGGAAGGCAGACATACTCACAATAACCTAGAAAAAAGTGGTCCTCCCAACTTACCCTCCCACTTTAAAGTGATTTTGTCCACATCATAGAACGTGCTGGGGTTAACTGGCCAGGCAGGAGCTGGAGAGCAGGGCTCAGGCTGCAGAAGCCATGGACAGCAGTCAGCAAGGTGAGGAGTGAAACGGACAGCTCAGCAAAGAACTGAAGGTCCATCCATGTGAAACAACTACATACCAAGGCCCCTGCTGCCCCTCCACTCCTCTCCAGATTAAAGTACAGGAGTCAGCCCAAACCAGCTGGCTGGCTCCTAGTGAAAGTGCACACACCAGCAGTGGTGAAGCCCTCCTCATTCCAGGGAGCTGTGGCCTCACAGACGGGCTCCCACAGACTCACTCTGCAGCACAACCTGTAAGTCATCCTTGAATAATACTGACCTATAGTTTTCACTCATGTAGTTGGGATTTTAAAAGTGAAGAAGATACCACTTGAACTTTTAATTATTCCCAATTTCAAACCACTTTCCCTACTGATAAGATACAGAAGAAGGAAAGGAGGCAGGTGTAAAAACAGAGCTAGCCACACCCCCAGAAACTCCTTTTGAGAATGGACTACCAGGAACCAACCAACCAGGACCTCAGGGAACCTAAAGAATGTGGCTTAAGCTTTATCCCAAATGTCATCTTTCTGGGCCAGAGAAAAGCAAACAAGAAGGAAAATTGTAGACTGCTTGCTCTCTTTTTAAAGAAAACAGAAGTGTGGCTTATACTATGGAAAAATTTATGCTTACTTGTAAAGGAAGACACACAAAAAAAATCAAAATAACTGTGCTATGATGGTGGGATTAAGTGTTCTTTTTATGTTTAAAATATCCTTTTTATAATACATTTCATAACAACAAATTGTGAGCCAAGAAGAAAGCAAAAGATCTTCATAATCAAAATGATACAAATATCAGAAAATTCTTCATTCATTCAGCATCCGTGTACCAAACACCTGGAAAAGTGCCTTTTTTATTTTTTTAAATCCTCAACAGAGGATATTTTTTTCCACTGATTTTTACAGAGAGTAGAAGGGAGGGAGGGGGACGGGGAAGAGAAGAGAGAGATGTGAGACACATCGAGTGGTTGCCTCCTGAACACAGCCCAACCAGTGCAGGACCAAATCTGCAAAGCCAGGCATGTGCCCTTGACCAGGAATTGAACCTGAGACCCTTTGGTGTGTGGGCTGCCACTCTATCCACTGAGCCCAGGGCTCAAACACTTTTACTAGGAAGACAAATGTCTTCAAGAGATTCATGTTCTTTTGTCATAAATGTGAAAACAGATAAAGTCTAACATTAAGTAAGTTTTTGTACTAGTGTCTATGCCCTGCAAACAAAATCTAGCTGAAACTAGTTCAAGTAACGAAGGCGAATTCACTAGAAAGACATGGGGGTAGCTCACGAAATTCCAATGAACCACAGGAATCAGGATCACATCCTTCCAAGTCCACATCAGAAGAGAAAGATTCTTCTCTCAGCTTCCTGATAATCCCAGAAAATTTTGCCTGATTGGCCAGGCCTGGATTATCTGTCAGCCCCGGAACAATTTCTGTGGCCAAAAAGGGCAAGGCTCTTACCAAAAAAAGGGTAGGAGGAGGGAGGGTGGCAAGATCAGGCCATAGGAGGAATCCTCACTTTGATACCCAATAAAATGGTATCAGAACTAGTGATGAACAATGTCCTGGAGAAGTACAAGGGCTATTAGGCTAATTAGGGGGATTTATAGTTACAGAGCATCTTGTCAGATGGAAAAATGGAGAAAAGCACTCCAGACAATGGGCTGCCAGAGAACTAGTTCTTTTATCCTGTAGGCAGCAGGGATTTGTGAGGTGGGGTGGGGCGGGGTGGACTGATGACAGGAACGTTGCTTTGAAGGATGCTGGGATAGTGAAGTTGATAGGAAGTAAGTTAGAACTAGGAATGAGAAAAAGAACCTCCAGCTCAAACTTGTCTGAAAATTTTTCTTTCTCTCTTTTACACCACACACAACCACAAAAACAACCAAACCTTTGATTTCAGTATTACACCAGCCAACCAATTATAATAAGTTGCAAAACTGGGACTGAATTTAACACATTTAAATGAAAAAACAAACATTTTCTGCCAAAAGATCTTTCAAAATAGAGACACTTAATATAAGAAATTCTGTTGCATTGCATAATGGTTCAAAGCAGCAAAGCTTATTTTAACTTCAATGTGTAAACCAAATAATCACCCATTACCAGCATCTGAATAGGTTTCCTAGCAATCCAAAGTACTTCTCCAAAGTGCATTTCATCTTTTCAGTTCGCTTCTAGTGTTCTGAGTTCTTTGGCTTAGCTGCTGGCTATAAATAGGACATTTGATGATTTATTTCAATGATGTTCTCTCCCTCCCTCAAACAGGGACACACACACACACACACACACACACACACACACACACACAACCCAAATTCAAAAAGTACACATTTCCAATTTCCTAATCTCCTCTACGGTAGTCCCTACTTTCAGGAGGATCAGTCTCAGATGATATAAGTGATCACCTACCTGCATATTCATAGAACCACTCTAAGCACCGCTTACTTGAAAAAGCTTCTTCTTCAGTCTTTATTCTAGTTGAATCATATTTTCTATACATGCTAGAAATTGAGAAGGCAGTTTTAAGTTAGTTAAAGTAAAGATTCTGAGTTCTTTTTAAGTAGCAGATAGATTTTATTCACTTACCCAAACCACACATCTATTTAATCAGTATTTCAAGTATATTTTAAATATTTTACTTCCTAAATTTAGAAGCTTAAGCTTTTATAACTACAGTTTTAAACACAGTCCCACCCAGTACAAAATTAAATGGTAAATACTTAACACAGGTTTTTCTCTGATTAACAAATCATCAGTAAGAACTGAATAGAACAGGTATTTTATAGATCCCCTTTTACCTCACTACCAGAACTAAGTACAGAAAGATAGTGAGATACTGCAAGAAATGTCTAACACTGTAGACATTTGATGACGCTACGACTCACTCCTGTCTCACACTCCTGTCAGGTTCTCCTGACTTCTGTGCCTTATGAGTTAGGCTGGGCAAAGAGCACAGTGTAAGAAAGAACCTGTCAATATTAGAGACCTCAAGGGAACATAAGACAATAAAAAGAAACATCAAACTATGACCAAGCCTCCAGGAAAAAAAAATAGTAAGGTGTATAGTTGATCACACAAAGTCTCTTGAATGGTTTCTTCATTAGGATAACCTTAAAAACCTCAGGAGAAGTTTAGAAAAGCCCTGGCTTCTGCCATTCTCTCATCATTCCCTACTATTATGGAAATAGCCAGCATAAGCTGGAAAACCAAACCCAAAAGCCCAGCAGCCTCCTCCTCCAACCCTGTGACCTTCAGCAAGTTCTTTTTTTTTTTTTTTAAATATATTTTATTGACTTTCTACAGAGAGGAAGGGAGAGAGATAGAGAGTTAGAAACATCGATGAGAGAGAAACATCGATCAGCTGCCTCCTGCACATCTCCCACCGGGGATGTGCCCGCAACCCAGGTACATGCCCTGGACCGGAATCGAACCCGGGACCTTTCAGTCTGCAAGCCGACGCTCTATCCACTGAGCCAAACCGGTTTCGGCAGCAAGTTCTTATTTCATAATGACTTGGGGCTAAGGACTGAAATATTCCCTACTTGGGGAGGGGAGAGGAGGCAGTATCTTTACAAATAGTGATTTGGATAGAAAAATTATGAGTATAAACTTTTCTTACCCTTCATTTATATATAAATTGCCTAAATAGGTATATATAAATATTTATGAATATAATTTTCATTTACATAGTATGTAAAAATCATATAATTCTTTTTAAATGAGCATTTATTCATGACCCACACATTCACCAGAGTGTATGTATATACCTCTGATTAGAGATTCTGAGTTTCAATACCAAAAAAGACATGGTTATTGGGTGGGAAGATATTTAAACTGCATACCACCAGTTTTGTTTTCTTCAATAAAAGGTAGCCATAATACCTGGAAACAAAGATGGACACTGTCCAAAGTTCAAATAGATATGCTCCTATCCTAGTCCTGAACATTCCTCTCTCAACTCAAAAGTCTTTAATTGGTCAATAGTCTAGAGATCTATATATGACAATGTTTGAATTGCTTAAATATACTCTACATAAAAAAGAGTAATGGAATACCACTCAGCTAATACAATTTTAAAAAAGATGCTATAACATGGATGAACCTCAAAAAACATTAAGCTAAGTGAAAGCAGCAACACACAAAAGACCACTTATATAAAATGACTAGAAAAGGCAAATCTGTAGAGCTGTAAAGTAGATTCATGATTGCCTGGGTGGGGGAATGGAAACAGGGAGTGAGTGTGAATGGGCACTGAGGATCTAACTGAGGTGATGGAAATCTTCTAAAACTGGTTTGTAGTGATGGTTGCATAACTCTAACAATTTGGTAAAAATCACTGAATTTGTACACTTAATATGGATGAACATTATAGTATGCAAAAAATGTTAGAAAAAAAAATAACAAGGATGAAACTCAGATAATGCTATAGCCCCCTCTCCCTTGGGTGACCATGGCAATGCTGTCAATAAGTCTCCCAAACCTTTCTGCAATTCCACTAGCAGTTTTTAAATGGCTTTATCATCCTAAATTTTATTAGGCCGTGATGAAAAAATAAACATCATAGATAGTCCCAAAATGCAATATGATTATTAGAATTTGGCAATGCCTTGATAATCACATTTACACCACTCAGAAGTATAAAGTAACCTGGCTTAGTAATGCTGAAAAGCATTGGTCTACACATTGTTGGTGATTATCTTCTAACTCACTACTAACCTTCTTTTAGATAATATTTTCTATTCATTTGGGATATGAACAGTGACATTATTTTCACATTTTCAGAATCCATCTCCCTATCCCTCCAACTGAGGTATAGCATATTAAATATCACAGCAAAAAAGAAACAGAAAAGTCTCATCTAATCTCCCTGATTTATATATGTGAATTCAGGCCCTTTGGTGAAATGACCTACAGAGCTAGACTAAAGGAAGATGAAAAAAGGCAGAAAGGATTAAAACTGATGTTTGTTCACTGTTTTAAAAAAGAGGAGAAAAATAATGCCTAAAATAAACAAGTCTAACAGACCTTTGGAGTTAACAAAATTAACAGGTCACTTGTTTGAAAGAGAAGTGGTTGAAAAAAATTATCTACGAAATCTGTTTCTAACAAATCCTCACTCTTCTGAGAATAAACCTCAGGACAGCCAATACTCCCGGCAGGCTCAGAGCAGTCAGTGCAGGCCGCTTTCCGGCCACTCAGCCCCGGTCCCCTGCAAAGGCAATTACGGGATTCCTGTGGTGGTGTTTAGTGAAACACATACCAATGCTGAGGTCCTCTGCAGGCACACACAGCAAGCCCGTAAAAGGAAGTCAACACCAGTTTTAGTGGATCAGTGGATTAAGATCAAACTGTAATTTCTAAGAAGTAAAATTACCTAATGTGTTTTTTTAATAAACCCACCATAAAATAAGTGACATGAAATAACTACACCTTGAAAGTTTGCCATGCAGAACTAAAACAATGTTCCAGTTGGCATTTGTCCATTTAGAGACCCACATGGATGAGGCAGCATCGTGCTTCTATGACACCAGTGTCATCACTTCTGACCTACTGTCTTGCGCCATACCTGTCATGTCTACTTTTCTTGGCAGATAAATCATCTCCAGAGGCAGGTCTTCTCTTTTTCCTTGGCGGCATCACTTTACTGAAGCAGTCCGAAGAACTACAAGACCGCAGGCTTCCTACAAAACAAGGAGTCAAAGGGCACGAGATTAAGGTATGCCACAGCCCAACACTTCCAAAATAATACCCCCGCCAAACTAGAAGTTTTCATGGCTGGTACTGTAAATGGTTTAAATGTTATTTGTAATTGCTATGAGATAGAAAAAAAACAAAGTTTTTAGTTTCTCTTTGAGAAAATGTTATAGTCACACAAATAAGTTAATATCCCCCCCCCCCAACCACACCAGAAATAGAAGTTATTACAACTTCAATTTACTCCCCCAAAGCACTAATAATATAAATCATCTAGGCTTTCAGCTCCTCCTGCATGTCAGTGTTCTTTCAAAAGGAACTGCACTGCTATCTCTTGCAAGCACTTCACTCGGCAAGGCAAGGCCAGCCAGTCACCTTGATTCAAAACACACACAGGGGGTAGCAGTCCCAACATTCTTAAGCTTTAAGAGGCATCTGGGTTTGGGGTTTAAAAAATAAAACAGGATTTGGATTTTTGGGGAAGAAGCCTGATATGATCTTGAGCAAAAATTTCCATATTAATGTTTAGTTTGTTTCTGCCACCTGAAAAAGAATTTGCCCTCTCACTCAGGGTTTTCAGAAGCATACGCTTCACTTTGTAAAACATATTTAAATGTAATAACAGACAATAACAACATGGAATACTTATAAGACCTTACTGTGAGCCAGGTCCTATTGTTAACACTTACATGTATTAACTCAAACTCTTAACCTCATAACAAGCTTATAAAAAAAAAGAACCATCAATACTGCCAATGCAAATGAAAAAATGAAGGCAAAGAGAGTTAGGTGGGATACAAACCCTGACAGTCTCATTTCAGACTGTCTTAAACATTATAAATTATAAGACAATTATAAGATAACTAGAGGCCCGGTGTACAAATTCATGCCCAGGTGGTGTCACATTTATAAGATAACTAGAGGCCCGGTGAACAAATTTGTGCACGGGTGGGGTCCCTCGGCCTGGCTGGCAACCAGGGCCCAACGGGGCTGGGGGAGGTTGGCTAGGAGGAGGGGCCACAGGAGGTCGGCCAGCAGGGGGTAGGGGCTTCGGGAGGTTTAGCTGGCCCAGGGGGAGGGACCGCAGAAGGTTGGCCGGCCAGGGGGAGGGACCACGGGAGGTTGGGCAGCCACGGGAGGTTTGCTGTGGGAGTGCACTAACCACCAAGGAGCAGCTCCTGAGTTGAGCGTCTGACCCCTGGTGGTCAGTGCGCATCAAAGTGACTGGTTGACAAGTCATTTGGTTGTTTGGTCGCTTAGGCTCTTATATATGTAAATTAAAATACTCCATCTTGGCACAAGTGCTAGCAGATATACTATGTCAACAATGCTGAATGACAGCAGGGCAGAGGTAATTATCTCTACTTGACAGATGGAAAAACTAAGACTCAGGCATCCAAGTACTTGTCACGGTCTCAGAAGTGCTACATGTCAATTCTGGACCACAAATCTTACTCATTCCACTGGCCCACTGGTAGAGACCCTGGGCTCTCAGTGACCCAAGAGGACAAGAGCCAAAAGGTGCTGGACTGAATGATCCGCAGTTAATGAATGAGCTCCCACTCTTCACCTACCTATGTGGCTCGGTCAGTCATTGACCTAGTCTGGGTCTCTGGTGTGTCATTTGAAGAATGAGAACTGTGGCCCTAGTTGGTTTGGCTCAGTGGATAGAACGTCAGCCTGCGGACTGAAGGGTTCCAGTTTCGATGCTGGTCAAAGGCACATGCCCGAGTTGCAGGCTCAATCCTCAGTATGGGACATGTAGGAGGCAGCCGATTCATGATTCTCTCTCACTGTGGATGTTTCTATCTCTCTCTCCCTCTCCCTTTCTCTCTGAAATATATATATAGAATGATAACTGTGACATACATCCATTCAACAAGGTTCCAAACATTGTGTGTAGACAGATGGTGGGGATATAAAGAAATATGTTCCAAGGGACATAATGGGAGGTATAACCGTGGCCTCAGGCTGGACCTCAATGCTCAGTGGATCCTCATAACCCTACAATGTAGGAATTTGTTAGCATGCCCGTTTTTACAATGAAGAACCCGAACCAGAGACCAGATGACGGACGGAAAGCAGCAGGTGAAGTCAGAGATCAAACCCCAGCTCTCAGCAGCGAAGCCCAAGGTCTCCACCACCACTTGTGACCACCTCCATTAACCTGAAGAGCAGAGGCTGAGAGGCAGAGAGAAGCAAGGACAGAGCCCTGGGGAGTGTGGAAAGCCAAGGGGTGGGAAAGAAGGTAAAACCTGGGCAGGGAAAAACCTAGGAAAGGATAATGTCTAGAAGCCAGAGGAAAAGAGAGTGGTCAACTGCACACCGAAGTCAGCTCAGGAAGCAGTGAAGGCGCCCACTCCACTCAGCAATGAAGTCCAGTAGTAATGGGTTGGTGATGGTGGAGGCTAAATTGCAGTGGGCTGGGGAAGGATGTGAGGTGAGGGAGTAAACTTACTGAATGTGGACAACTCTTTCTAGAAAGCTACTCGAAAGGCAGGGAGAGCATGTCAGTAACTAACAGTCACAACCCTGTGGTCAGGACTAGAAGCTAAATCCCAGTTTATACTTGGGCTTCCACAATTGTGCTAAGTTACCTGGATAATATGCTTCAAGAAAATACCAGCCAAAAGCACTACTCTGTTATAAAACAAGACTCCAGCCTGAATGGGGTGCCTGCCCAGTGCTGGGTACCGGGCAACACATATGTTCAAGGATCTTGCTTGCATGTACAAAGGTACACCTTGGTTTGCAGGGTCCCGGTTTGGGTCACCAGTGTACACACAGCTGATAAAGTATCTTACTGTAGTAATAATGAGATACATGTACTGAGAGTCCTACAGCAAACTCTCAATGTTTGTTGAAAATTCCTAAAACATGTGTAAATCAAATTCTGCTAAAAACAAACAAAAAACACAGTACATTTCCAGAGAAATAAAACACTTATGAATAGATTATATACCATAATTTCAGACTTTTTTCCATTTCTCATTAAAACAAGCACTTGACTTTAAGTTTCTTGGCAGGTAGGATGTTTTAAAACATATTCTAGAATGTTTGCATCTAAAAATAACTCTGTGATGTCTTTTTATAATAAAAATACTTAAATCTAAGTGAATGTTTTACAAATTTATATTTATTTGTATAGTTAAATTTAGACTTTATTGTATCAGAACTTGCATCACAATCTACTTCAATTAAACTGTCTTTAAACTTTAAAAAGTTTAGTAAACAAATAAAGAATGCTATGGAATGTTTATCTTCTTTAAAGAATGAGCTATTTTAACCCTTTAAAGTATCTACTTGAGTACAAACAATCTGACATTACAGGCAGAGGCAAAATATTAAGGCTGACATTTCAAATAAAAGCAAATTACTAACAAACTTTAAGAAACCCAGAAATTCATTTGAAATTATCAGAGCTACAAATTTTCATTCTCTGACAATCACCAAGGAAACGCATAAAAAGATTTTAGGGAGCTACCTTAAAGCTGGTAAGAAATGTTTGGCAGAAACATATGAAAGAAGAAAGCCTCTTTGTAATAATAAAAAAACGAGGAAGATGAGAAGAATAATCCCAACTACTGAATCCCAAACTATGATTCAGGCCCCTTAATATTACTATCTTGATTGATATTCTGGTGCTCAGTCTAACTATTTCTATATTAGATGAAGAGTGAGTGAAAACCCTCCCGACTCTCCCAGCATTAGAAGCTCTTTCTTCATGCTTTCCTATTTATATGATCCTTAGAAAGGCTATATAAATTGTTTATATTTTTCACCCAAGGGTTATAATTTGAGTTCAAGTTTAATTCCTTTTGGTTGAGTGTTCAAAGAGAACAAATAAGTTCTTCTATTAACCAACTTTATTTCAAATAAAGCAGGAACTGAATGAATATAGCCATCCTTCCCACATTAAACAATTAGAAATACTGCCAACCTTTTCCAACAGATCTATCCTAATATTCGATCCCAGAAAATAATTTTAAAGAGCAACTTGAGTTTACCTGCCTCAAACCTAAGGCCCTTTAGTGTCTACTACCCAGCTTGTTGTTATGATAATGGTTTAAGTAAGCATGCTATTCTCAATAAATGCTAAGTAGTTACTCCACTGTCTCTCTCTTTTTTTAAAAATCTTTTCACTGGTGAGCCTCAAATAAAAAAGTCCTGTTTAGAATTCATTTCCTGTAAAACACATAAAATTATGTGCCCAATTTCTAGTCATCTCCAAATAAAAGGTCTATAAAATTAGAGAATTTTTCTGAATTTCCAAAACAGTGCAAATTCATGTTTCAATATAAAAATCTTACTGTTTAATTTTTCATTTTAGTGACTTTGTTGTATCATACAGCCTTTTTCACATAACATTTTACATGGTTCATTGTGCCACTTCAATACTTTTTAGATAGCCATTTCAACCTCACTTTTGACTTAACAATGTTACAGATATAGTAATTTGAGTTGATAAACAGATTGCATTTTTAGACACCTTACCAGTACCTAATATTTTATTTCATTTTTTTGAACAGATCGTTGAACTACTTGCTTGCTTAAAACTATTAGTGTCTAAATGAGCAATTTTTATCCCACTATTTAAGGCAAAAAAAATCCCTTTCTCTCTAAATAATATTGATTCTGACAGGTATCCTCTTCCTTCATCATTTTTTGTCCTCTCTGGTTTTTTTCCTCATTCCCAGTATTTTGGGCTACTTCTCCAACATTAACTCTGTCTGTCTGACTTTTATGTTTTTTGATGGGAGGAAGATTGAAAGCACCAAGGAAAAGTGGTAGAGGAGACAGAGCAGGAAGATGGTAGCCTCTTGTGCACTTAGAGTTTGGCTCTTCCACGTACAGTTGTTATAGCTACTGCTCAGACTACTGCTGGGCCAAGAGATTCAAACAGACATTACAGTAATTAACAGTATAGATTTTATGTTGTTTCATTTTTAAAGTACAATCATTATAGGTATGGTAATCACAAGTGATGCTATAACCAGATGGAGAAATGTTAATGAAATTGGCAACTCTAAGAAATTACTAACACTAACTGACATTGACAGGCACTTACGAGGTACCAGGCACTGCACCAACATGTCATACATCAAACATCAGACATATCCACTATGCCCACTGGGCGAGAGAGGAGGCATGCGGTTAAATACATTGTCCACTTTCATTTTCCTTAATTTTAACTTACTGTTATTAAATTGTCATATTCAAATTAAATATGTAAATGTGAAATTACTATAGTAACCTCACTCACTTTAATCCAAAGTTCAAAGTTAACTATATAATGTATAAGATTCAGAATTTAGAGGTTTTATTACCTTAGCAAAGAGGGGACAACCTAAAGGCTTTACAAAGACAAAATTCAGTTTTAAAAATCAAAACTACACTAACTCTTAAGTTTAACAATATCCCCAAAGCCTACCAATCTACTGTCCCAAAATAGGAGAGAAGTGTGCTTTTTCTCTTAACTATTAAAACTGGTCCTGAAAATTTTATTTCAGCATTACTGGTCATAGCTAAAAGTTGAACACACTTAAATGTGTATCAATAGAAACATATCATGATATATCCATGAATTAGAAAACTATGCATTTATTAAAAAATAAAGCAAAAACTTTATAAATGCGTTACAGTATATCTCCAAGATATACTGAGTGACAAAAAACAAGAGGCACATGCAGATATACACTTGTTATTTGGGGTAAAAAAATGTCAATATCATCATCATCATCACCATCTGGGAAACAAATATAAGAATGTAAAAGTTACCTCTAGAGAGTCAAGTGTGTAGTAGTAGTGGGGATGGGAAATGGGGTAATGAACTGGGACAAAAACCTTCATTTTTTTGTTTTATACCTTTTCGACATTTTTTTTTTAAACCATGTGCATACATTGCTTTTCAATTATTAAGAAAACTGCTCTTAGGCTGGGGGACTGTCTAGGGCGGGGGGATAAAATGGACACATATGTAATACCCTTTGTAATACTTTAAGCAATAAAAAAAAAAAAAAAAAAGAGGAAGAGGAAGAAAAAGGTAAAGATACAAATTATGAACAACAAATACACATCTTTCTACAAGTGAATCTGAAAATCAAGTGAATAAATAATCCGATGAACAGAATAAACTGGTGAATATAATAGAATCAGGGGCATAGAAAGGGAGTAGACTGACTATTCTCGGGGGGCGGGGAAAGGGGTGTGGGGGGGATGGGAAGAGACTGGACAAAAATTGTACACCTATGGATGAGGACAGTGGGTGGCAGGGGTAAGGACAGAGGGTGGAGTGGGAACCGGGTGGAGGGGAGCTATGGGGGGAAAAGGGGAACAACTGTAATAATCTGAACAATAAAGATTTAATTTAAAAAAAAAAAAAAAAAAAAGAAAACTGCTCTTGACTATCTTTGAATTGACCTGTATTTATTGAAATAAAGGGACACTCTGGCCTGCCTTCTAGAACACTCCTGGCAGTCTCTGCCCCTTGTCTCACTCCTTCCCAGGAAGGAGTTTGTGATCTCACTGGTGATCCAGGGATGAAGAACTGATCAGAGGGGCCCAGCCCTTCTGAGCCCCTTTCAGATGGACCACCCAGCAGAAGTCCAGCCCCTTCCTCCCACTGTCACAGTGGGGTTTAGAGAGGAAACAGAGGGAATGCTGGCCTGTGCTTATTTCGTTGTGGTGGTGATCGATGTAAGACTAGTATATACTAGTAGTTCAGGTATATAAATACTGAAAAGCCTCTGCATTTTTGCTGCACAACTAAGCTGTGTTTTCCAACAAACCTGTTACTTCAATCTCCATCTTGCACCTAATTTTCAATTAATTCTGAACCAATTTGGAGGGGAGGATGGGAAGAGTTCTAAATCCCAACAACATCCAAGATACACTGTTAAATGAAAAAAGAATGATACTGTACTGTATAGTATATACAGTATGATCTCATTGATGCCAAATAAAAAAAACCACTACTATAAAAATATATGCATGTATAAAAATGTCTGAAAGAGTAAACATTAAACTGGGGGAAGGTTGGATTGGGAGATGTGAGAGGACTGTCACTTTTTACTTCTAAATTTACTTTTAAGCTACTCAAAATTCACCAACAAGCATATAGTCATATATTATTGTGGTAATTCTCAAAAAATTTTAAATATACTTACATTTGTGCTGGAAGTTTTAGAAACTACAGATCAAGTGCAAGTTCTAAACTTTATGATTATCAACAGTTTAGAGAAGTGGTTTTCAAAGTGTGATCTCCTGCATCAGCGTCTCTGGGAGCCTGTCGGATATGCAAACTGAGGCCCCACCCCAGTCTACAGGATGAGAGACACTAGGGGTGGAACCCAGCAATCGGTTTTAACAAGCCCACCCGAGTGATTAGAATACTAACAGGGCTGGAGAATCATTTATAATAGTCACGTTTCAATTTTCCCATTCGTAAATCCTCAGGACCTAGACAACACACACATACTCTCTACCTAGCTATCAAATCATTTTATCTCAATTCAACAGACATTTATGGAGTACCTTTCAAACTGTATTACTGTAGTGACTTTTTAGTATGAACTAAAATACTTCAGCAGAGAAATGACAACTTGAAACCACTAGGGAGAATCCTCATCCCCTTGAAAGGGCCGGAAGTAGTCTGTCATAGCCAAGCCCCAGTACAGATTTCCCACTGAGAAGGAACCGTAAATGGCTGCCTCACACACTGGAAAAATTCTCAACCAAGTAGCAACTTGTTAATGGAATGTATTACCATGTTGAGCATTCCCTGCTAGTATTTCTCCTTTGTAACTTTAAATTAGGAAGGTTATTTAAAATTAAGTAGTATTAGCATTTACAGATACCTGTTTGGTGATCGTCTTGACCAACGTCTTCGGTTAGATTCTGCAAGAAATATGTTCACTATTACCAAGAAATCACACCATCACAACAAGTTTTAAAATTCAATATTTTCATAAATAGCTGATATCTTAATATCCGTAACCTAATTTTTTTTTATCAACTACATTTAAAACAACTATTTAAACAGCTGGTAGTTTTGTCATTGAAAGATTGACTTACTAGCTTATTAAGGGTGTGGTAGATCTTATGAATATTTGCCAGTGTTGAGAGATGAGAATTCAGCTGAAAGTCTTTAAAAAAGAAAAAGAGGAAAATTCAGTGTCATTTATTTCCCAAACTGCAAAGACTATAAAAAGAAGAACGCTCAGATGTAATGATAAACAAATGTTTTGATACAACTGAATCTCCATTAACTTGATACTTATTAAGTAAAATACATCATGCAACTACTGACCTATCTCCTAGAAATAGTCTGACAATAAAGTTAAGTTCCCAACCAAATGTTCATGAAATTTTCATGTGGATTGTAAGGTAAAACAAAATACTTCAATAGTGATAAAATCCTACCAGCAATGAACCTAAACTTAATAGAAAAATATCAACAATGTTAGCAAATTAAACAAGTTATAGAAATAGAAGACAGATCTCAAATGAAATGTGTCAGCTTTCTCTTTCCTTTTCTCTTCCCAGAGTTACTAGCAAAACATCAAGCTCCCAACAAGAAAATAATAGAAAAGCCTCTCAACTATTCAAGAGTTCTTACAATATATTTATTTTTTTGGCTCTAATACAACAGAGAAAGCAAAAAAAGGAATCTAAGCCCCTCCCCCTCCTATTAGTGAAACACAGACAAACCAAAGAATTATCCTGCAAACTCTGAGTCTGGTAGGCTGAGCCCTGTGATGGAATCTATGCTTACTTGTACCACAATATTCAATGTGCCACAAAAACACAGAAAGAGAAATCACACTCAGAGAAACATAGCCAAAGCAAAGAATGCATCAGCTATTGAATCATCTCCTACAGTTGCAAAATTACACTCTAAGTCAGACATACAAGAAGAATTAAGTTGCTCCATCTTAGAATCCTGTACAATATAAAACTTTCAGTTAAACCGTTAGGCTTTTGAATTTCTAATGTCAAATGACTTTTATAAATTATGCTTGCATACATATTAGGCTATGTAAAAGTGAGATAGAAGTCTATAAATAATTTCATAAGCATCAACAGATGTATTTTCACAAAATATCAAGATTTACATTAGTTGCTTGTCTTTACTATCATAAAGGTTAGTCTTGAAAGTAACCTGGAAAAAATACTGCAACTCTCCAAATTATGCCATTCTGATAAAAAAGAAAAAAATATCACCCTTAATATTTGTAACCTAAATTTTTTATCAACCACATTTTACTTGGGACATGTATCAGATGCCAAGAACAAACCCAAGAGAAGACTACAATACAAGTTGTCTGTGCAGGGGGACTGGACTCTGGGCAGCTGCTTTGAATCTGGAAAGCAAGCTGATTTTCCTGCCAGTATTTAGAAAGCTTTACTTTCTTTTCTAAATCATGGCAGGAATCCAGGTCTTGGCTGGCCTAACAAGGCAGAGGGGCCAGCAGGCAGCAGAGCCCTGACATTCACACTCCATTGTCAGGAGCAGCCAGCCATACCTGGATGCTACACATGTACTGCTCCGGCCCACCTGGCCACAGCCAAACACCTAACAACACAGTTACAGCCAATGAGAATGTTCCATGAGTGTTTTTGGCTGAGAGACAAGCAGAGTAGGGCCCCAGGCTCTAAATGGGTCTCAATATAGACAAGTGTTAATTGTTTGGCATCTAAATAGCTTCGCCATATTTAAAGTAAATGGTGACATAATGTGGCACAGAACCTTCTCCATCTTAATTAGTGCATTGCACAGAGAAGTTTTAAAGTATTAGGGGTGTGTGGGTGTATGTATATGTACATGTGGGTATTCACTTACTTATGTTTATATTTAATAAGCATGGATAGAGATCTCTAAAGCTAGAAGCAACATCTCTCTCCTGGCCTGCAAGAGGCAATGGGGAACTTAACCATACACCAACCCCTCCCCCTGAATCTACTACTGAGCCAAACTCTCCTTTTTATACTCCCAATTTAAAAACAGGAAGACAAATGATACATTCTATTATCATCTTGAACTTAAATCCCGAGTTAAATTCTTGCCCCCCGCCCCCCCAAAAAAGAACAAAAACAAAGACAGAAAACTCAAGGATCTGAATTCTTTTTTTTAACTGAGGCCTCACAGGAGGGAAGAGAAAGGGGCTTGCCAAAGATCATAGAGCAATGTGGCTTCCAGGCCATGCCCCGCTCCATGCTATAATTTTTTCCCCACTGATGTTAACTCAACTGTCAAAATTCACATAAGAGAATCTAAACAAAATCGCTAAATCCTTCTACACATACACACACATACATGTAAACACACATTCACACACACACAGTTCCTACCCAAATACTACTGTGCTTTAGTACCTCTCTCTGGACTCTGACAACTCATTTGAATCTTAGGTCTACCAGTTATTTAACCTAAATTTTGATGTCCTCGTCTGTAAAATGAGGTTACAAAGCTTAGGTGTGACAAACATTCATTACAATGCCTCGACCATACTAAGTGCTCAACAAAAGATATCAATTACCACTATATTTGTTTATACCATTTTCCACACCACACAGCTATCTAAAATGGTCTAATTTCCATAGGTCCAATAAAGCCCCATCTCAGAAACTCCAAAGTTGGCGCTCTCTCCTCTGTGAATGAGGCACATGGCCTGGTACATCTCCAGGGCCTCTGGTGGCATTGCCATATTCATATACCATGATGTTCATAATGATAATCTCCACAACAAAATATACAGGAGCGTTTAAGACCAGGTTCTGTACATGAAGTTTCATTTTACAGGCAAGGAGAGTAACAAGGTTCATTTCACAAATCACGAAATATATTTCAGCAATTCTCCACTTCCCTATCAGATGTCAACTACCATCAACATCTCGTCATCACTTCACACACACACACACACACACACACACACACACACACTAAAAACAAAAGGAACTAGCAACATAAAAAAATTTTCTTTAGTTTCATGAAGTAGGAGGAGACACAAATTCAAGGAAAAAAGACAAAAATGGTCTTAAAAAATAAATCCACAAAAGTTAGCACATATCAAATTTATGGTTCATCTGTTCAGTGCTCAGGGCAAGTAAATAGACCTTAAAATCTAAAACAGATTTCACATCCTCAAGGAATAGATGTTAAGGGTAAAGAGCAAATGCTTTACAGAGAACGTACTTAGGAAAGCACTAACTGATTCATAAAAATCTCCGGCTCATATTTCTATTCTGAAAGATAATGCTAGGCTAAGCCAACTTTATTCCATGATCAAATGGCTCTCCACAGGAAAGAAGTGACTGGGCTTAACTCTCCTGTGTGATAAGCAAACTCTATATTCTGTATTAAAAGCAAAAAAATGACTCTGTAAAAAGGCACAGTCTGCTTGATAAATAGCTTGCCTAAATTATTTTCTGGGTATTTTTAAAATATCCAACAAAAGCTGACTGGGCATAAAGTTTCTGGTGCTTGTTTGTTTGCTTATTTTTATTACCATTTGCTGTGATCTATCCTATATAATAAAAGTCTAATATGCTGAGTGTCTAGTCAGCCATTCAACCAATCAAATCATAATATGCTAATGATATGCTAAGGCCGCTCAACTGCTCGCTATGATGTGCACTGACCACCAGTGGGCAAACAGTCGACCAGTCGCTATGATGTGCACTAATCACCAGAGGGCTGACACTCCAACCGGTAGGTTAGCTTGCTGCTGGGGTCCAGCCGATCAGGACTGAGAGAGACCAGCCGGACACACCCTGGAGCCCTCCCACGGTCCCTCCCAGGCCCCAATCATGCACCAGTGGGGTCCCTCAGCCTAGCCTGCACCCTCTCGCAATCTGGGACCCCTCAGGGGATGTCGGAGAGCCGGTTTCGGCCTGATCCCGCAGGCAAGGCCGAGGGACCCCACTGTTGCACAAATTCATGCACGGGGCCTCTAGTCTAGCTATATAAAAGGCTAATATGCTAAGTGTCCTTCCCACCTTCCAACCGGTCACTATGACACACAATGACCACCAGGGGGCAGACGCTCAATGCAGGAGCTGCCAAGATGCACACAGAGAAACGGCACCTCGGAGCTAGCACACACAAAATAACACTTGGCTTGCCCCAAGTGGGACACAGGCCCTGCCACCACCCTGGAGCAACAGCCCACCAAATCGCAGCCGACACTGCCGAGACCCCATGGTGCAAAATGCAGCCCACAGCCCAGCCCAGAAACAGTTGCTGTGGGTGCTGGATAATGACATCACATAGCAACGCCGGCTTCCTCTCCCTAGCAACTAGCCTCCTTGCAGTTTCTTCAGCCCAGGAACCCGGCTTGCTTTATAGCCAGGTGGAAACAATTACACTTTAACCAAATGTCTGTGAAGCATTTTCCTGTGCCTCATCTCATTTGATCCTCACAGAACTCCTGGAATAGGTAGATAGGAGACTCAGTGGAATCCTTTTTTTATTATTATTAGCTGGAAAATGGAGATTTAGAAAGCTTAGAAAGTTGACCCAACTGAAAAGAAGAAATGGTGGACCTTGAAAATGACTTCAGGTTTTTCTCATTGCGCAGAATATAGTCAAACACTGCTGCAGTTAAATATTTTATCCTTTATTCTCCCTGCATGATCTATAAAAATAAACTGCTTCATATTGATATTTACTGCTGTGTTGCTGACAATTATCTGTAAGAGAAGTTGGGGTGCTTCACTGGGCTGGAAAAAAATTAGCTAAATCAGAAAGCAGGTCTAATTAAGCAAGTTTATTCTATATCTATAAAAGGCTAAGTTGACTCGCGCATGTGCAATACATATAAAGCTCTTGCTGGCACCAATCACACACATGTGTTTCCATCTGTCATTGTCAATCATGAATTTTGTTGATTATTATAGAGAAAGGGTGAACAGCAATATTAAAATATTTCTTCTAATTATTTTCCTTTCAATGTGCACGAATTTGTGCACCAGGCCACTAGTATAATATAAAAGAAAAAAATGAATGCCACTGAGAGGTCAAAGCCCATTCCCCCACACTACCCACAATATAGACAGAGATATATTCAAAATGAAACAATTATGGATAAGTTCAGACAATGACTGTCAACCAAAAAAACATCAAATTTAAAAATTAACACTCCTAATAGAAGTTTACTTACATAAGAGGCTCAGAAACAATTTGAATGCATATAAAAACAAAACCTTTCCTTTAGCCCTGGCCGGTTTGGCTCAGTGGATAGAGCGTCGGCCTGCAGACTTAAGGGTCCCAGGTTCGATTCCGGTCGAGGGCATGTGCCTTGGTTGCAGGCACATGCCCAGTGGGGAGTGTGCAGGAGGCAGCTGATCAGTGTTTTTCTCTCACTGATGTTTCTAGCTCTCTATCCCTCTCCCCTCCTCTCTGTAGAAAATCAATGAAATATATTTTAAAAAAACCTTTCCTTTATACCATAGTCACTTGTAAGATACAGCTGGGAGGTGATCTCAATTATAACAGCAACAAAAAGCAATAATACACGTAAGAATAAACTAAAATATATAAAGTCAAATGAAGAAACAATGAAAGTTTACTAAAATACATAAATGTAGCGATATTACATTCTTGAAATGGAATGACCCAGTATTGTAAATCAAACATATCTCCCTTTACTGAATACACATTAAATGCAATCAAATTCCTATGCTTTGTGCCTCCCAGTTCCCCCTCCTCCCCCGCCCCCCAAGAAAGAGGTAGGAAAAGGGAGGGAGTCAGATAAGCTTGGCAGATTGGTTCTAAAGTTCATCTGAAAGAACAATCATGCTAGACTTGCCAAGAAATTGTTGAAAAGAATGAGGAAGAACTTGCCCTATCAGATATCAATATATAGGGTAAAGCAGAGGTTGGTAAACCCTCTATAGAGGGTCAGATCATTAATATTTTGGACTTTCTGGGCGATATGTTCTCAGTTGCAACTACTTTGCCATTGTAGATCAAAAGCAACCATAAACAATACACAAACATATGAGTATGGCTGTTTTCCAATAAAACTTTATAAAAAACTAGATGGACGCCCTAACCAGTTTGGTTCAGTGGATAGAGTGTCGGCCTGCGGACTGAAGGTTCCCAAGTTCAATTCCAGTCAAGGGCATGTACCTTGGTTGCAGGCACATCCCCAGTAGGGGGTGTGTAGGAGGCAGCTCATCAATGTTTCTCATCGATGTTTCTAACTCTCTATGCCTCTCCTTTCCTCTCTGTAAAAAATCAATAAAATATATTTTTAAAAAAACACACAAATAAACTAGGTGGTGAGCCAGATTTGGCCCAAGGGCTGTAGTTTGCCACTGCCTGATATAAAGGCACAGTAGTCCCCCCTTAACCATGGTTTTGCTTTCTGTGGTTTCAGTTGACCAGTCAACCACAGTCCAAAAATATTAAATGGAAAACTCCAGAAATAAAACAACTTAATAAGTTTTAAGTTGTGTGCCATTCCGAGTAGTAGTGTGATGAAATCTCATGGCTGCCTAGGATGCGAACCATTCCTTTGTCTAGTGTGTATTCACACTGTATAAGCTCATGCCCCTTTAGTCACGTAATAGCCACCATCTTGGTTATCAGATCAACTGTCCTGTATCACAGTACTAGTGTTTAAGTAATACTTATTTTACTTAATAATGGCCCCAAAGCTCAAGATCAGTGATGCTAGAAATTCTGATATGCCAAAGAGGAGCTGTAAAGTGCTTCCTTTAAGTGAAAGGGCATGTATGCCTAAGATAAAACATAGCCTCTATAGGGTTCGGTATTATCTGCAGTTTCAGGCATCCACCGAGGGTCTTGGAAATTATCCCCCATGGATAACAGGGGAATACTGTAGCAGTGATGGTGAACCTATGACACGTGTATCAGAGGTGACACACTAACTCATTTTTTTGGTTGATTTTTCTTTGTTAAATGGCATTTAAATATATAAAATAAATATCAAAAATATAAATCTTTGTTTTACTGTGGTTGCAAATATCAAAAAATTTCTATATGTGACACGGCACCAGAGTTAAGTTAGCATTTTTCAAAATGCTGACATGCCGAGCTCAAAAGGTTCGCCATCACTGCTGTATAGTAACTAAAATGTATGGTACGTGTGCAAGAAGATAAACCAATGGAAGAGTGTTGGTAAACATGTATGTATGTATGTATGTATGTAGAAGCACACAATCAATATATGGTAAAATTGCATTTGAAATCAATGGGGAAGAGATAATTATTCAGTAAATACAGGGGCAACTAGCTAGCATGTGAACAAATTAAAGTTAATTCCAATTTCACCCAAAAGTTACTGATGGAAGGGGAAGGCATTCAAGGCAAAAGAAAAGTCCTTATCATGGACTCAGGGCTCTACACACTCTGCCTCTACCCCATCTATCCAATCTCATCTCCTACTCTTCTTCCCCTCGCTCTCTCCTTTCAGTCACAGTGAGCTTCCTGCTGCTGTGAACACTCCAAGCATACTCCTCCCTCAAGAGCTTGAACATGCTGTTCTCTTTGCCTTGAGCCCTGTTCCCTCTAATAATAATAGGGCTTGTTCTCCTACTTCATCAGACTGCCATTTAAATAGCACCTTCTTACAAATTATTGCCACACCCAACAAACAGGAATCCTTCTTCACTCTTTATCACTTTACCATGCTTTACTTCTCTTTATGGCATTAGTACCAACTCATATGATATTATGTCATATATCTGTCATCTTCCTCTACCTATAGAATGCAAGCTTCATGAAGGACCACTGTATCCCTAGTACCTAGAACAATACTTGGCACATATAGGTGCTCAAGGAATACTCAATGAATAACTGAATGCAGACACAAAGACACCAAGACCTAAATTCAGTATGTTTATAACATTTCAGCGCATCCAAACCATTAGAACTTCAAATGTGAGAAGCAGCATGATGATAGAGACTCAAAAGGAAGACGAAGGTAAGGGGGAAAAAAAGACACTGAATCCCGCTTCAGAGTTTAGATTTAATCTCCTACAGACCAGCACAGGATATGCAAATGTAACAGATAAACATGTCACTTTCAAGAAGCAGCAATTCTACTCAATGGTAATTCATCTACAAGAGTTTTCCGTGAATACGAAAACAGAATTATGGCACAAGACTTTGAAGACATTTCACCACACTGAGCTAGCCTCCCAGGACCCTGAGGGTACCTAATCCACAGAACCTCTGCCATAGCAGAAGGCTGGTGAAGAAGTTTGAGAAGCACTGCTCTAGGTTTGAGTGCCATGCATATTGTTTAAATCAGGAGCATTTTAGGAAGATCATTCTATGACAAATGTATGGCATAAATGATAGGTGGCCTGGATTTAGAATGGCCTTTCATGAATACTACTGGAAGTGATTGAGGTGGGAAATAATTAGGGCCTTAAGTTAGACAGTGGCAGTAAAAGTGGAGAGGAGAAATCCTAAGTACAGTGAAACTACAGAATATCTACATTTAACTCATACAAATTCAACTTTGTTCACTTGGCAACAAAAAGGAGGGAGAGAGACAGACAACATGAATCCCATAGCCGCTGGGTTTCCATGTGCCAATCACATTTTGTGCATCTCACATTATATGAGTCTAGTACTTAAAGATGTATTTTTCATAAAATGTGGTCCCTAAACACAAACCAGCTGCTTCAGCTGGTGTTCCACTGAAGAGCCAGCAATCTATTCCAATGCTGGAGGAAAGAACTGACTGTGCTGGATTTATCCGAGACAACCTCCAATGGGGCTTCTTCTGAAAGTATTTCCGGGGATATTTCTAATACGGGTGATTTTCACCTGACATACAGACTTTACAACTAACTTAGATGCAAAATGTGATTGCACTGTAAGGGAACCACTAAGATTGCATTCAGGAGATGAGAGAGAGGAGCTGTGTTGCATATCCTTTTGTCCACTTCTCATTTTATTAGCTCAAGTAGGTCAAACAGCTAGCTATGGCCAAACTGGGAGTAAGTCACATCTTCTAATTGCCAATCCAAAGTCCACTCCCCGATGCTAGCTTATTTCTAATCAGAGCAAACACTGATCTATTTTCATGCTCCATAAAGGAAAAAAAGCAACAGTATTTCCCACCCAAAGATGTTAAAAAACAAGCACACAAACTTAGGGTAATATATTTTTTTAAGTTACAACAGGCAAAATCTAAAAACAACCTACCATCTTTTTTTTTAAAAAAAGGTATCATCAGTAACACCAATGTTATTTCTATTCAAAGTGCACTTCTTTCTTCTGATCTCCAAAGACTGATGAAAGTATTTTATTATTAGCTAAACTCCAGTTGACCAATCAGTGAGCAATGCTCTCAGGTATAAAAGTTTTTAATGAAGCAATATGCACAGATATGTACTTAATAACTGCTTTTTGATGACAATAAAAATGATCAAATCAGTAAAGACTTGGGGTGAGGAAGCCCCTGGACACTGAGGTAATGACAGACTAATGACCACATTATTGCCAAAAAAGTGAAATAGAATTGGACAAAATTAAAGATGATCAAAATCAGTACCCAATTCTAAATGTTTTTGAAACAGAACAAGACATGATCTAGTGTAGTAGGGCTAGGCCTCTCTTATTGGATGGGATTTAATATGGAATGCTTAGAGATTCTCTAAGCCCTGGGTGACATGGCCCATCCTCCTGAAATGCAATTTTACTCAGCGATACAAAAAAGGAAAATAATTTTGTTGTTAAAGCCAAGGGTGTAGTGCAGTTGAGAGCCACTGTTTAGGTTTGCTCTATCTCCTTCCTTCCAGAGAACAGTAGCCTTCTTTCCTATGGGCTTCAGATAAACAGAGGATGAGAATGTCAGTGATGTCAAGTGGAGAACCCCGCCCACATGCAAAGGACCTTTGATTTCAATCAGAGATTCTGGATTTGTTACTGCAAAATAAAAGAAAAAGAATCCAAGTCTTCAGCAAGCCCTTACAAAGCCCCACATAACCTACATTATCTGACCTAAGTCATCTCACTCCACTCCCACTCACTCCATTCCAGCCACACTCCTCCTTGAATACTCAAGTGAATTCCTACCTCAGGGCCTTTGCATTTAAAGTGCCTTCTCTCTCTAAAACCTCTGATGCTCATCAGACCTGACAGGTTACTTGGTTTAAATATCTACTCAAATATCACCTGGTCAGAGAGGTCTCCTCTGACCTCCCTATCCAAACCAGCACCTCCACTCCCCACCAGATTTAGATTACTACATAGCACTCACCACTTTCTGATGCTTTTTTAACAGTTTTATTGAGATACTAGAGGCCTGATGTACAAACTTTGTGCAAGAGTAGGCCTTCCTTCCCCTGGCTGCCGACACCGGCTCCCCTATGGCACCTGGGACCCAGGCTTCCCTTGCAGCCCCAGCTTCATCTGGAAGGACATCCGGAAGGACCTAAAGTCTAATTAGCATATTACGCTTTTATTATTATATAGTTCACAAACCATACAACTCACCCTTTTTTAAAGTATGTAAGTCAATGGTTTTCAGTGTATTCACAGAGTTGTGCAACCGTCACCACAATCTAATTTTAAAACATTTTTATCACCCCATTAGTAGCCACTCCCTATTTCTCCCCTCCACTCCTTGAGCCCTAGGCCATCATGAATCCACTTTCTGTCTCTATAGATCTGCCTATTCTGGACATTCTATATCAATGGAATCATACAGTTTGAGGTCTTCTGTGATCTTGACATTATTGTTTTATGTATCTATACTAATAAAAAGGTAATATGCTAATTAGACCAGCCATCTTCCAGATGTCTGACTTCCTTCCAAAGCCATGGAGGTGGGGGCTGAGGCAGAGGCAGTTAGGGGCGATCAGGCCGGAAGGGGAGAGCAGTTAGGGGCGAGATCAGGCTGGCAGGGGGTAGGTTAGGGGTGATAAGGCCAGCAGGGGAGGGAAGTTGGGGGGAGAACAGGCCAGCAGGGGAGGGCAGTTGGGGGTGACCAGGCCTGCAGGGGAGGGCAGTTGGGGGCATTAGGTAGGCAGACAGATGAGTGATTAGGAGTCAGTGGTCCTGGATTGCGAGAGGATGTCCGAGGGTTCCTGGATTGGAGAGGGTGCAGGCCGGGCTGAGGGACAACCCCCCCACCCCACCTGCATGAATTTCGTGCACCAGGCCTCTAGTATTTACGTATTTAAGCTTTGTCATTCTCCCTAGAGCTCAAGATCCATGAGGACAGGGACTTTCTTTTGCATTGTTCTCTACTGTATCCCAATACATAGAACAGCAAAAGCCTAGCACACGACAGGTACCAATAAGCAGGGGAATGAATGCTTTAAAAGTATTCAGTCACTGGACTTAGCAAGTGGAAGTTACTCTGTAATCTTGGTGAAGATTTTGAAGCCAGAACTGAGGCCAGAATGAAGTGGGCTGAGGATTCAGCAGGGGAAGGGGGGGGGGGGGGGGCGGGGGGGGAGGAGAATGGACAAAATACGTGAAGCATAAAAATCTTGTTCCAGAAGTGTTACTGTGAAAGGAAAACTAGAAATGAACATGGGATAGAGTGCAGATTTGGGTTTTATGACGTAGAGACTAGAACATGTTTAAAATCCTGGTACTAGATTTGCAACGTTCTGGAAGTTGCTCAGTATCCTGGAAGCCAGAGTGTAAAAAGCAGGTCAGATCACAAGTCAGTCCAGATCTGCATATGAGCTCAAACGTGTGATTTTAAAAGAAAAGCACAAAATACAATTTTAAGAAATAAAGATCATTAAAATTGAGTTCTACCTCAAAATGACTTGGAATATAAAATCTACCATAAAGTGAAGCCTAGTGTTTTATTTTTTGACACTATAAAAAGTAGTGTTTTAAATGATCCACAATACCAATTTACATCTTGGCATACTGATTGATAGTCATTTAGCTATATGAAATGGAACAGGTATACATCTCATTTGTAGAAACAAATGTATTCCTATTTGAGAACAAATTATTTAAATACAAAGCTGTGAAATGTTTTCCATATTGAAAAAATAGGAAAACCCAAAAGCTATGTTTGTGGGTCAGCTTCACTCAACCCTTGAATGTGGGAATCCTATATAATAAAGTGGTAATATCCAAATTGACCGTCACACCCTCGCACAAGATGGCTGACCCCATGTGGTCACAAGATGGCTGGCAGGGAGGGCAGTTGGGGGCGACCAGGCCTGCAGAGTAGGGCAATTAGGGGCAATTGGGCCGGAGGTCAGTTGGGGGCAATCGGACTGGCAGGGGAGCAGTTAGGCGTTGATCAGGCTGGCAGGGGAGTGGTTAGGGGGTGATCAAGCTGGCAATTAGTGATCAAACTGCAGAAGCAGTTCAGGGCAATCAGGCAGGCAGGCAGGCGAGTGGTTGGGAGCCAGCAGTCCTGGATTGTCGGGCCTAAATGGGCAGTCAGACATCCCCCGAAGGGTCCCAGATTGGAGAGGTTGCAGGCTGGGCTGAGGGAAAGCCGCCCCCCCCCCCCCAGTGCACAAATTTCATGCACCAGGCCTCTAGTCTCTTTATAAAATGGATGATAATATTGCCATCCTCATAAGGGTTAAATGTGCTGCAATGTGCTTAGAACAGTGCCTGGCACCGGGTGAGAGCTACCTGTGTGCTGGCTGTGATGTCGCATGGCAAACAGGAACGGTCTGCGCTACCCGCACAGTGCAGGGCCCAGGAAGAGCTGCTGAAGCTTTGAGCCCTCTCCCCCAGTTTAAACCAAACCCAACTTACTAATTAAGCTACTTAAGCCCAATCCAGTGACTGCACATCAGAATCACCCTGGGAGCTAGAAAAAAATGCCAGTGCCAGGGCCCTAATCCAGATCAATAAAATAAAAATGAGGCGGGGGGAGGGGGGGGCGCACACACACTGATCTTTTCTCAAGCAGCCCAAGTAATTCTAATGTGCAACC
Source organism: Myotis nattereri (assembly GCF_964212035.1). Classification (NCBI taxonomy): domain Eukaryota; kingdom Metazoa; phylum Chordata; class Mammalia; order Chiroptera; family Vespertilionidae; genus Myotis; species Myotis nattereri. Next base: position 200,377,128 of record NC_138075.1, read on the forward strand.
AGAGAGTTGAGTTCTGTTCCCACCCTTGACTCAATCCCCAAACTGCTGGCAGCCAATCTATTCCTGGAACAACCTCAGCACAAAGCAGACAGGAATCCAACTCATTCACAAGTATGTGTGTGTGTGTGTTGGGGGGAAGGGGGGTGAGAGATCAAGACTCAGGGAAAAGATTACAAAGCTGAAAAGCCAGGCAAAAATGAAAAGTAACAAAGTAGCAGTGATGAAGGTGTTAAATCACCTCATTGTCATTAATAAATATTTGCTATTTACCAGGCACAAAGCCAAAAAGGTACTGGAAAGGGGAAAATCACTACAGTGGGAAGCAGGTCATCTTAGGTGACTCAGCGTTTTCCCTAAACACAAGATCCAAAGTTAAAGCCATCCAAGCACACCACTGCTGGCTTTTTCCTAACTCTCTCACAGGACCCATAAAACAGGCTGGGAGGAGAAACCATCGCACCCTATCTTCCACCTCACAGCCTGTGCCTGCAGCAGCCATCTCCAAGGAGTCGGCCACTTCAGGACACCCAGTCTGGCTGCACTCCAAATGTGACAAGGTACAAAAGGCCCTAGATTCATTCCCTTCACCCCACTCTCCCACTGAAGAACACAGATCCACTCCATAGTTCAGAGTAAAAAAATCATTCTTTAACCTCACTAATGTTATAAGAGCCCAGATTTAGGTTAAAGAGTGCAGCTTTGGCATCAGAAAGCCCTGGGTTAGAGTCGCAGCTCTGGGGCTTCCAAGTTGAGTGACCCTTCTCCTACCCAACCTCACTGTGTCTCAGTGTGCTCATCTGTTCAGCTGAAATAACAGGACCCTCTTCACAAGGCTATTGTGAGGATTAAATTAGACCATGCACGCCAAGCATTTAGCACAGTCCTGGTCCATTCCTAGGCAAATATAAAGGTTCATTATTTTAATCCCTATTATTATTGGAACGTGAAAGAGCCTAAAACAGACTGAATCTAGAAGATCACAAAGTAAAGACAGTGGCTGGTGTGCAAGTGGTTAGAGCGTTGCTCCTCACACCAAAGAGTCTCAGGTTCAATTCCTGGTCAAGGACACCTGCATGGATTATATGTTCAATCCTGGTTGGTGCACATGCGGAAGGCAAACAATCAATGTCTCTCCCACATGGATGTTTTCTCTCCTCCCTCCCTCCCTCCCACTCTCTCTTAAAAAAAAAAGAAAAAAGTGCCCTAGCTGGTTTGGCTCAGTGGATAGAGTGTGAGCCTGCAGACTGAAGGGTCCCAGGTTCGATTCCAGTCAAGGGCACATGCCCAAGTTGCAGGCTTAATCCCCAGTAGGGGGTAGGCAGGAGGCAGCCAAGTGATGATTCTCTCTCATCATTGATGTTTCTATCTCTCTCCCTCTCCCTTCTTCTCGGAAATCAATTTTTTAAAAAGAAAGTAAAGACAGGGTAGAAGAGATAAGGTAATAAGGCCTTAAAAACACTGGTCTTAAAACCACTGACTTCAATAGCCGGGACTTGAATGTACAACTATCCTCAGCTTTCTGTTTAATGAAGAACAAATAATCTAATTTTGCGAATGGCATTTGTAGAAAGAGATTTTAAAGGGAAAAAAAAGGTTTAAATTCACCCTCAACAGAAAAAGAAAAAAATGTCAAAAATGTTACACAAAAACTACATTAGTAGCTCTACTAAAAGGTAAGCTTTATATTTTCTGGTTTCTCTGAAATGTTGTTCAATATCTCTGAAATATATCTAAAGCTAAAAGTCAGTTAAGAAAATGTATGAAGCCTTAGCCTGGCTCAGTGGATAAAGTTTGGCTCAGTGGATAAAGTGTCGGCCTACAGACTGAACGGTCCTGGGTTCAATTCCAGTCAAGGGCACATGCCCAGGTTGTAGCTCGATCCCCAGTTTGGGGCATACAGGAGGCAGCCAATCAATGATTCTCTCTCATCATTAATGTTTCAATCTCCCTCTCCCTTCCTCTCTGAAATCAATAAAAATATTTTTTTAAAAAAAGAAAAAATATGGAAATACTTTTTCCACAATTAGAATCCACTTTTAAATGCCTACTGTCATGGCAAGTAAGATGCCTGAAATGAGAAAATGAAGAGAGGGGGAAAAAGGAATTCATCCTGTTGGGACCCATTCCAAGAAGAACAGAGCCAAAGCCAAATGTAGATAATCATATCAACCGGCTTTGCTGTCATCATTCACAGGCCAGTGAGAAAATATGGAATTCCAATATACCTGCAGGTTTACCACAAGGATTACACCAAAAGCACAAATAAAATGCTGAGTATTACTTCACCGGAAGTGGTGGGACATCTAGACCCTGGAGTCAGAATGCCTGAGTAAGAATCTCAACCCACCATTTACAAACTGTAAAGAGTTAACCTGAGAAGGTTAATTAACCTTTCTGCACCTCAGCTTCCTCATCTATAAAATGGGGATAATAATGGTACACAACTGACTTCAGAGGGTTGCTGCAAAGCAGTTGAGCCAGCCCAAGAATTATCACCAGTGCCCATTCCCCTTTGTTCCTCCTCTCTCCCTACACCCACCTTCTGACCTCTCTCTTCCCTTCTCTCATTTCCTGGTGCCTCTTTTCAACCCTCTCCCATGTAGCTCCAGCCCACCCTTCCTTCTCCTCTCCCCTTCACTCAGCCTCCCAAACTCCCATCCCGCAGCCACAATCCTAGGTACTCTCACCCATGCTCCTCCCTCTACTTGGAGAGCAACCCTCCCACATCACACACCAGCTGCACACAGATCCTTTTCTTCATATAATAAAACTTCAAAAACTATACCCACATGACAGCTGCTAACCCTTCTCTGAAGTCTGATTTTAATGACGCCATATTTATTCCCAGTGCACCCTGGCACTCATCTAACCCAGCAACCATCGCCCCGTACTTCCACGGTCCATTACTTCTCTGCCTCTACCACTTAACCTCCTAGAAGGAAGCGCCTTAAACACGGGACCACCCAACTCAGTCATGTTTGTTACAGCAGTGCCTGGCAACAAGAAAAACCTCAATGTTTGGTGAATGGCTGAGTGAGGAAATGCCTCACTCACTTGGTGGTTCTTACATCTCTTTTCCTCTCCAGGCTCTCCTTTTAAAGCCTAAAAGGAGACTGTCATTACCCAGGGATCATTAGCAACAAAAACAGAAAAGTGCCAAGCACTTCTCTAAACACTTTTGAGTTTTACCTCCTTTAAGCCTTCAGATCACTTTTGATGTTTCCTCCTCCTCCTTTCTCCTCAGTCCAACCCCAACTCCACTCTCAGCACACCAGCTTCTCTGCTGTTCTTCTGTACAGGCCTGTTCCCCTCTTTGAGCCTCAGCATGTGTGTTCCCTCTGCCTGGAATGCCCCTCACCTCCATCAGGTCTTATCTTAAAACCTTCACAATCAGGCCTTCCCTGACCATGCTATTAAAATGACAACACCAGTACAGATTTTCAAAATTTATCAAACTGTATATTTAGTATACATCCAATTTTATAACATGTAAACTATACTCAATAAAGTTGATTAAAAAGCTACTAGAACTATCAGATAGGAATTTTGGCTAAACAAATATTCCTCCAAAAATAGCCACAAATGTTATTCCCACAGCTAATATTCTCAAGTCAGATCCGAAAAGATGCACAAGAAGTAATGCAACACAACATCTCTTTTTTTTGGGGGGGGGGGGGGGGGCAGGGGAGGGAGGAGGATGAGACAAAGAGGTGATTAGGGAAAGACAGCAATAAAGAGTTCCATATGATGACATCCAGGGGGGACACTGATGTGTGTCTCTGAGTCCTGCCTGATCACCACCAGCAAAGGCAGCCCCACAAGTGGCATCGCTTGTGTGCTCCTTCAGTCCTAAGTCACCGGGAGCCAGGACGCTTACACTGAACCAACCAGGCAGATCACTGCTCTCCACAAGGGCCTCTACCCAGAACTGACCCATGACAGGTCTGGATGTTGAATTTGTCAGAAGTCTCAGTTGTGAGCATCAGAAATCAACTAGCTAATTTAAACTCAATAGTGATTTGTTTTTCAAAGGCTATTGGACAGTTCACAGAATTTCTGAGGAAATACGGGCAACCAACTGCATCAGCTACACAACCAAAACAATGCCTACGGGCACACAGCAGAGTGCACCATCTACCCAGCCAGGGCCAGCCTGGCCCCTGGGACCACAATCTCCAAAGACTCTAGAAATAGAAATAGCAATAGCACAGCTGCCACCACTGTCCATCATCCTCTCCAAATGGCCTGTAGGTACTCCCTGCTTCTTCCCATCACAAGCCTCCAGCTTCAGTGTCACACTTGGGGTGGGTGTGTCTATACAGCTCTGCTGGAAAAGGTAAGAATTCCCCAATCAGAGGAAGAGCCAGGTCCAGGGCCCACCACAGACACAAATGGATGACACACCATCTCTCTGAAAACTGCTGATATAGATCAGTAATGAACGGTTCTCAAAAAAAAAATATTCACAAGAAAAAAATACTCAAAGACAGAACTAAAAAGAATCATACCCAGAGGTAATGCTATTTGGGAAGGGTGGGGTCTTTTTCATACTATTTAGTGTTTTACTCAGTATAGTAATTAGTCTCAAAAACTACAAGCTTACCTTCTAGTTTGAATATAACTCATTAACGTTTTCTAATTAAAAGAAAAAATTCAAACCTGAAGTAGCAGATAGTTTGTTTAAATACTGAAATGATATGAAAAATATCCTTAGAACTGAAATAGTCATGCAATAATTGCTAAAATACATGATTCTACTTAAAATGTAGTATTTCAACACCTTCTACTAGAGAGGGAAGGGGGGTGGGACTGGATAGAGGTGGGGGGAGGGGAAGAATGGGGACATCTGTAATAGTCTCTACAATAAGCCCTGGCCAGGACTCAGTGGTTAGAGCACTGGGCCTCAGACCGAAGGGTCAATGGTTCAATTCCAGTCAAGGGCACGTACCTGGGTTGCAGGCTTGTTCCTGGCCCCAGTTGGGGTACTTGCTGGGAGGCAACCATTGATGTGTCTCTTTTACACTGATTTTCTTTCTCTCTCTCTCTCTCTCTCTCTCTCTCTCTCTCTCTCTCTCTCTCCTCCTCCTCCTCCTCCTCCTCCTCCTCCTCCTCCTCCTCCTCCTCCTCCTCCCCCCCCCGTCCACTCTCTCTAAAAAACAAAATATCCTCAGGTGAGGATTAAAAATTAAGTAAAAATAAGTAAACAAAATGTAGTGTTTTGATACCTTCTACTTAAAACATAAGCCACAAATTATAACCTCTTTTATAGCCACAAATATTTTTAAATGTTTTGCTTAAAAGACTAATTCTCAAGAGGTACTTCTAACCTGAATCTCAGAATAAGAAAAAAGAACAAGCTATGAAAAGCTATTAACACTAATTCAAGCTGATCAACTATAAAAAGACATCAGCATTAATGTCAGAGTCTCAGAAAATTCACTTCCAACTAAGAAAGTTTACTTTCTAAATGAAGAAAGCCTTTCACTGACTGAATGTATTGGTAATATTCAGAAATAAAACCTTAAGACCAGAAATAAAACCTTAAGACAAAAAAAGGGAAAATGCAGAAACACTCTAGGTCCCTAATATCAGCCCTGTTAAGCCCTGCCTTAGCCTCCTCCACACAGGACCGTTCGATGCCAGATCTGAAATGCACACATGTACTTTCCCCATGCAGACTCCTAGTTCCTCAGTACATTAGCATTTTATTCTCTCTTTAAGAATTTCTCCATGCCATTGACATTCCTCAAAACTGATATATGCATGCATTTTAAAAGAAATATCATTTAAACCGGTTTGCATATGGCTGACTTTGTCAAAAAAGGCACAGATAAATGAAAGTTAGCATTCCCTGAAGAAAAAAAATCTGAAGATAATGAAAGACAACTAGAAGCAGACTAGATAGCAGAAGGAAGAATTACAATTTTCCAGATAATTCACAAACTATTCAAGAGTTAACCAGCTAAATTAATTCAATACATATATATATATAATGACCTAAGGAAGACATCACGCTGGACAATAAAGTGGATACTAAGTAAGACATAGTCCCAGATTTCAAGGGAGTAATAATCTAATTGGGGAGGGGAACAAAAAGTAAACAAGCAGCTATTGTTATGTAAGATAAAGTTGAGAAGAGAAGTAAACAGTACTTTGGAGATTCAGTGGAGGGAGAGAGTCTTACTAGATAAGGGAACAAGGAATACAATAAAGAAAAGTTCCATAAAAAGTAGCACTGAGCACAGCAGGCAGCAGAAATCCAGGGGAAGAAATAGCTTAAACTACAGAAACTGGTTCAAACCCAGGTTCTGATGAGTATGTATTTCAGTAAGCAACTGGGAGCCCTCAAGTTTTCTAGGCAGGGGAATGGAAAGGACAATGATTCAACTGCTGATAGAAAAGATAAATTTACAGGAGGCTGAGCAAGGGAAAAGGATTACTGGTTATCCTATATCCTATATAATAAAGGGCTAATATGCAAATTGACCGACCAGTCAATATGAAGCACACTAACCACCAAGGGGCAGGCGCTCAATGCAGGAGCTGCCCCCCTGGTGGTCAGTGAGCTCCCACAGGGGAAGCGCCACTCAGCCAGAAGCTGGGCTCACAGTTGGCAAGCACAGTGGCGGTGGTGGGAGTCTCTCCCACCTCCGCAGCGCTAAGGATGTCCGATTGACTGGGCCTAAGCTGTCAAGCAGACATCCCTCAAGGGTTCCCAGACTGAGAGGGCACAAGCCGGGCTGAGGGACTCCCCCGCACCCGCATACATGAATCTCATGCACCAGGCCTCTAGTTATAATATAAGAAAAGACGGATCAGATCTAAGATGATGATAACAGATAGATACCAGAGGGAACAGGCATGGGAAGATATGCAACCTCTTTTCCAATACTGACCAGGGAAAGAGAATGAGAAATGTCTAAGCTTCTAGCTTTGTTATTAAATGAATTGTGGTTACATTACCCAAATGAATAAAATTAATTGGCTTTGTTTTCCTCTTTGTTTTGCCTACTAAGAAGCTCAAAGCCAAATACATGGCCTATTTCTAATATATGGCAAGCATTCATGTGCAGCCTGTAAATCTATAGTTTATTTTCTTTTAACAGGATTTTAATCTATATTTCATAGGTAACGTCTAATTATTTTAGAATGAGGCAGAAAATAAATTAACAGATAAAAAGACTGAGACCAAGCCACAGACAGTTAGACAAAGTAGCTGGTTCAGGGATATAACCTTCAGGCGGCCAACCCAGGGCATTCTCCTCACCCTTCTTTTCCACCCTACCAAAGGCCATATCCCATGACAGAAGCTGAAAATGCCAGATTTCACTTTCTCAACCTCCCTCACAAGTAGCAGTGGCATGAAATCCGTTCTAATTAATAAAACTGAAGACGTCTCCAAGGTGACCTTCTGGAGAGGACTCCTCTCTATTTAGAGGAAGTTGTAAGTAAATAAACTCCTTCCCTACCTATCTTACATAGGCTTGCCGTCTGGTGCTGCAGCAACCACTTTGCAAACATGAGGCAATGAGCCTGAGACTTTTGATAAGCCAAAATACTAAATATAGAAGAAAAGGATGCAAAGAGTATAGATTCTTAAGTTATCATTAAGATGCTGCACCAGCCTTAGAATCTAGACAAGAAGTCGTCTTATTGCTAGACTTCTTGCTACTGGAAAATAAGCTCTATTATTTAAGCCATTTTAAATTGAGTTGTGTTACTTGCCAAAGGCATCCTAATTGAAAAAGAGGTCATCACAAGGTCAATTTCTGACAGGTTGATTTTTTAATTGCTGAGTTAACAATATTATTATTATTGAGATGAGACTAACCCAAACATACTACTAGTATGGTCAAGAAGAAAGCAATAAGCTAATAAAAGCTTCTGGGAGCAGTTAAAGATAAAAACAGAAAATTATTAATAACATTTTAAAAATGTCATCACATGTTAGTAAGGGCACTTCTTAAAGGCAGGAACAGAGGAAGAAAAGCATAACTGTACAGAAGTACTCTAAGGTGGAGAAAATTAGGGAGACTTCCTTTTTTGGCAATGTTATAGACAAGGGAACCAAAAAATCCTTCCCAATATAAGAGAGTCCAAAAAGTCTGAGTAAAGTGTAAGAAACATCTGTTTAAATGCATAGCTAAGTTCACAAGAAAATAAAGGACCTCTCAAATGGTCAAAAATCAAGGAACCTAAAAACCAGAGCAGAAAGTGTAAACTGCTAGTGTACAGAAACCTAGAGTTTGGAGGGCTAGGGTAGAGGGTGGGTTGTATGTGTGTAAAGGATATCTGTGCCCTTTGGAATGTAATAGAAAAAGAAAAGAGGAAGGAAATGACTAACCTAATATTTTCTTTAAAAAACACCATCTCGAAGACAATTACAACTATTATTTTCAACCTCTTATACTTTACCCTTTATGAGAGCTATTTCCAGGATTAAATGTACATTTTAAAAAAGCATGTCCATATTACATATTTACATATCACATAGGATTTCCTGGATATTTTACCACAAAGACACAAATCATTTCTCCCAAAAAAACACACATTGACCAATTTTTCAGCCATTATGAAAAGATCCATCATTAAATCAAGTACTCAAGTCCCGTATATTTGTAACCATACTAAAAGGTTTCCAAATCTTGGGACTTTTTGGTAAAATTTTTATCATTAGGGTCATTATAATATTCTTCTAGTGACTATGTTACCAATAGTTTCAACAATATCACATAAGCCCTAGTCAGTGTGGCTTAATGATTAGAGTTTAGACCCATGGACCATTTTTAGGGTCGTGGGATGGATTCCTGGTCAAGGACACATACTGGGTTCAGGTCCAGATGTGTGGGGGAGGCTACCAATCAATGTGTCCTTCTCATGAGTTTCTCTCTCTCCCCCTCCTTTCCTCCCACAATCTCTAAAAAGAAATCAATGGAAAAAATATCCTCGGGTGAGGATTAACCAAAAAGATACATCACATAAAAATGATCTATCATCTCTGAGCTAATCTTATGGGCCTCTCTATATTACAGATTTTTTAAATCATTGCATATAAATGGTAAAGGGAACCTGCAAAGGATGTAATGTCTGAGGAGTCTACAGACTAATATGGTCTCATATTATAAAGGCAGGTAAAAGAAATTACAGGCCACAGCAAAAAAACAACAAAAAACACACACCATGAAAACCTCTAAAGGTCCTCCACTGAGTTTACCTTCCTCTACTAGTCTATTTGCTTCAGCTTCTTTGAAAACTGAAGACATACTGCCTTTATTTATCTTCACATTTTCATGTTGGCTTTATGAATGGGACCACTCAATTCCATTAAGCCACCTCCATCACTCAAAGTTCATCTTTTCTCAAAAAGTCTCTTCATCCGTGGACAATCCAAACAACCCAAGAAATACGAACACATAATATATATAACCATCACAAGGGTCACATTTGTCTCCAATGCATCCCCATATTTATAGAAGGTATACCTTTTATACCTTTTAACCTAGTGTTTACACACAACCATCCTAAAATGCTGCTTTATATTGCGCTGTATCTGGAATGTTTTTCCAACAACCTATGTGCGATGGTTCAAGACTAAGCATTTATTCTACAAATAAGTCCACCACATGCAGGGGGAAAATAACCAAGTGTCCAGGATCAAGAACCCAAGTGTGAAAGCACTGCACTTGCTTGGTTCCACCCCTCCCACTGACAAAGGGAGACGGTTTAGTGAACCTCGTCTTGTCCCAGGCGACAGAAGAACCTCCCAAGAGCACTCTGGGGTCCGCGGGGAATAAAGCACGAGTTAGCAGAGAAGGGAGGCTCCGAGGGGCGCGCTGCATTCTGGGACTCGTTTCCACAGTTACCCACGTGCACCCAATCCAACCGCGACTAGGACTACAAGTCCCAGAATTCCATAGGACCGCCTTTCCCCTTCACACCCGGCAACCGGAGCCAGACCCTAAAGGAAACCCCTAAAGCGCTGGGGAAGGTCCGGCCTCCCAGACGCTACGCGGGGTCTCAGACCCCGAGCTCCCTTGCAGGGACGCGGGTCCCGAGGCACCTGGCGACTAAATATTAGAAAACTGCGTCACAGCCTGCCAAATCCAGGGACTGCCGGGGACCTCGACACCCCCCCCTACGCAGACCACCCTCCACCGGGCCTCCACGGCCCGACCTCGCCGGCTCCCCCCGCGCGCCTACCCCACCTCCCAGTCCGACAGCCGGAGCCCGCACCAGCGCTGACCTCGCTACCCGCCGCTCCGGGGGAATCGCGGCCAGCGCCAACCTCGGGGCACTTCCCCCGCCCCCTCCTCCTCACCCCGCCCCCTTCGCTCTCCACACCCCGAAGCTCACTCCAGAGACCCTTGATGGGGGAGGGGGGAAACATCTCCCCAAAACTCACCTGGCCCACCCGCCCGACCCTCAAGCTCTGCACCGATGGAATCTAGACATGACAGCCCACCCCCCTGCCCCTCCCCACCCCCATGGCCTCCCGACTAGCTCTTCACCCGCACCGTACCTCTTTTACCCCGGCCCCCATCCTGTACCCCAAACCCTCCGCTCCTTCCTCTCCTCTTACTCACAATGACTCTGACTTCCCAGCACCTGCTCCATCCTATTACCCCCAGGTGCCACTCCCAGTTACCCCAGCAGCCTTCCAATGCCCCTCCGCCCGCCGGACTCCCCAACTATCCCATCGCGCCCCAATCCCTCCCACCATCTCGCTCTCCCGTTACATCAGCCCTCATCTCGGTGCCCGCCCTCCGGCCCCGCTGGGCCGCTGCCCCCATTCCCCCACCCCATTGTTCCCCCCCCACCCCCGCCAAGCAGCCCTTCTTCCCATTGTCCCCGCCCCCGCGCTCCCCCGAGCACTCACCCGCCTTTCTCCCCGAACCGCCCGCACCGCACCGCTCGGCTCAGCCCCGAGGAAACCCTCACCCCGGCGCCCCGCTCGCTCGCTCCCTCACTCCCCCTCCCGTGCCACCCCCAGGCCTGCCTGCTAGCGCCCGCCACCGCTTCCAGCTCCATTCACCCCAGACACTCGGGTCCCGGCCCTTCATCTCACGTCCCGCCCCCCCTCCCCCCAACACTGAAATAGAGCCAGTCCCCACCCCCCTTACCTCCGCCCTCCCCTAGCAGGCCGGCCCCTTCCCCCCCACGCCCGCCCCCGCCCCGCGCTGCCCAAGGCGGCACCGCCCGCCCCGGCCCCGGGAGGGGTAGGGGTGGCTCTCGGGCAGGGGCTCCCCGCGCGCCTCGGGACAGGAGGCGCAGGCACTGCGAGACCCGAGTGGAGAGTGTGGGCAGCCCCCCGGCCCCGACCCGCTCGCTCCCTCGCTGTTACTCACTGACAGCAGCAGCATCCGAGTGCATTTTCGGACAGCTCACACCCCGCTGGCCGCCCCGGATCCCGCGCTCGCCTCGCGGTATCCCCACCGGCTCGCCGCACCTCGGCTGGGAGCTGAGGACCCGCCGCCAGGCACTCGGGCCCCGCCCACCTCGCCTCCTCCATTGGATGAATCTCGGCTGAGGAACCGCCCCTCCGCGTCTCTCATTTGACGAAAGGCGTGTAGAGCGCGCCGTTCTGGAGCGGTCAAAGAGGCCCCGCCCCCTGGAGTCCAATGCGATTGGTCCGGGCGCCTCGTCCCCGTAACGCCCCTGGCGGAGACCACGCTCTGGAGGATCAGGTTGGTCCTGGCTGCTGTCACTCAACCCCGGGGGTCTGAAAGCGCGTGGAGGAGCGAGGCTGGGGCCTGGGTCCACCTTGACCCTGAAGCTCCGCCTCGTCGCGGGCGGGATTGGTGGAGCTGCAGACCAACCAAGAAAGATGGGTCGGCGTCTGAAACAAAGCACGCGAAGTGTTCCCAGAAAAACCTAGAAGGGCAGGCGCAGTCGGGGCAGTTTGGGTCTCGCTGCCCGAAGTAGGGGAGGCAGCCCGTCCTTCGTGCCGGGCGCTTTGCGTCCGGGTCTCCCGCCTGCCACGCACGCCTCTGAGCGGCTCTCTGCAGAAGCCGGGTCCGCGCCGAACTTGCACTTCTCTTGCTGGCTGTTTCCTGCAGCTGGACACTGGATGAAGAATTGCCGCGTCTTCCTTTCCGGCAAACGCTCCGGTGAGGAACAAATTCCCATTTCTTGCACAGCAGTCTCTCGCCGTTTTCGAGTGCACTGCTTTTCCGGAGTTACCGCACTTCTTCCCCGTTGGTCCCAGATGGGCTGTTCCGAAGGCTTCGGGATTGCGGGCATCGTCCGTCATCCACACATCCAGCTGCAGGCTCCAGACCGCACAGCCGTGGAGGAAATGCAGGACCCCGGCCGCCCTCGGCAGGGCCCCAGCCTGCGCGGACAGGTCGCATCCGCCGAGACAGCCGGAGTCACTGCGCTGGGCGGCGGCCCAGAAGGCAAGCTGGCTGCTACTTGGCAGGGGGAGACGTTACATGGAGGTGACTTCTCACCAGTGGGCTTCCTAAGTCAGGAATTTGCACCATCTTCGTGAGTTCCGACCAGTTTTTCCAGTGCTTTCAAACCAACTCACCGCACTCACATTATTGTCGTGAGAAATGTTGTTTTGAGGTATTCATGGAGGATTCAGTGATCTCCTCCCCCAATCACTGCACACTGTACACCGCCTCTCGGTACCCCGAGGCCCTGCCCCCCACCCCAGCTGGCACCCGAGCGTCCTACTGATCCTGCCCCCAACAGAACAAAAGTCGTTTAGTTGCTAGATTTCTACAGCCAAGGCTTCTGAGTTTCGGGGGTTCTGGAATTTAGGTTTCAAATAAGGCGTCATGTTACACCAAACACAAGATATTTGAAGAACGGAATCCAACCAGTTCCCCTGTCCCACACCACTGGCTTTGTAATACCATAATATCTCATTAATAAATTACAGCCTTATCTATAATAATAAAAGCGTAATATGCTAATTAGACCGGACAGCCGAATGACCTTCCAGATGACCTTCTGGACGAAACCCCCTTGCATGAATTTTGTGCATCGGGCCTCTAGTAATTTATAAAATACTGGAGGCCCAGTGCACAAAATTCATGTGTGTGTGTGTGTGTGTGTGTGTGTGTGTCCCTCAGCCCAGCCTACAACCTCTCCAATCTGGGATCCTTCTCACAATCCCGGACTGCTGGCTCCCAACCACTTGCCTGCCTGCCTGATTGACCCTAACTGCTTCTGCCTGCCAGCCTGATCACCCCCTAACCACTCCCCTGCCAGCCTTATCTCCCCCTAACCACTCCCCTGCCAGCCTGAACTCCCCCTAACCACTCCCCTGCCGGCCTGATTACCCCCTAACAGCTCCCCTGCCAGCCTGATCGATGCCTAACTGCTCCCCTGCCAGCATGATCGATGCCTAACTGCTCCCCTGCCGGCCCGATTGCCCCTAAGTGCCTCCCCTGCAGGCCTGGGTCCCCCACAACTGCCCTCCCCTGCAGGCCTGGTTACCTACAACCGCCCTCCTCTGCCAGCCTTCTTGTGGCAGCCATCTTTGACCACATAGGGCGGCCATCTTGTGTGTTGGAGTGATGGTCAATTTGCATATTACTGCTTTATTATATAGGATACTCTATGGTATTTCTATCATTAAAACACTTAAAAATCTATGAACATCTAATCATAGAACCTCATAATTAAATCTGAACTTATCCACCTCAGGTTCCTTCTCAACACACGAATATCATCCTTCTTGGTGACCTTTAACCTGACGGAGCGTCAGCTGGGCCCTACAGAGAGGGGTAGGTACCTCTGGACTCGGAGATAGGCCATCCTGGTCCCACAGATTAATTGCAAAAAAAATCTCTGTGCTTACTTTCAGCAGAAAAGCTGCTCCTGCATTCTTTATACCATTTATGTTTTCAACCTGTTCTACATCTAGGAAATAATAAATTATATATAATTAAACAAGTTCATAATATTTTGTATATGTAATATTTGTGTGGTATTTTACTCATCATCATCCTACTTCAAGGGCTGAGACACAGATGTTATTTTGCAAAAATTCAAATAAGCCCACAATTAATTTGTCTTAGGTAGCCATTTGCTATATGGATTTATTTGCAGCAAACTTTTTAATAATGTATGTAAACATCAATTAAGCTACATGAGGGACCTGCCTGCTACTTGACCCCTAACATCCAGCACTCTTCTGGCACAGAGTGTCCCTAAAAAAGGATAGAATGCACAGCCTCTGGTTTTTGATTTTGTGTTTGTTTTTTTTCAGTTAAATCCATATGATTATTTTCAAATAAAAAAAAAAACAGATAGTAATTTACACAGATCTTTGTAGTGGGTCGGCTGTAGCCTGAAGATTGAGTGGCAAAGCTCATTATTGGTCTGCTAAACCTCTCTGACCCCATGTTTTTGAATAATAAAGCAGGTATAAATGACTACATAATATTCTGTAAATATTATCCCATCATTTTAATAATCCATAAGATTATAAACCTTTGAGGGCAGGAAAGTTATTACATTTAGTTTTATATCCCTAGTACCTAGTACAGTGCTTTCAAATAGTAGGTACTAGTTAACTGTTCCTTAAAGTGAACTGAATGTTGACTCTACTGTGAAATTTTAGATCTGGAAGGAACCTTGGAAACTATCAAATTCAAATCCCTCATTTTAAGAATATGAGACTTGAGGTCCAAAAGAGTTAAATGTTTAATCCAAGCCACTCAGGTAGTTAATAATAAAGCATTAATTAAGTTCATTTTTCCCCTGCACCACACTGTCCAATCAGTAACAAAGCTTCAAATTCCAAAGATGGGTAAATTACTCTCCCTTCCCATTTGAAAGTTATTATATCAATCTAATACAAATTTTCAGAGCTAGAAATTTCAGTAAGAATTTTTTCAACATATAACATATTTCCATTTTTTCCCTCATTGGTAGCATTCCCAAATAAATTGATCCCTGCAGGGATGTTTACCAAAATAAGAGTTCCACTTCTGTGTGTTTATATTCAAATCCTTGGAGGAAAAAAATTAATAATTGTCTTGGGACTGTGATGAGTAGAGATATTTGGGGATGCAGTCTCTCTGCCATTTTGCTTCACCTGCATTAAGGTAATTTTAACCAAGTTACCCTGTGTCAACTGATACACAATTTAATTGGATTTTTCTATTTTATTTGTTATACAATATTAATTTTAATCAGATACTAGTATATTTTTAAATACCTTAAGCCTAAATTAAATTTTTATATGGAAAAGACTAGTGAGATAAGGAACAACAGAAGTCTAAATAAAATTTTAAAACTTTTCCCCAAATTCTACAAATTCCACAATAGTATGGTTTTCCTGCGGGTGTCAGGGTTGGCGATATAGAATGAGGAATGGCATAGTACTCAAGACTAAAATAACGTTGGGCCTGCTCAGACAAATAAGTAAATGTGCCCCTGGTCAGATTTAAAGAGAGTGAGAAAGAACATAAGCCAAGGAGGAAGTAAATACAGTTGACCCTTGAACAACACAGGATTGAGGGGTGCTGACCCCACTCACAGTCGAAAATTCACATATAACTTTTGATTCTCCAAAAACTGAACTATTAATGGCCTTAGCGATAACATAAACAGACAATACATATTTTGTACATTATATATATTATTAAACTACAATAAAGCTAGAGAAAAGAACATATTAAGAAAGTCATAAGGAAAACACATTTACAGTATTTATTGAAAAAAAGTCCGTGTATAAGTGGACCCATACAGTTCAAATCTGTGTTGTTCGAGGATCAACTGTGTATCCATAGAAGTCAGCATAGTTTACTTCTCCAAACTCATAACCAACTGACAGTTTGCCAACCCAAATAATGATAACTTTTTTTAGTGTTTCCAAGGTTATGGGCGCTACCCTTATAGTGCTTTGATTGTAAATTATTCCACCACCCCAATGGGGTACTAATATTATCTCCAATTTATAGGTAAGTTAGCAGGCTTAGAGAGCTTCAGCAAATTGTCACTCAGCTAAGAGGTAACAGTGTCCCTAAGTAGCCAAACTCCCTATGTTATAATGTTCCCATGCTGGGATTCAGTTCCCTCTCTTTTTATTAATATACTAGAGGCCTCCAGTGCACGAAATTTGTGCACGGCGGGGGGGGGATTCCCTTAGCCTGGCCTGCACCCTCTCTAATCTGGGACCCCTCAGGGAATGTCCGACTGCCTAAACTGTCAGTCGGACATCCCTCTCCCAATCCAGGACCGCTGGCTCCTAACCACTTGCCTGCCTGATCACCCCTAACCACCTCTTTCTGCCAGCCTGATTGCCCCAAACTGCCCTCCCCTGCCAGCCTGATCTCACCCCTAACTGCTTGCTCCCCCTCACCGGCCTGATTGCACCCCTAACTGCCCTCCCCTGCCAGCCTGATCGCCCCCAACTGCCCTCCCTTGCCGGCCTGATCGCCTCCTAACTGCTCTTCCCTGCTGTCCTGATCGCCCCCTAACTGCTTGCTCCCCCTCTGGCCTGATCACCCTTAACTTCTTGCTCCCCTGCTAGCCTGATCACCCCTAACCACCTCTGCCTTGGCCCCTGCTACCATGACTTTGTCCAGGAGGAAGTCGCACGTCCAGAAGATGTGGGGTTGACCCTGTCTAATTAGCATATTACCCTTTTATTAGTATAGATGCCCTGATAGATTGATATACAATAATATGGATATGAATCTGCTTTTATTGTTCTTAATCTTTATTGTTGAAAGTATTATATATGTCCCTGCACATC
Organism: Myotis nattereri; assembly: GCF_964212035.1. Classification (NCBI taxonomy): domain Eukaryota; kingdom Metazoa; phylum Chordata; class Mammalia; order Chiroptera; family Vespertilionidae; genus Myotis; species Myotis nattereri. Next base: position 200,393,845 of record NC_138075.1, read on the forward strand.
TGCTTTTAAAAGATAGTGACATCTGACCTCTTTCTTGAGTTGAATATCTAACCACTCAGGCTGTCTTTGTAGACATATATTAGGAAAAATATCAGTCAGATTATTTCCAGGTTACTATATCATTCTTGTCTATTATATCCTTTTGACCTTGTTTCATCAGTAACTATCTACTTCAGGGGTCCTCAAACTACGGCCCGCGGGCCACATGCAAATACAAATATTGTATTTGTTCCCATTTTGTTTTTTTACTTCAAAATAAGATATGTGCAGTGTGCATAGGAATTTGTTCATAGTTTTTTTTAAACTATAGTCCGGCCCTCCAACGGTCTGAGGGACAGTGAACTGGCCCCCTGTTTAAAAAGTTTGAGGACCCCTGATCTACTTCATGGTATATTATGAATAAGATTATTTATCCAGAGTCTCTAATAGGGCTCTGCTGAATACTCTGAAAAATACTCAAATAAATACTCTGAAAAAAATCAGAGAGAGGGGACAGCCTCTTCAGCTTACTGGAATTCACCGCTTAACCACTGAGGCCCGTGTCATTGGGAACCAGTTTCAGCTCTCAAGCTTTCAATTACATATGGCTGTCACTGTAACATATGTTGCTTTTCACATACATACATACATAGAACAGTTCTGCTAGGAGCCACTTCCAGATGCTACTAGGGTTATAAAAATGTTGGCTTAATTTTTCAAACCCTGCATACAATCAGGCCTTTACTATCTGGTTAACGGGAAAAGCACAGAAGTGGGCATTTACCTCCGTGTCACCGGTGAGGACAGCCTCTCCTCAAAACTGGTAGTGACTGACAGCCTGTGAAGATGGCATCATTTGCCTGCCATCTTGCTTTACTACACTTTCTCTTTTATCAGCTTCCTTTTCCCCTACCTTACACCAGAGGTCAGACACTGACAAACACGGCAACCTCTTTACTATAATCACTACAAGTTACTTCATAGAATTGTTATATTCCTGTCATGTGGGCACATTCAAGAGACTTCCATGTTTTCATCCTCCTCCTTTGGGGCTATGGCATGTCCCCCAATATAAAAAAAAATTTAACAGATGGAACCTTCCAGAACCAATTCACACTGGGCATTTTAGCCCTGGGTGTCCTTTCGCCACTTTTTCTGAAGCATACGAAAGCATCCTTCCGCAGGACATGCCACCAATGGGAAATTAGCCTGGTTTGGAATTGAAATGTGAGACTTTACATATAAAGGATAAAATGAGTAACCACTATCAATGCTGTGTCGTTCAAACTCTTTGAAAATGAACTGAATAAGGATTTATTTGTACTAGAAGTTCAAATGGATATAGGAAGTTCCTGTGGCTATAGAAAGATGGCATCCTAAACAAGTAAACAGATTGTAATAAATTGCAGGAGATTCTACATGAATAGAAACAAATACTGTGCTCCCAGAATGAATAATTTCTCTTCCTGGTACTTTGAAATAATGTTACCCTTCCCTGAGAGCCACAGTTACTGGCATAAAGATTTTTAATCTACTATACCAGAGGCAAAGGCAAAATGTCTTTAAATAATACCTTGCACCAGGCTGAATTAAGACTCAAAACCCTACCACTTAAACCCCTGAGCAGGCATTAAACTTGTCTGGAGCTTCAGTTCCTTCATCTATAAAAATGTGAGCTCTACCTTCAAGGAATAAATAAAGACTAAGTAGATAAAATACGTAAAAGCATTTTTAAAAGTAGGAGAGGGAAGCAGGAATGAATGCATGAGCACCAATTATGTGATGCACATATTTCTTTGTGAACCTAATGGTATCTTGTGCAGTGCAGTTGGCTAATTTTTATGCTTGGGGCTATTTCAAATAAAAAGGAATCTGTATTTTTAAATATCTAGAAAATCTTGTTTTTTTTCTTTCTAAAGCAGCCATTTTAAGGATCTCTCAGAAAAACTAAGAGTTGTCCATCCCACTGATATTTTATATGAGTGCTTCCATTTCATTTAGCAATGAATTTTTGCCTCCCCTAGATATAGAGAAAATTTAATTTATTTTTAAAACTATTTCTAACTTCCAACATTTCTTGACACACGACTATTAGGGCAGCATTAATAAGCCTTTTTTTCTTTTCGCTAATCTTTTTCTCCAGCCCAACAATAGAATACTTAAACTGACATTTATTTTTTTTCCCCAGGGCTTTTTTATTTTACAAGAATCACATCTGCCTACAGATTTAACAGCGTATTCAAACAAAAATGTATTTATTCATTACCACATGTTCTTCCCTGCATTGGGTATTTTCACCTTATTCGCACTGAGCTAATCAAGTCCTAACAGTGTCGCATTAAATCGATCTCAGAAGGTATAATTTTCCAATTGAATCTAAACAATGCATGACCTTTATAGTGACTTTCAGGAACATAGCATCTCTCCAGTTACTCCATCTAGCAGGGAATGGACAAAAAGAATAACCATTTTACTTGGACAATAGCTTCTGTGTGCTGTCAGGCTTTTCATTCCTCCTCGCCTTTTCTAGCCTGCATCCATGAATACAATGTCTTTTAACATCCCTCTCAGGGCAGTACAGGAGGCCCCATCCATCTCCAGACATTGGTGCTGCACAGCAGCCGAGCATCTCATTATGGCAAAGTGAAGCATTCTGGGAGAGTGGATGGAGCCGCAGACAGCAATTGGAAATGGGGGAGGGTAGGGGATGGGAGCTGGGGAAAATATATGCTCACTTCCTTGGTGATGACACCATATTATGGAACTAAGAACTTCCTGTTTCAGAGGAAGAGGATGTAGGATGTCACTAAGCAGATTCTACAAGTAAACCTTTCTCTGCCTCAGCTGCCCCATGCCTCCTGACACTCACACCTAAACCCCTAATTGAAGCAACCACAGGAACCATGGGGATGGGAGAAAAACAATGGATCCAAGCATCTAAGAAAAAAAAATCTGTGGGTCCAAAATAAAAAAAGAAAATAATTTGGACACGCACAAACACATACACAAATCACTAACAGAATTGAAAAGTATTTTCTTCCAACTATGCTAAATGCCTACAACTTACTTTGTTACACTGCCTTAGCCAAAGTAGATTTAAGCAAGTGCCCTTAAAATTCTGAGTTACAGGCCCCTTTATAAATCATTGAAAATGATGACTCTGTCAAAGGCCTGAAACCTGCCTATTCCCACCCCATAAATTAATAATTCCTAAATTAGATATTCATTTGCCTTCACAAGTAAATTCTTTTTATAATCCAGGCACTTTAGGGACTAGTCAGTGGCTATCGGTAATTTGGTTAGTGACAGATGAGTTCCACTCTGTTAGTTTTGCTCCCAAGTCCGACTAACATCTGAGCCTGCACTCAAATAATGGGAATTTTGTTAGGGCACTGAGGGGGTAGGGGGACCGTTTCAGGCTGTGGGCAGTGAGTGGCACAGGAGCAAGGCTTGGCTCTGGGAGGAGCATTTTGAAGGCAGAATGGAAGTATTGGATATAGAGCAAGAGAGAAGTGCTCTCTGGAGAAGGGATGCCAAATTTAAGCTTCATCTCTTTCCACATTTTGCTCACCTTTCATTCCAAACTGGGTTACAGTCTGACTGCTTTTTCTGCAGTCTCCCACACCCTGACTCTCGGTCCTACCCTGCCCACAGTCGCCCTTTGCCTTCTCTCTCATCTTATTGTTTCATCCCCTCACCCCCTGACCCCAAGCCCCACTGCACTCTAGTCTCCCCCTCCCCCGTCCCCAGCCAGCCTGCCCCTGCCCACAGGGACTGGTCAATTTGAAAGTCCAACCTTAAGTCCCTACAACTGCTTGCATTTTATCTTTCATGCCTCCATCTGACAATCGCTTTTTCTGGCTTTGAAGTTCTCTCACTACAACCTTAGTCTGTTCTAAGCCTCCATGCAAAGTTTCAATAATTTTAGCTTTGGGAAACATTTCAAATCCACAGACAATACACTGGGGAATATAAATACTGGCAAACACTTAAGTCCCATCACTTGGCACCAGATACTGCTCTAGTGCTCAAATTAATTCATTTAACCCTCCCAACAGTCCCAAGAGGTAGGAATTGTTAAACTCATTTTACAGGCGAGGAGACTGAGGCACCAATGGGTAAAGTAACCTGCCTGAAGCCACACAGCTAGTAAGTGGCAGAACTGGGAGAATGAAAGCCAAGCCGACTCGCTTCGGATATGTCTTTTTTATCACTGTGTTATATGGCTGTGTTGTTTAGCATTTTACGGAGGGCTGCATGCTCAAACATTCCCCCAGTACACACTCCAAGCCCATCACTGCGGAGACTGCACGCATTGATCGTCCTAGCACCCATGGGCAGTCACACGGAGCATGGTTCTAAGGCTCAGGGCAAATGCCCAGCGTTCTCTCTGCCCATTACAGCAGCATGAAGCACGGTTTCCCCAGTGCCAGAATATGGAGCTCTGTTCTCTTCCTTGTTAAACAGATTCAAGGATCCAGCAACAGGAGTACATGTCGGGGTATGTATGCTAGGCCCCGCAGTAGCAGAGTGCGGTTACAGGCACTTGAGCTGTAAGGATAGCCACTGCAGGTGGTCTAGGCTGTACCACTGGCCCCCTGCTCCCTTGGTGAGCCTTCTCTCCCTCTTCCAGCTCCCCTTCCAGGTGCCCAGGCTACCAAAGTAGTGCCTGGGGGATAGCCCTCCTGGACAGACCGCTTTCGTTTTCAGGATGAGGCCCATCCTTGGCATGTGAAGGCAAACCTCACCGTTCGCCAGTAGGAACAAGACTGAAGAATATTGAAACGAGCTTAACAAACATCCTGAGGGAAGCCACAAAGGGGTCACCTGACGAACTGGAAAGGGGGCAGCTACCGTGAGGTTATTATACTTAACAATCATGGGAAGGGTTTAGGGCCAGTGGTGAAAGGGATGAGGGACTCTTCTTTCTTCCATGCCTCCCTGAGTCACTCTCCTGCATTGGAGCAAATCTCTCTCCTCCTTACCTCCCCCCTTCCCCCAGCACACATGCAAAATGTACATAGACCCCAGGCTGATCCACTAACCGATACACCCTAGAGATGCTTGTACTCAGGACCTATTTTGATGATCAAAAGTTACCTGTCCAATGTCTCATTCCCTCAGATCCTTGTGGATGACCAGCTTGCTGTTCTGGGATAAGCTAGTTCAGGGGGGAAATGCAGATGAGTTAGCAGGGCACCTCTTACAAAGATATTTGCATTCAAAAAATCCCAACAAACAAATGGCGCCACACCAACACCTAGCATACTTGCCCCAGCCAGCCCCTCCCCCTGAAAAGTCTCTCCCCTTCTTCCTCTCTCTATCCAACAACGCCTCAGCCTTTCCAACTCATCTTAAAGCTCACCTCCATGAAGACTCCCTAGACTGAGGCTGCCCACAGTCATGTCTTTTTCCACTGACCCCGGCAGCACTAGAACAGAATCTGGCAGGAAGAACAGAACCAGAACAAAGGGGAACAGAACATTGGGCTGGATGATCTCAGAGGCGAGCTCAGCACATTCCCCCATGGCAGGTCAATGGCAGTGTGGGGACATCTGGAGTTGTTTCTGCCCAGCAGCCCTCTCTTCTTTGGGGTAACTGCTCACCCACCATTTATTAAACAGAGCTTTGATATGGGATGCCAATCAGGGTGCCTCCCACTCACAGTAAGCATAGGTTCCAGCTGGGCCAATTAGCATCCTTCCTGGCATTTTCAAAATCAGAATTAAAATCTGTCTGTGAACTCATAAGCTGCAAGCAACGGTGGCTCCCACCTCAGAGGAAAAGCCAGTCCAAGGGAAATAAAGAAACAAGCACTCATTTGCTTGCTCATTCATTTATTCATGAAACATTATTTGTCAAGGGCCTTCCATGTGCCAGATACTGCTGGGCTCTAGGAATAACATGTTGAGCAAAAACAAAACCAGTTGCTGCCCTCGTGGGACTTAAAAGCTTGCAGAGGAGACATTCCTTAAACAATCATGCAAGCAAAATAAAACTGCTATTTTGACAAATAGTAAGGAGAACAGGTATATAATCTTCCGAGAGCATACAACAGGGGATCTGACTCAGCTACCTGTACAGCTGAACAGTGTGTGCTCTGCACAAAGAAGCACAGCCGAGAGGGCAAATGAGCGGAAATCCCACTCACCGCCTCTCACCAGGCCACAGGGCCCAGGGGAAGGGCCCCTTTTTCTTCACACACTGGTGCTGTCTACCCAAAAGAGTCACCTTTTTTCCAATTGGCCCCAAAGTCTTGAATAATTCACGCAGACAGTCGGGCAGAGGAGTGGGGGAGAGGAGCCCCCCGGCCCCCTAGAGAAGGTGACTGGAGGCCCATGAATAATGAGTAGTAGGTATAGTAAGAGGAAGGGAAAAACTTTCCAGACCTAGGGAATGCCCGGGCAGTGGCCTTGTCTTGATGGCTATCTAGTCCTTGGTTCCAGTGACTCCGTGGCCTGGCTGATCCCCTCCCTTTCCCGGGGATTGGTTTCATGACAATACATTTCCTCTTTGTAATTCATATTACATTTCAGTCACTTGCAACCAGGAGAGTCCTAGCTCATAAAGCCAAGTTGGGTGCAGCTCTTTTTGTTGTTGTTGTTGTTAATCCTCACCCCCAGGATATTTTTCCTTTGATTTTTTTAAAGAGAGTGGAAAGGAGAGGGAGAGACAGAGAGAAACATCGATGTGAGAGAGACACATTGATTGGTTGCCTCCTGCACCCACCCCAACCAGGGTCTTGGCACCTGCAACCAAGGTAGGTGCCCTTGACAGGAATTGAACCCGGAACACTTCAGTCCAAGGGCCAACGCTCTATCCACTGAGCCAAACTGTCTAGGGCGGTGCAGCTCTTCTTGTCCCGCGTCCAGTGGGCCTCCCCACCCTGCCAGGCCGCATCCTTCCCTGTTAGAAACCTTCAGAGCAAGAGCTCTGTCTTAGATGATCTACGTAACCCAAGCTCAATTCACCTTTCATGCATCGAGAGTTGATTACTTCTCTGCTGATCTTTTATCCACCACGACTAAAAGAAGTGAAGTATCAGAGGACAAAGGGGCTTTCCTGCACTTCTCCCCTCACCCTCAAGTTCATCCAGGTTTCTACTGGTCTTGCACAGACGCAGTCTCCAGCTTATCCTTATGTTAATAGATGGCTGGACGCGTCTAGAATTAGGCTGTGGAGAGCTAGCGGGGTTGATATCATAAGGGAGAGTCAGTGGCTTCTATTCTGTCTCTGCAATGCTGAGTGCCACTGGGCCCAGAAATGTGCCAATTTCACACGCTCTCCAGAGAGTTCCATGAACACTAACTGGGAGTGCTTCCCAGGGCTCTTAGGGGAAAGCGTTGGCCAACACTTTCCGCCGGCTCCCATGAGCTAACTCAGCTGGAATCAGAGGCTACTTGCTCTATCAGGACAAGCAGACATCGCTTTTCCGAGCTGTTCCTCCCGACACTGTGATATTGAATTGCTCCAGTCTACAGCATCATGGGCTCTGCTGTTCTTTGCAGCTTGGAATTTCAATGGAAAATTACATGCAACTCATGGAAAGGGAAAAGATGTTGAATAAACTCATTCACTGCCCTCTCCATCTGTCATCATTGTCAAGGCTTCACAAAGTGTAATAGACCAAGGTACAGCCTGTAGACTAGAAGAGATTTTGGGGGCTTTCATACATGCAACATACTGATCTGGCCTAGCAGGTGGAACTTACGTCACCTGCTGATGCTGTGGGGTCTAAAGCTGCAAGGGGAAAAGAACATCTATTTTGGCTCAGAGCTCACTACGTGCTTCTGGTATACGTGAGCTCATTTAACTCTCATCACAGTCCTGTAAGATAGTAACATCTCACTTTATTCGCATTTTCCAGAGTGATTAAGCGACTTGCTTACGTGCACCCAGAAAGAAGAAGAGGCTAAATGACTGGCCCACCCCAGAGTTAATTAGCAAAATAGACAAAAAGGGAAGAAGAAATATGTGCTTCTTGAGTCAGCAAGTTTCCACCACAGCATCAGCTTTTGTTTGAGCATCTCATCAGTAAAGACTTCTGAGTGCATTGCCCACATGTGTGAATTTATTTATAAACACATGATATACATTAGAAACCGGTTTGCTCTTCAAATTTTCCTGGGTATCAGAATCACCCAGGGAGCTTGCCCAGGCACAGGTTATTGGGCCCACCCCTAGAGCATCAGAGATTCAGTAGGTTTGAGATGGGCCCCAAGAATGTGCATTGCGAACCGGTTCCCAGGTGATCCCGATGCCGCCTGGGAAGGAACTCACTTTCATCACTTTCATTGCTATGTACACGTAACCCCAAAACAACAATTTACAACAAGAACGTAATGTGGAGTCAAATAGTAATCCTAATTAATACTTTTCCTGCACCCCAGATAATGGTCTTGAGCAGCTTCAGGAGTCCAAGACCCCATTTTGGAAACCACTGCACTACACTGAGCCGCACTGGCTTTCTCTGCTGGAGAGGCAAGCTCGGTGGCAGGCACTTCACAAATCACAGAAATTTCCCGAGCTTTCAACATTGCGAATAAAGGAGATGATAAAGGGACACATCTGATGGGCACCGCTCAGGGTCCCGCTAATCCTCCCCCACAGTGCTCAAGCACTTTGGCCTTTCATTTTCGGCTAACTCTATTCCTAACATCTTTCCTCTGCTTTCATTTCTTTCCCCTGGTGATAACAGCTCTCATCACTGGTAGGTATTGCAATCGAGCACTCCTGTTGTTCCTTTTGTGGAAATCCTAGCCACTGCAAGTACACGTGCTACTTGATATCTGCAAAGCAAAAATGTTCCGAGTGAACGACGCTTTGATTGAACTTCAATTCTGCTGTGACTTTGAAGTCCCGACTTGGGGTAAGGGGTTTGCCATGCGGCACGGTGACATTCAGAAGCACCTGGAAGGGGATTTTCCCTGCTCACATATGATGTTGATTTCCAAGGTGCTTTTGCTATTTGCTGAAAAATGAGGCAGACTTAAATGCAGTAAATAAAACCAATCCCAGAATCTGGAAAGGGCAGAGACAAAGTGTTTGCAAAGACTTGGGACATAAATTTAAATCTAAAGGATACTGTAGCAACAGGCCATTATGGAAATACAATGATAACATAAATAACAATATATCATTAATAATCTATAATAATAAAAGCATAATATGCTAATTAGACCAGATGTCTTTCTGGATGACCTTCCAGACGAAACCGGGGCTGTGAGGGCTGAGGCAGCCAACACAGCTGTGAGGGCGGAGCCCCTTGCATAAATTTCTTGCATCGGGCCTCTAGTTATAATATAAAATGATATTATATAATGTAGCAATAGGCTACCCCATAATAAAAAAAAAAGGGAAAGGTTTACTATAGCCATTGCTTCACTAGAAGAGAAAAAAGGCATCTTCTGAAATTTTGAGATAAAGGAAAGTGGAAGCATAGTTTATTGGTAAAGACCAAGTGTCAGACATAACCCCAGGATTCCCTGTGACCAAATCTGAGCAATAGAGCAAAGGTCGTGTCCTGGGAGGTGCTTTTCAAAAAGCCATTTGTGCTGTACAGAACAACGGCTTCGAAACATGCTCTGGCTTTTGTTGAGTGATGCCTCGGCTTAAAACCAGATTCCAAAGGGCTGATTCATATTGGCCAACGAATGGCTTGGACTTATTGCTTCAGCCCGTAGCTATTTATTTCCTGACTAGTTTCCCACCCCCATGAATCTCAAATAAATGTGCTTCTTCCATGGGTTCAGCCCTGTGATTGCTCAGAACTCAATGTTAACCCAGCAGCGTCCACTAAGCGGGGAGCTGGTGCCACTACAGTCATCCTGACCCCCAATTCTAGAGAAAGACTTCCACCCCTTCCCTCTCACCCCCAACCTCATATCTGCTTAGGGGAGGAAATGGGTCAAATGGGAAAAGACAGGCGCTGGAACCATGTACGATCAGAAACACAGACAGTAAAGGGCCCATCTGGGCCCTCAAATGACCTTGTCTCTCCCAGTAACTTTTAAAAGAGGAGGAGCGCCCTCGCTGGTTTGGCTCAGTGGATAGAGCGTTGGCCTGTGGACTGAAGGGTCCTGGGTTTAATTCTGGTCAAGGGCATGTGTCCAGGTTCCAGGGGCGGCAAGTGCAGGAGACAGCCAATCAATGATTCTCTCTCATCATTAATGTTTCTATCTCTCCCTCTCCCTTCCTCTCTGAAATCAATAGAAAAATCTTTAAAAAAATAAATAAATAAAAATGAATAAGAAAATAAGAGTTAACCTAAAATTAAAAAGAGAGAGAGAAGGAGCAAAAAAGAAACAGCATTAGCATATTGTTCTTCAGAAAATATTTGAGTCCAACAAGGTGTCCAGCACCTTGGAATAAGAGCCCTGGGCAGTGCCTGCCTTCCCCGCTTACTAGATGTGCTGCTCTGGGCAAGTCCCCTACTAGTCTGAGTATTTCTTTCCTCATCTAGACAATGCAAATAACACCTCCTAAAATCTAGCTGTGGCAGATTAAAGATGGCCATATCCTTTTTGACATCGTCACATGAGTAACGCCAGTTTGGACTCTCTGGTCCAGTTCAGCCACCATCCACATCCCAGGAAATGACCTCAGTCAATGCCACTTGGGACAAAAAGATACCCCAGTCAAGCTCTGCCCAAACTTCTAACCCTAATACATCGTTTATTACACTTCTAGTGACCCGGTGCATGGATTCGTGCACATTGAAAGGAAATTAAGCCCTACCCGGTTTGGCTCAGTGGATAGAGCATCAGCCTGTGGACTCAAGGGTCCCAGGTTCGATTCCGGTCAAGGACATGTACCTTGGTTGCGGGCACATCCCCAGTAGGGAATGTGCAAGAGGCAACTGATCGATGTTTCTCTCTCATCGATGTTTCTAACTCTCTGTCCCTCTCCCTTCCTCTCTGTAAAAAATAAAATATATATATATATATATATTTTTTAAAATATTTTATTGATTTTTTACAGAGAGGAAGGGAGAGGGATAGAGAGTTAGAAACATCGATGAGAGAGAAACATCGATCAGCTGCCTCTTGCACATCTCCTACTGGGGATGTGCCCGCAACCCAGGTACATGCCCCTGACCGGAATCGAACCCGGGACCCTTCAGTCCGCAGGCCGACGCTCCATCCACTGAGCCAAACCGGTCTCGGCTAAAATATATTTTTTTTTAAAAAAAGAAAGGAAATTAATTAGAAGGTGGCCAGTGGGGTGGAACTGGGTGAGATGGCTGGACACGCCCTGGAGCCAACCTCTTGTGGTCCCTCCCCAACCAACCACACCTCAGTGGCACCATGGCTCGGAGCAGGGTCCCTCCAGCAGGTGGGATCCCTCGGCCTGGCCTGCGGGGATCAGGCCAAAAACGGCTCTCCAACATCCCCCGAGGGGCCCTGGGGTGCAAGAGGGCACTCTGCAAAGTTGCTGTCGTACAGGGCACGGAACATAAATGCAAGTGTGCAGTAAACCAAATTCGGGGTGACAGTGCCCCAGTAACAACATAACCCATGGCTGAAGGTGGAATCACATGGCCCCACGAGGAATCAGGCTCCCTCCTCTCTGGTTTCAGGGTGCATCACCCGAGAACCACCACTGCCAAGTTGCTGCAGCTTGGCAGCTCCTGTGTTGAGCGTCTGCCCCCTGGTGGTCAGTGTGTGTCATAGCTACTGGTCGGACGGTTGGACACTTTGCATATTACCCTTTTATTAGTATACACTAGAGGCCTGGTGCACAAAATTCGTTCACGGGGGGGAGGGGTGTTCCTCAGCCCAGCCTGCACTCTCTCCAATCTGGGACCCCTCGAGCATCTCACAATCCAGGACTGCTGGCTCCAAACTGCTCGCCTGCCTGCCTAACTGATTTCCCCTAACCGCTTCTGCCTGCCAGCCTGATCACCCCCTAACCACACCCCTCTCAGCCAGATCGATGCCTAACTGCTCCCCTACCACCTGGTTGCCCCCAAACTGCCCTCCCCTGCAGGCCTGGTTCCCCCGAAACTGTCCTCCCCTGCCAGCCCAGTCACCCCTAACTACCTTCACCTGCAGGCCTGGTCCCCCCCAACTGCCCTCCCCTGCCATCTTGTGACCACATGGGGGCGGCCATCTTGTGTGTTGGAGTGATGGTCAATTTGCATACTAGTGATGACTAATTAGCATATCCAGTTGTGGCTAATTAGCATATCCCTCTCATTATATAGGATAGATAATAGATCATCAGAACATTAGATAAAAAGGTAATTGTGAGAATCAAAAAGAAATTATAGGTGGAAAATAATTTGTAGACTACAAAGCAGCATGTTTTGGCCATATTATATAAAGGAAGGAATATAGGCTCTGACCACAGTTTACAATTATTAACTTTTGTGATATTTGCTATTACTGTTTAGGGAAGCAAAGTCAATTGCCATCAGGTGACAGCAGTGGAGATGAAAAGGAGTACATACGACTTCTTGGCCTTGAGGAGAGCCAGCTTTGTGAGTCAGGGATATAGCGCAAACAACAGCTGAGAAAAGAATATGCCATCAGGCTTTATTTCCTTAAGGAATTTGGAGCCATGACTTCTTTTTTTTTCCCCCTATGACTATATTCACCTTAGAGTATTTTGAAATAATAATCTCTGCTAAGAGTTTGTCCACTGTAAAGCAGGGGGAGAGATTTGGACGTTTCATTTACCCCCAGAGGACTCTGTCTTCCCCAATCCACAGACCACCCCACCCCCCAAGTTTGGAGTCACTGGGTTATCTTAGTAACCCAGTTCACTTAGTCCGTCGGGCTACTATAACAAATCACCATGGGCGGGGCCTTACCCAACAGACCTTTCTCACAGTTCTGGAGACTGGGCGTGCAAAATCAAGGTGCCAAGAGATCCAGTGTCTGGTTTGCAGATGGCTGTCTTCCTTGTATCTGCACGTGATGGAGAGCAGAAACAGAGAGAAAGTTCTTGAATCTCTTCTTATGAGGCCGCTAATCCTGTTCATGGCAGCCCCATCCTCGTGACCTGATCACCCCTCTCAAAGGCTCCATCTGCTCCTACATTACTTGTTAGGATTTCAACGTATGGCTTTGAGGAGGCGCACAGACTCAGTCCATCATACCTGTCCCCCTGAGCATACTCAACAAACAAACAACTTCTCTTAAATTTAAAAGGAATGTGGAAAAAGAAAGAGAGAAAAGAAAAATTGTATTCAACATTTTGCTGACTAGCTAAATATTTTAAGGAGCAAAGAAATCAAAGTGGAAAACTGCCAGAAATGTTAGAAAAATTGTACAAAGATATTGCTGGAAAGTTGCTTTGTGGCAAAAAGCAAAAAACAGAGAAATGTTTATAGTGTTTTACTCTTCTAGGAAGCAGCACAAACATAGGAATCTGTACAGTCCTTCTCTGCAGTATAAGCTGGAACTGAAGGGGATTGAGGCCCCCAGAATTCCCAATTATCCTAGATGGAATTATGGCATGTACACTCTGGTGTTATCATCATTAACAAGAACCTCACATTTCCATAGAATTGATTTAATTTCTAATCTATAGATTTCCCCCAAAAAGCTTAAAAATAAGGCAAGCTAAGAGTATATTGTATTTTTCTGGGTTGACATAATATACCAGTTTACTAATCATTTCAAGGTCAGCTACATTGTCAAAGTCCCCCCTGCAGTGCCCTGTTCCCAGAATGGTAATCTACTCTTCCCAACAATTTACCACAGACTTTAGCCTGTCCTCCAAGGCAGTCCAATGAGTCTGCTCCTAAGGGCCCAGCAATCAGCAACACCGTGGTCAGCCACACCCTCACCCCACCCAAAACATCATGGCTCTTATTTTATCTCAGGAGTCGGAGCAGCCAGGGTGTGCTAGGCTGGGAAGGTTAGAGGAGCTATGAATTACTAGGCTTGCACTGGAAGAACAGTCATCAGGTTAAAGGGTTTACATAATTCCAGGGTTCCAGGTGCTTTGTTAAAACTAGTAAAAGGTGTATAACCTGACTATCACAAAGCACACTACTGTATGATGGCATAACGCGATTGTTAAATGTGTTTATATCTCTGCTACAAGGATAGTGCCTTTGCAAATATTTAAAAGATGCATTTGAATTTTCCCCTTATTCCTATTTCCCGGAAGCCTTCCATCTCTACAACTGAGTTTCTCCTGACCTATCTTCCCGTTCTTCTGCTATTTGTTTAAGCTGATGCTAAATGCTTTTACTGAATTCTTACTTTCAGTTACAGAATTTTTGAGAATTCTAGTTTTTCGTTTTTCAAATCTGCTGTCATTTTTTTTTTATAGTTTTACTTTCCTGACAGAATGTTCATGCTTGACTTTTACATCCTTGAACAAAAGAAGCTTTTTTTAAAAGTCTATATCTAATGAACCTCACACCTGAAGCCTGTTTCCCTTGTCTGTTGTTTTTGCTGATCATGGCTTATGGTGTCTTATTACTTGTGTGCTCAGTAATTTTTGATTGTATACTGGACATTGTGTATAAAAAAATTATTTGTAGAAATAATTTGAGATCTATTATCTTCCTCCAAGAAGGAATGTCAATTGTATTATTTTTATTTTATTTACTTACTAGAGGCCTGATGGACGAAATTCGTGCAAAAGTAGGCCTTCCTTCCCCCAGCTGCAGGGACTGGCTTCCTCTGGCACCCAGGACCCCGGCTTCCCTCCTGCTGCCAGCAGGCATCTGGGATCCGGGCTTCCCTCGCAGCTCCAGCTTTGTCCAGAAGGATGTCCAATCTAATTAGCATATTACTCTTTTATTATTATAGACTAGAGGCCTGGTGCACAAAATTCATGCATGGGTGGGGTCCCCCTCATCCCAGCCTGTACCCTCTCACAATCCTGGACTGCTGGCTCCTAATTGCTCACCTGCCTGCCTGCCTGCCTGCCTAGTCACTCCTAATTCCAGCCCCCCCCCTCCCTGCCAGCCAGGTCGCCCCCAACTGCCCCCTCCCTGCTGGCCTAGTCACCCCTAACTGCCCCCCGCTGCTGGCCAAGTCGCCCCTCACGGCCCCCCCACCATCCAAGTTGCCCCAGGCAGCCTGCTTGCTCAGTCGTTTGGTCATCCCTCACTAACCCCCCTGCTGGCCTGGTCATAGGCCACCATCTTGTAAGGGCTTGAGGGTTAATTTGCATATTACCTCTTTATTATATAAGATTTTTGCAGGTATCTAGTGACAGCCAGAATGACCTTAATCTCACAGTTCAGGGCTAGAGATTTTTTTATCCACCAAGACCAGGGCCTCTCAAACTGACATCACCTGTGTGTGGATCTTGTTAAAGTGCAAATTCTAATGTAGTAGAACTGAGGCAAGACCTGAGACGCCACAGTTTTAACAAGTCCCCAGGTGATTTCAGTGTTTGTGATGGTGCATTTTATGTCTCAACCTGACTGGCCACAGGGTGCACAAATTAAACATTATTTCTGGGTGTATCTATTAGGGTGTGTCCGGATGAAAGTAGTGTTTGAATCCATAGACTCAGTAAGTAGACTGCCTTCCTTAATATAGATGGGCATTATATGGTCCACTGAGGTCCACAGAACTCGATGAATAAGAAAAAGGCTGAGAAGAAAAAAAAAAGATAGTTAATCTAATTTACTTGTGGACATTCTCAGAATAGCACACTAGTAAGGGAGGAGTTGCACTAGTGTCCTCTAGTGGACATTCTGAGAACAGCACCCTACTAATGAATTGTAACCGTCTGCACTAGAAATTAACAGAAATTTGGGGAGATGCAGAAAGCCAGAGGAGATAAGAAGGAAATCCCTAAAGCACATGATGTGGAGGAGACAAAAGATTTTTAAAAACATAGAATATATAATTATTCTACCTGAAGATGTTTGAATTTCTATAATGTAAACCCCTCTCTCTCTTTCTAGATGTTCAGTAGAGTATGCTGTCCACTGAAACACATGGTGTGAGTGCTTCATTTTACTTTGGAGGAAGTCAAGTAAAGAACCCAGTTCTATGTTTGCTTGGCACAGCACAGACATAGTGCTTGCTGTCTGCGTGTAGACCTGCTTCCCCAGAACTTTGGGAAATACTGAGCACCTGCTGAGTGCCAGGCACTTCTAGGTGCATTAAATGCATCCTCTCCTTGCATTAACCTTGCATTGTAGCATAATCCTATTTAGAAATTCAAGAGTGGGACCATCTCTGAACTGAAATATGACAGTGGGAAGAGGACAGTGAGAGGTAACCATACACATGTGAACCTTACCCCTTAGCCTACCGCCGTTCACAGAAATCTTGGGGAGGACACTGTGAATTTAGGAGGGGGCGGATGGGGTTCTGGCTCTCTTATCCAGAGCCAAAAGGCCAGGAGACCCCAGCGGGCATCTGGGTTACAGAACCTTGCAATATTGTCAGGGGATGATGTTTGTAAAGCACTTGGCTCAAAGGAGGGTCAATAGTCAGTAGTTACTACTCAAGCTGTCTTTCGTATTCTTGGCAATCAGGACCCAGAGATAAGGGATTTTTCAGTTAAGCTACACTTCCTACCACCCCCACCTGCCCAGCACAGTTCTACGGATATGATAGACACTAAGTAAATGTTGTTGTCAGCTTCTCCACGTTCCCCAAGCATGAATAGGCTCAAGGACTGTCTCATTACTAAGCACTGATGCATAGTAAATTACCCCAATACATAGTTATTAAGACAATAGTTATTATCTGACTAGATGGTTGGGCTTAGGTCTCTCATGAGTTGCAATCAAGATGGCAAGTGGGGGAAAAAGAAAACACAAAAAGATGGCAAGTGGGGCTGAAAAACAACTTGAAGCTTGACTTGGGCTGAAGTTCCACATCTTAGGTGGGTCACTCCCATGGCTGTTGGCAAGTGCCTTACCCCTTCCCACCAGGCTGCTCATGACACGGCAGCTGGCTTCTCTCAGACCCGAGAGCGAGACTAAGGCAGGACCACAGTATCTTTTATCACCTAAGCTTGGAAGACACATGCCATCTCTTTCACTTTATTCTTCTCATCAGAAGTGAGTTAGTAAGTCTAGCCCACACTCAAAGAGAGGCAAATTAGGTTCCACCTGGGGAAGGCAGTACCAAATCATTTGTGGACATATTTTCAAAACCACCATGGGGCATAATGTCTTGCATATGGCTGTGTGCTCAATATGACACATTTACTAAGTAGATCCAAGGAACGCCCTTGGATTGTGACGTAAACCCTTTGGAAATGCTCTCTCTTGACAATTTTTTCTCTGCCCCCAAAGATAAAACAACATTCAGAGCCCATTCCAGGTCTATGATGTTATGTGCCTCCCTGAAGAGCATTCCAATCACTACTTCTATGGAGACCATGCTCTTGGGCTGAATTCTCCCACCATCTATCTGCTTAATTCTAGGGAAGAATTTCACTCCATGGGACCCCTCTGTGTGCAGAGGTGTGCTCCCTGAGCTGGTGGCCTGACTGATTGGAGACATCACAGCCACGGAGTGAGATAAGCATGGGAGAAAAGACAGGTGATCCTACCACAGGTGGGAGGAAGATGATGATAGGCATGCTGCTACTGCTGAGTCAGCAATAGGTTTTTGTCCATACTGTTCTTCTAACAATTAGACTTACTATTGAAACACTTCCCCCCTGCTTTGTCCCAAGAGGGATTTAAGACTGCTTGGTTTTTGTAAATAGTTCTTCCAGCTCATCAATAAATCAATTTCTTATTTTAAAGCATTACAAAGGTAAGACATTATAATGATTTTATCTCTAGTAGCAAAACTTTCTTATATTACCCCACATTGTTATTTTTATCAAAAATAATTAAAACAATTTGGAGAAATACTTTTATTAAGCAATATATTTTATAAACTGATAGAATTTCCCACTGTATAGATACCATACATTTTCAAAATTGAGGGTTTTTGTGTATGTCGTTTCCCACTTTCATCCATCTTTTCTTTTTATTTACTTTTTGTTTTCCTTAGACTTGCTCAGTCAGTGAATTCTTGTTTTAAATAGTTCATAAAAAGTATTTCGGTGTACTCATATGAAAATGATGGTTGTTCTCATAATTGTGTCCTTCTTTGTAGGATCCAAATCTAAAAAAAAAAAAAGTAATTGACATGTAAAAACCATTCAGAAAGGTATGCTCTTATGTAAAATTTCAAACATAATCCGTTGTGCTTTTACTTATCTATCATACAACCCGGAGAGATGTGATCAATTTATAAGATAGCAAATGAAGAAATAAAAAAGGTTTCATGCATCTGGGAATGGCAGACAAACATTTTAACCTTCAAAGTCCTCTTTCCATGGTTATGGATCACTCCAAAAGCACAGCTGTTTAAGAATTATTGGCTGATTTATTGAAAAATAAATCTAGATTTTTCTCTCTAGTCTTCAGCTCTAATAAAGTCCATTTTATAGGCGAAGGTGATGCCATTGTAAATAACCTGGTTATTTAAATACTAGTAGGCACATGCCCAGTAAGGTCTGAGTGACATTGGAGGGTGCTTGCCCATCAATCACACCTGAAAGCGAGTCAAGCAGAATAGGCGTCGCTACTGCAAGTGTGCGAAACCGGAATATATAAACTTCTACCAAGAAATGCTCTCTCTTGCCGAAACCGGTTTGGCTCAGTGGATAGAGCGTCGGCCTGCGGACTGAAAGGTCCCAGGTTCGATTCCGGTCAAGGGCATGTACCTGGGTTGCGGGCATATCCCCAGTAGGAGATGTGCAGGAGGCAGCTGATCGATGTTTCTCTCTCATCAATGTTTCTAACTCTCTATCTCTCTCCCTTCCTCTCTGTAAAAAAAAAAAAAAAAAAAAAAAAAGAAATGCGCTCTCCAGTTGCAAGGGCTGTGTCCACACAGCTCAAGGCCATGTGGGGCACCCACAATGGACTGATAGACTTTAATCTGGCCTGAGTGCTGAACTACACCCAGCTGCACCATGGACATTGGCCTTGCTTTTGACTCTACTAGGACCACAGCTGCACCTTTTCCAGGACTGGCTTAAGGGGCAGGGACTTTGGAACCTGAGAAATGTAACTTCACACAAATAAAGACTTCTTCCACATCTCATCTGTGAAAGCCTTCTTCCACATCTGTGAAAATCTTAGAAAATTCATTTTCTAAAGATATTGCAAGAGCCTCACTCCCACGAGTGACAGGAAAGTTTAATTCTCTGGTAACATAGGGATCATGAAATCTGAAGTGTTGTTCATGTTACAATTACGCATGTATAAAATCTGTTCTGGTACCATTGCAACTTCTAGGTCTTCCTCTAATGCTCACATGCTGCAGCTGTTTACTTTGCTGATGAAAAGCTAATGAATGATATGGCTCTAGCTCAGTGGTTCTCAACCTTGGCTGCACATTAGGATCACCTGGGAATCTTTTTAAAATCCTGATTTCTGGGCCTATCATCCAGAAATTCTGTTTCCACTGCTCTAGCTGGTATGATGAAATACAAAGGAAGCTAAGACCTGAGAAAATGAAGCCCTTGCTTCCTTTTCTTCATCAGCAAATAACCTCCCCAATGTAGGAGATGGGAGATCTGTTTACGCTGTCATCTCAAAACAATAATGATAAAAATATCAAAATTTTGTCCAACCTTTGACCCTGCTGTTCCACATCTAGAACTAAGTCCTAAGTAAGTAACCAAGGCTATGCCCAAAGATATAAGAAGTCCCTTGGAGATTTTTTATATTAATGAAAAAATAAAATGTGCAAAAACAACTGTATGGGTTAGCTAACGTTTGGTACATCTATGCACTGGAATATTATGCAATCATTAAAAATATTTTCAGAGGAATACTTTATTATGGAAGGAAGTTCATAATATATTGTTTAGATGGAAAAGTCAGCTTAATATATAGAATGAATACACATATACATATGTTTCATACATTTGCCAAGCTGGGGTAATTGTGTAATATATAGATATATATGCATTATAAGTAGCAAAAATATATCCAAAAACTTTACCAGGGTTAACCCTTGAATTGTCTCTCTCCCCACCAGAACGTAAGCTTTATAGGACAAAGACTTGGTCTTACTCCTCACTCTGTCCTCTGCATCTAGCACAGGGCCTCACAGGTGCTGGCATCATGGGACTCTATGGATATTTTGTTGAATTAAAGAATGGGATTTTTGGTGAAGTTAGTATTCTTTTACTATTTCTATTTTATAAGTCTTCATAGGTATGTACATTTGATAATAAATTTTCAAATTAAGGCAGGCCTTTTACTTATGCTTCTGTTATTTTCATAATTAAACTGAGTGGGATTTAGCTCCCTTTACAGTTGTTTTGGATCAATCTGCAGTTGGGATTAGCCAAAAATGTGGTTTTTAAAAAATATATATATTTTTATTTTTAGAGAGAGAGGAAGGCAGCGGGAGAAAGAAATATCGATGTGAGAGCCGAACATCGGTTTAGCCAAAAATATTTTATTTGAACTTCTCCACACTCCTGGTGTGAAGAATAAGAAAATGAGAATATCTTTAACTTCAACTTCCCAGATCTTCTAACTTCCATTTTAGAAGTCATCTCAATCAGCAAAAGGAAACTTTCTATGCCTTTTGCTTTTACTGTTAATACAACAAATACTACTGTTGCTATTGCAGCTGCTGGCTACTGAGCACTGACCATTCTGAAAAGGTTATGTTTCATTCAAACTTCAAATAACGTTGGAGGGAGGCACTGCTATTCCCCCCCCCCCCCCGCACCCCTATTTTGCAGATGAGAGAGGTGAGGCTTGGAGAGGCCAGGTGGCTTGCCCACAGTTACGCAGCTGTTCACCGGCAAGACGAGGAATTGAGCTGGGCAGCTTGACCCCAGCCAATGCTCCTCACAACCACATTGCACTTACAAAGGGAAATACCAAGTACAGCAATGGAAGCAAATAAAGACTTGGTTATAGCTCTCCTTACATGCATTGCCTACACTCTGGTCCAGTTTTTTCCTTGTTGTGAGGAGAGACAAGGAAGAAAAAAAATGAATAAGTATCTTCTTTCTTCCCCCAAAGAAAATGAGGTCTGAGAAGTTTCTATAGATATTCGTTGGTAAAACTAGCAGAAATGTTAAGTACTAAAATATACATGACGTGTTCTGGGTTTGGTTTTATGCAGATGTTTCTTCTCATTGTCCAGTTGTGGGAGGAGGAAAGAACACATATTCCAAATCACATCTTTTGCTGCAAATAGATTTGTCAGATAACTTCAGGTAATATATTTAAAACTCAATATAATTCACATGGCAGAATATCTGCGATGGAAATGAATGATACACTCTCTATAGTCTCCATCCTATCGGCATATTAGAATAACCTGGAAAGATATTTTAAAATGCAAAGCCCAGACCACCAGGAAGTCCTGATGAGCCGGTCTGGGAAGTTTTTGAAAGCTCTCCAGGAGTGTCTAACATGCAGCCAACAGCAACCAATGACACTAAGGGGCTTCCTCCACACTTCACAGCTCCATCTGACTAGCCCTGCAGTGACGTTACTTCCTGTTCCTCAGTCTGAGCTCCCTTATCTGTCAAGTGGGGATAACAAAAGCACCAGCCCAACGGGGATGAATCAAGATAATGTGCAAAGCACTTAGGTCGGGGGTCTGGGACACGAGAACACTCCAATGTCAGCTATTGCCGTGGTGTTAATGACGGCCAGTGTTGATGCTTATGTGAGCTTTTCACCTGAAGAAGGACTAACAACACATTTCTCCATCTCAAAAGGCAGGGACCATAACTGCAACCCCCAACAAGATTTTGTCATCTTTACCTTGAGCTCCCTTACCTGAATGAACCTCTAGAACCAAACAGAATGTGTAGCTCGTGGTGGGGTAACAGGTCCCTAGCGGGGGTGCTGTGTCTCATATCTGTAGTCTACAACATCAAGGAGCTCACTCACCTGGGGTTGAAATGAATTTTCTTGGGAACTTCCCTGTGGTCGGTGACCACTCTGTGGTTGTCTCTATAATTAATGGGGTCATCGGGGATCCTAAACTTGGCCATCTGGATTTCAGAGTCGCTCAGTTCAGCATGAGAAATTCTTGCATAACCCAACCTGTGGCAGGAATAGAAATGGTTTGTAAAGATTTTATTGTCATTCGGAAATGTGATGAGATCTAGTAGGTAACACCTTCATTATTAAGCCAATTTCCCATTTCTAACGCTACCCTGTGTTTCACTAGAATTATCTTGACTTGTTACTCTAAATATTTATCAACATATTACTTTTACAACATAAGCGAATAAAGAACATGCACATTGTTTAATTAACTAAACATAGTTGGCAACCTTACTCTACTTGTTTACACTAATGAATATTCTGTCTGTACAAATTGCCTCTCACACAATATATTTTGGAATATATATAAAATATTCACTTTTTGACATGAGATGATATGTATACGTATTTTTAGCTATGTTTTATTGATTTTAGAGAAAAATGAAGGGAGAGGGATAGAGAGATAGAAACATCAATCAGCTGCCTCCTGCACACCCCTTACTGGGGATCAAGCCTGCAGCCTGGGCATGTGACCTGACCAGGAATCAAACCGGTGACTTCTTGGTTCATGGGTTGATGCTCAACCATTAAGCCACAGCAGCTGGGCTGGGATGATATATTTTTAAAGATATAATTTTTAAAGATATAAAATTTAAAGAAAAATTTTAGAGACCTCACCACAATATCATAGTGGCTCTAACAAGTTAGCTGACTTACCCAAGATTACATAATTAGAAGTTGGCAAAGCTGGAATTCAAGCCCAAGGCTTTCTTATTCCATGGTCCACGCTGTTTCCACCATGCCATACAGTAAAACATGGTGCCAATCCTAACACGTGTTGACAGATACATACTTATGCTAAATAGCTTACATCGTATCCTCTTTGTATAATTAAATTTAATTTGCTTAGCCATTTATTCCTTCGTAAATCATTAGGCTGTGACTTGAAAAAGATGTTAAACTGCATAACTAACTAAATCAATGTTTATAAAAAGTAACAAAATTAATTAACTGCTTCCATAAAGCTTTTCTCTCCAGGATAGACTCAAAAGATCACAGTACAGTGGGGCCTTGACTTACGAGTGTCCCGACTAACGAGTTTTTTGAGATACGAGCCGTCTCTCTCTCACTCTCGGCCGATTTTTTGCTTTGAGTTTCGAGCTAAAATTCGGGTTACGAGCCAGCTTCAGATACCCCACCGCTAGTTGGTGCCGCGAATGTCACAGTGAACGCCACAACATCAGCCCAGCATCATGTGTCTCACTCATTCACTTTTTGATTTGACATACAAGTAATCTGAATTATGAGCTCTGTCACAGAACGAATTAAACTCGTAAGTCAAGGCCTCTCTGTAATAATAG
Organism: Myotis nattereri; assembly: GCF_964212035.1. Lineage (NCBI taxonomy): Eukaryota > Metazoa > Chordata > Mammalia > Chiroptera > Vespertilionidae > Myotis > Myotis nattereri. Next base: position 200,417,152 of record NC_138075.1, read on the forward strand.
ATTTTTTTAAAAAATCAAACACCTATGCTCACCTGATCAGCCCTCGATACATAATGTATTCACACCATCTGTCTTGATCCGTGCTGTCAATATCCTAATAAACAGAGAAGAGAATGTTAAAGCATTAAAACAGTGCTCTGTTCTGAACTGCCAAGAAAATGTGTGAGCTGCAGTAATAAACATGCCTTTGTGCATGCTGTTTTCTCTGCCTGGCTCTGCTGGTCCTTTAAGGTCCACGTTATTTATTCATTCTACAGATATTTCTGGAGCACCTACTATATGCCTATCTAGCTCCTGTACTAGATGCTGGGAGTACACAGACGAACATGGTCTAGAGAGGGAGTTAGGCAGGGAAAGCAGCGATTATAACACGTTCCTGGCTCCCTGCAGCTTTCCAGGCCTCTCAGCCTGAGGAGAAGTTACAGAACCTTCCTAGGTCATCCTACGCATGCACACCAGCTCTACTGTTCTAGACGGGTATTTGTTTCTATGTCTCCACCCTCCCTGTCCTGAGCAGGGGAACTCTAATCACTTTGGCTCTCTGGTCCTCTCTGGCATTTGGCAGGCGCTCAATCTATGTTTGTTAAATTGAATCACTGGAGATAAACACATTTTGAGAGTAATCACGAGTCTTTTGGATGTTGAAACCTTGAGACCAGGGTTATTTTTTATCAGAGAAGCAGAACATACACATATATTTTTTTCTAGTGTTACAAAAACTCTAGATATGGAGCTTTTCTACTAAAGAAATTTTCATTTCCTTCTTTTTTAAAATCCTATAAATAAAAAATATACCTGACTTTTGATCATTTCTCAATTTTACTCTTTTTTTAAAATATATTTTATTGATTTTTTACCGAGAGGAAGGGAGAGGGATAGAGAGTTAGAAACATCGATGAGAGAGAAACATCAATCAGCTGCCTCCTGCACACCCCTTACTGGGTATGTGCCCGCAACCAAGGTACATGCCCTTGACCAGAATCGAACCTGGGACCCTTGAGTCTGCAGGCCGACGCTCTATCCATTGAGCCAAACCGCTTAGGGCTCAACTTTACTCTTAACATTTAATTAAAAACATGTTTTTAAATCACTAAAAGAATCACTAAAACACCCATGCTCACCTGATCAGCCCTTGATACATAATGAATTCACACCATCTGTGAATTTGCAAAACACACAATTTATTACCTATTTCTTAATTTTTTCCTTAGGCTTGGTGGTAGACATATGGATGTTTGTTAATCTTTACTATTTTCTATCACACTCACACACATATATGTCTTTAGTATACACAAAAAAATTATAATAAATTTAAAATTTAAAGAAAAATGTTAGTGATTAAAAAAGCAAATAAGAAAAGGACTGTTCTGGTGTGCCTTGGGAAGTGATGAGAATTTAGCCCTTCAGCTGTGAATACTGGGAGTAATAAACTGCGACTGTGCTTAGCTATCATTTTATTTTATTAGGTTTTTAAAAGATGCTATCAAATTTTAAGACTACAGAATTTAAATACTCATTTCTTAAAGAGAAAAATCTGTTCATCCAAGCATTTATGACCCAAACTCTCTGCATTAATAAACTTCCTGATACAAAAAGCTATATAAGAACCCACTGTCAATCTTTACACAGCTTTTGACCATTAACAGTGGAAACCAAGAGAGAATTAAAAACAACAACAAATAAAATTCCTCTTCTCTAACACTACCCATATGCCTCACACACACACACACTCACACACACATACACAGAATTCCTTCTCTTATTAGGTTATAATTTTTTCTTAGACTTGCCAAATATCACATTTTCTAACATTCTTTTGTGCTTCCTAGGCCCTGTACTTGTACATTTACTTTATTTGATTTTCTATGTACAGCCAGACACACAATACATATGTGTGGCCACCACTTGTTGAGTGCCTCCTACATACAAGGCTGAGGGTTGTGCAGACATTTGCTTATACTTCATCATTACAATAGAAATTGCTACCACCACTGTATAGATACAAACACTGATGCCCAGAAAGGTCAAGTAACTTGCCCCAAGGTCACACAACAGCACCAGCGAGGCTAGTCAATGATAAGAGACCAACTGTACGTAGGCAGGCCCAGCCAAGAGTCAGCAGCAAGGCCCCAGAGTGGGACTATCTTAGGATCCCCAGCCACAGCCGAGCCACCTGACAACACGAGAGAATCCAGAAAAAAACAACCACCACCAAGTCAACCCACAAAATTGTAAGAATATTAAACCAGGGCTACTTTAAGCCGCTAGGTCTGAGGGGGTTTGTTGCATGGTGGTGAATAACTGGTGCAGCCTCCGTGACTCCATACTCCCCAAGTTTACCTTTTACCCTCTGGCCTCTCCTTAATCTCTTTTCTGAGATAATTTCCCTTCTCTTCTCCCATCCTTACCCCCCTGACAGCCACATACATCAGGGGTTTTCTTTGTTCTTCTTTTTGCACTTCTCTAATTCCATCAGCAATGTCATCCACATCCATGGCTTCATTGATCACCAAGACAGCGGCCAGGCTGACATAGCTCAGTGGTTGAGCATCGACCTATGAACCAGGAGGTCATGGTTCAATTCCTGGTCAGACGCACATGCCTGGGTTGTGGGCTCAATCCCCTGTGTGGGGCATGCAGGAGGCAACCGATCAGTGATTCTCTTTCATCATTGATGTTTCGATCTCTCCCTCTCCCTTCCTCTCTGAAATCAATAAAAATATATTTAAAAATAAAAACAAGACCGTGGTGGTGACTCTTAATCTATACCTCTAGTCCTGATTGCCCTTCTCAATTCCTGATGCAGCTATCTATTGAGTGGCTCCATCAATATCCCACAGATGCTTCAGCTCGGCCTAACGCTGACTTCTCATCTTTACAAAGTTCTTCTTTCTTACAGATTCTCTATAATAAGTGTTAGCATCCTGAAGCCACAATAAGGAGCCCATTGGGACTCCACTTTCTGCCGTATCCACTATGCCAGAGATGAACTCATGTTCTTAAACATAATGTTACTTAATACATCAGATCCTATTACGATTGTGTTACCTTCACATTGCCATGTTCAATGAGCTGTCGATAATCTCTGGAACCAGGGGCCGAGGTGATATAACCCAGAAATACCACCTGATTAGAGCTACTTTTCAGGAGTTTGGAAATAGCAATAGCCTGAAGTTTCCTGTCGAGGTCATCTCTAAAAAAACAAAACAAAACAAAAAAAACACAGCAAAAAATGTAATTTTGTTTTGTATTTGCAAAACAACTTTTAAAAAGTCTTAAGTACTTAAGTTCCGCCGCCCTCCCCCCCAAAAAATATCTTCAAGTAGAGCACAAACCCGGAGTAATTCCTACCTAGGCAAATGTCTTAATGTTCTAGAAATGAATGAGACAGAGGGACAGTGGTGAATAACTGAGTAGGCTGACACACTTTTGACTAAGAACAGCAAGGTCTTTCCCCAAAAATCATTTGGAGTTAACTTGATTTAAATATCTACTCCAAAAACATCATTTGTTAACTCTTCATCAGGAGAAATTATGTCAATAACCATCTGAGACTTGGTCATCAGTATCACAGCTAGAAACTAGTAGTAAATATATATATATATTTAAAGAACCAGCAGCAGCATAAGCAGCCATGGTCAGAGGGAGAATCCTAACATTCACAGAGCATGCAGGACTAATGGAATCTACTCAGCTCTGTCAAGCAAACACCTTCTAAAAGTGGCTAAGCATGATACAGTATTTTCATGATGCAAAGCACTGTTAGTTATAACTGAGATAATTAGGCAAGGACATCAAGCTTTGGGGTGCTTTACAATCTATTTGGGGAAAAATAGGGACATCATAGTTGAAATGATGTGGCCAGGAAAATTGAGAGCACTCTAGGTGTTTCAAATAAAGGGAATTTAACATAGGGACACATTACTAGGTGATAGGAAGCCAAACAGTAGCCAGTGAGACAACTGGAGTTTTGCAACAAGGAGGAACCCGTACCACCTCTACAGCTAGAGGGACAGAGGAGGCCCAGAGGCCAGAAGCCAGCCCTGACCGGTGGGAGATGGTGCTACGAAGGAGGCTGTCCCCAAGGAGCTGGGGTCATCGAAGGAGGAGCTGGAGCCACACAAGACACTCACTTGCTGCCAGAAAACCAGAGAAAGCTGAGAGGAAGGATGGGAAACACCCTGTCCTCTCCCCTCCTCCTGCCCCCCAGCCCTGTGAGTGCCTCCCATTGGCTACACCTCCCCAGAAGCCAGAAGATTAAGAAAAAAAAAAACTATGATGAAGGAAGATAGAGGGAGATCACGAGGACCTAGAAGATTGGAGACACCTCATTAAGGTAGGACCTGAAGACAGCATGAAGCTTAGATGAGCAAGAGTGGACAGCTGAGTACTATTAAAAGATGTCTCAAGGTATGAAAGAGTGAAAAGAATGATCGCTTAACATCTTTGATATTGGATTCTCCTAAGCACTGAGAGGCAGGCATTAGCTCTATTTTTAAATGATGCTAAGTAACGTGTTATTTTCCATCTCCCCTGCCCAGACCCATTCTCAGCCCTGTTCTATGCCCTGGGAGGCTGACCCCTGCAGATTTCATCTCCTGGGCTCCCTTGTCGGCTGATTTCCAGTTATGCTTCACCAACTGGAGGCTCTGGCAGGAGATAACAGGTTGAGAGGAGAGAGAAGTCAGGGTGTTTCTTCCCCAGTCCCCTAGGGGAAGTAGCTGCATGCCTCATGCCTGTGGCCGCTCTTCCTGGTTCCAACTCTGACTCTGGGAACACGATTTCCTCTGCCCAGCCCTAAGGACGGAATTCCATGCCCTTGACCATGAAACTACACTGACTTCCTTCCTCCCCCGAGGTACATCTCCTCAATAAGGGTTAGCTCTTAATGTTGCTGATGTTGTCATTATTATTAAATCGAGTAAGATTGCAAGTCAAGGATTTGGTGTTATTTGGAGAGCTTTAAAGACGTGGTTAATAGAAAGTTAGACAAGGCTATCCTTCCAAACAAACCTGGGCGCCATCTCTCAGTCTTGTCTCCTCCCTTCCTTTTCAAGTCTCTTCCTTACATTGCAGAGGAGCTGGGAGGGAGTTGAAGGGGGCAGGGGAAAAGCAAAGAAAAAGGGGAGGGGTAGAAACCTGTTTCTTAGGTTAAAACCCTGGCAACCTTTAGACACAAAAGTGTCTAAAGCCTATTTTTTAAAAGACAAACCCAACTCAAGTGCTCTTTTAAGGCCAGTGGAATGATTTTTTAATGCCTACACTTGCTACATGAAAATTACTGGGAGAAATAGAAGGTGTTTCTCCAAACAGCTTTTTAAAGAGATATGGACCATCTATATCATCCATCTTCCAAACACCCTTTTTATACCTAAGGAGGCAAACATATATTACTTATGCTCTGACTTATTTCAGAAAGTATGCAAGCAGGCTTACACAGATCCCCATAATTCTGTGAGAAAATGTGAGGCAACAGGAAGTTAAGGGTAGCAGACACATTCGTCTGGTTCTGGTAAAACGTACAGTGCGACAGTGATGTTTCCTAGTGTTCTCTGTGTCACGTTAAAGCTCTGTGGCGTCCTGTGATCAATGTGAACAGAACCTGTTTGCCCTGTTTTATAGCACTCAGCCCTTTACATCAGTGTTTTCTGTTATCATTACAGAATGTTCACTGTGGTAGAGTATCAATTATATACCTTTATCTTTGCTTTTACAATCTATTTGGGGCATTATTCATGATTTAGTCAGTACTCAGTCACCGGTTATGAATATTATTTTAGGGGGATAAAACTCATTGCCCAGCTTGACTGGCATGGCTCAGTGTTGAGCATCAACCTATAAACCAGGAGGTCACAGTTCAATTCCCGGTCAGGCCACATGCCCAGGTTGTGGGCTCGATCCCCAGTGGGGGGCATGCAGGAGGCAGCTGGTCAATGATTCTCTCTCATCACTGGTGTTCCTATTTCTCTCTCTATCTTTCTTCCTCTCTGAAATCAATAAAAATATATTTTTAAAAAAACTCATTCCTCATGTCTCCTTGTAGAGGGACTTTCTTAGGAAATCATCTCTGGCCTCTCTCTTCTTTTGGGGAAGACTTTTATAATTAACTAGAGGCCTGATGCACGAAATTCGTGAAAGAGTAGGCCTTCCTTCCCCCCGGCCGCCAGCACTAGCTTCCCTCTGGCAGCAGGCAGGCACCCGGAAGGACCTCCAGTCTAATTAGCATATTACGCTTTTATTATTATAGATTAAGTTTAGAAGAATGAACTGGGCAGGCTTGTCTCAAGTCCTTCCTCTCCTTGAAAACTGCTAGTTTGCAAACAGGGTGTTTTCTGATTTATTCTCTCCACTTAGGTGAGAGCTGTTAGACTCCACCCTGCTGTTGGGGGAGTCAGTTTCACATCATTGGGAGATGTATTAGCAGTTCCATGCGGACACACTCAATCATGTTGTCCAATAGGCTTATCAGAATTAAAAGTGATCTTTTGGTAGCCCTGCCAGATTCCTCTTCTGACCTATCAGCCGATTGGGAAAACATGAGGGACAAAAGAATGCCATTTAGTACTCTCAGATCCCAACAGTCTTCCAACTGTGGTAACCCTGCAGGAACAGGGAATGTCTTATTCCTACAGTGGCCCCAAGTCCCTGCAGGCTCTGAATTGGGTCTACCTAGCTCCTAGCTGTGTGGCCCTGGTTGGACAAGTCATGTAACCTCTCTCAGCCTCGTTTCCTTATCTGTAAAATGGGGCTATATCAGTACTTCATACAGGTTGGAGTAAATGCAATACTGAGCACAGCACCTGCTCGGTAACTGCTGGCTAACACAACGATCATCACGGCCTGGTGCCATCGATAAGGACTGCCTGCATCTCAAACGTGTCTACGCCCAATTTTAAAAAGCAATCACAAAGGGAAAAGTACTTTGGGAGAAAAAAAATAAAAAGGAGAAAGATAGGTCATTTGCATAGAAATCTAAGTAATGTGTTAATAATGTTTCTTGGCAGTTGTGCCCCATTCTGTAGACCAAAGAAACCCACTCGTGATTCCCAAAGTGTGTCACAATGAAGTCCACCAGTTTGTCCGAGACGTTCACGGTCAGTGCTATGGCTGGTGCAATCTCGCCCTCTGGCGACGGGAGAAGGTGATGCTCCGATTTCACAATGGGATATCTTGACAAAACCATAATCCTGTGTGGGAATGAAAAGAAACATCATTGTTGGTCTGATCATATCATGCAGACAGGACTAAGCAAATGATGTTAATAAGGGACATTTCACACTTCAAGCGTCCCACCGAGGGGCACTCAGGGCATGCGGTGGAGACGTATGCGGCAGTCTGCCGATCTATTGTATCTCTGTTTCTTAGCATTTCTCGCTGTGTCACTAATAAACTCTGATGACAGAATTTTATCAATTCTGTTTTAGCAAGCGCTATGGAGACACGAAAAGGGGAGAATTGGTAATACACAAAATCCACTTTACTTGCATTGTTACTTTGGCAACATATTTGCATAAACAATTCTAATAGTAATCAACACATTTGGAAATGTACAATCTTGCCCGCTAGGGCACAAAGTCACAATTTACAAGATTAGAAATTAAAACCTGTTCAATAAAGATGTGAAAGCATGTTCTACCTCAGTCTAAGTCAGAGAGCTACAAACTGAGCACAATGCTGCTACTTCCTGGTCACACCCATGCCATTCAATGGCACCATCTCCTTTCAGGTGTTCGGGTCAAAAACCTACATGCTGCCCCTGACTCTTCACTTCGGGGCCCCTGACACCTAACCCACTACCGAGTCCTGTCGGCTCTGTTCCCCCTTCTCTCCATCTCTGCGGCTCTCACTGTCCTCTCTCACCTGCGCTACTGCATCTGCCTCACCACCCGTCTCCCTGCTCCCACTTTTGCCCCTGACATTCTGATCTTCCAAGAACAGGTGGGATGATCTATTAAAATGAAAAGCAGGTCAGATTACTCCCATGTTTTAAATCCCCCATTGGCTTCCCATCACAACTGAATTAAATCAAGTCCTAGGCATGGATAGGGGGCTCCCTCAGGTCAGGTGCCCGCTCTTGATCTCACTCTTCATCAGTTCTCCATTAATCCCTATGCTCCAGGCACATCAAGCTTGATCCTGTCTCACATCTTCACTCTGGTGGTTCTGGCAGCGCCTCCCATGGCGAGGTCCTAGGTTCTTCTCATCATGAGCTTTTCAAATAGCTTCCTGACCATTCTACCTACATTAGCGTCTCCCTTGCCCCTGCCTACCCAGCCACTTTCTCCACAGCGTGTTTCCTTTTCCACATGGCACATAATCACTATCTCAAATGATATTATTCACTTCTTTTTTTGTAAAAATCTTTATTGTTGAGAGTATACAGATGTCCCCCTTCTTCACTCCCATTGCCCCCGCCACCCAGTTTCCACCCTACCCCAGGCCTTCACCACCCTACTGTCTGTGTCCTTAGGTAAGATCTTCAGTTAATCTCTTCCTGCCCTCACGCCCTTCCCCCCTGAGATTTGTCAGCCTATTCCATGTTTCCATGCCCCTGATTCTATTTTATTCACCAGTTTATTTTGTTCATTAGATTTCTTATTCATTTATTTTGATTTTTAGATTCAGTTGTTGATAGATATGTATTTATTGCCATTTTATTGTTCATATTTTTAATCTTTTTCTTGTTCTTCTTCCTCTTCCTCTTCTTAAAGAATCCCCTTCAACACTTCACGTGATACTGGTCTGGTGGTAATGAACTCCCTTAGCCTTTTCTTGTCTGTGAAGCTCTTTATCTGACCCTCAATTCTAAATGAGAGCTTTGCTGAGTAATCTTAGTTGTAGGACCTTGCTATTTATCACTTTGAATATTTCTTGCCAATCCCTTCTGGCCTGCAAAGTTCCTGTTGAGAAATCAGCTGAAAGTCTATGGGCATTCCCTTGTGGGTGCCTAACTGCTTTTCTCTTGCTGCTTTTAAGATTCTCTTTGTCTTTAGCCCTTGGCAATTTAATTATGATGTGTCTTGGTGTGGTCCTCTTTGGATTCCTTTTGTTTGGGGTTCTCTGTGCTTTCTGGACTTGTAAGTCTTTTTCTTTCACCACGTAGGGGAAGTTTTCTGTCATTATTTCTTCAAATAGGTTTTCAATATCTTGCTCTCTCTCTTCATCTTCTGGTACCCCCATCATACTAATGTTGGTATGCTTGAAGTACCAGAGGCTATTTACACTATCTTCATATTTTTTTATTTGTTTTTCTTTTTGCTCTTCTGATTTGGTTTTTGCTTCCTCATATTACAAATTGTTTATCTGATTCTTGGAATCCTCTACTCTACTGTTGAATCCCTATAAATTATTCTTTTATTTCAGTTAGTATGTGCTTAATTTCTGACTGGTCCTTTTTCATGTCTTTGACATTCTCACTGAGGTCCTTGAAAGTCTAAGTCCATTGAAACTTTCATGAAGATCCTTGAGTAACCTTATAACCATGGTTTTGAACTCTGTATCTAGTAGTTTGCTTGCTTCCATTTCTTTCATTTGTGATATGTTTCTTTGTCTCCACATTTTGAATGCTTCCCTGGATTTGTTTCTACATATTAGGTAGAGCGGCTATGTCTCTTGGAATTGGTAGAGTGGCCTTGTATAGTAGGTATCCTGTAGGGCTCAGTGGCTCAGCTTCCCCAGTCATTTGATCTGGGCACTCTAAGTGCACCCCTGTGTGGGCTGTGTGCACAGTCTTGTAGTTGAGCCTGGATTGCTGTTGGCATCTCTAGGAGGAATTGGCCTCCAAGCTAATTTCCTGTGAGGAGACACTGTGAGTACTAGTACAGTGGGAGAGCTGCTATGCAGAAAATACCCCTATGGAGCAGGACTTGCTTCAGTGGGGCTTTAGTGCTCACTGAGTCTGCCTCTTGAGTGTGTCATTTGTGGGTGTATAGAGTTGTAATCTACTATGGTCTGAAGCTGTCCACTGGGTACACTGGCATGAGGCCTCCAGGGAGGTGCAGTCAGTCACTGCCTGGGGCCACTTGGAAGTGACCAGGAAAGTCCCAGCTGTGAATCAAGGCAGGCTGGTGCTAGTGCCAGTTCTTGGGCCTTTTATTGATAAATTTGGGGCACGCTGATGCCAGCTGCAGCTTGTTTGAGAGATTTTAGCAGTCTGAAGCCTGAGCCAGTACAGGTCATTCATATGGAAAAGCCGCAAACAGGTTGGGTGGGGTTGCAAACTGGATGGGGTGGGGTCTTGGGGAATCCCCAGGGCAGAGCAAAAAGTGTGTTCCAGGCTAATGGAGAGTCAGATATGGCTTCCAGTCAGCCCTGTGACAGGGGAGGTCCCAGCACAGGAACAATGACCCCTGCAAGCACCACTGTCAGGGAGAAAGCTGCCCCCAAGTTCCTGCCCCAATGCCAGACAATCCAGTTCCTCTCCATATGTGTTTGGGTCCCTCAAAGCTGCCACCTGGCGCTGGAGCTCAGAGGAAGCAGGACCTTATAAGTTTTGTTCAGACCCTTTAAAAGGAATACCGGAGTCTCCAGCAGCCCCCTTGTCACTCAGACCCAATCCCCACTGGTTTTTACAGCTCATAGTTACAGGGACTTCTCTTTCCAGCTCTAGAACCCTGGCTGGGGGGGTCTGGTGTGGGACTGGGACCTCTTGCTCCTTACAGGAGGCCTCCACAGAGATGATCTCCCTCCTGATTAAATAAATGGCACACGTGGGTGTTGGACCAACCCATTCCACACCTCCATCTTTCCTATCAGTCTCAAAGTGCTTTCTTCTTTAGTTCTCTAGTTGTAGGACTTCCATTAAGCCAGTTTTCAGGTGGTCCTGAATGATGGCTGTTCTGTATTTTAGTTGTAATTTTGATGTGGTTGTGGAAGGTGGCAAGTGAGTCCGGAATTTACCTATGCTGCCATCTTGGTTCTCTCCAACATTATTTACATATTTGTGTCCTTGTTTATTTTCTGTATCTTTACATGAGAATATAAACTCCATAAAGACAATGTCCAGGTCAGATATGCCTACTGTTATAATCTCAGTTCCTACACTGTATGGTTTCTAATGGTAAATTGAAAATATCCAGTAATAGGAAAACCATTCAAACAATTATGGAATATGCATATCTTCGGCACTTCCTCATCCCCCAGGAAGCATCAGCAGGGCATAGGTCATGGGACTAAGGTCTGACAATCTCACCTTTCTACTCTAAGTCTATGCTGCCTGGTCTTTCAGAGTTATGTTCAGGATTAGTACCCAAGGAACACTCACCCCCAAGTGTGATCCCTTGTGCTTGGACCAAAGTCAGTATAGAAACCCAGCTTCTCCCCTAACCACATGGTTAAGTCATTGTTCCCAATGAAGGGCTTAGAAGCATCACTCTCCAAAATTGTGATGAAATCTGCACCTGTTCAGAAAAAGAAAGGCACATGGTGATTAACCACAACAATGCAAAAACAATGAGTAAAACGTTGTTCTTGAACCCTTTGCCTTCGCTCAGAAATCAAAAACAAGTTCTTAATGAGTCATGAAAGTGAAGTGAACCAAATCTGAGCTATCAGGGAGTTTTCCCATATTTAGAATATAATTAATACATGGGGAACCTTAAGAAAATGCAGAAAAGGATAAAAACATAACTTTTCTAAATTTTCAAATAATATTAACATCACTCCCCAAATCTCAAATAGGCTTAATGGCTTTTTCAAATACCCAATTTATGTTCAGAAATAGAGAGTGGTGCACAATAGCATTTTACTTTTGGGCAAACACTTCCGTGGTATTGGCACAGAAGTAAGTGTATTGGTTTTGCCAGACCTGACCAGATGAGCCTTGGAGGCCTGTAATCAGGACTAAAGGACTACAGGCCAAGGAGATTTCTTAGCCAGATTAAACTCGTATAGACCCTCCGCAATTTCCTAGGAGACAGGCTTATCATTAGCAATAACCAGAACAGTTCAGCCTTTTACATATCTTGCTCCACGTTCCATGCAGTTGATCTAGGAACCAAATGCCCACATATTTTCAAGGATGTTTCATACAAAGATGAGCTCCCCCAGGCATGGAAACTTAAAAATTGTTCCTTAGGCTATTTTAAAAACTTAATTGGAGAGCATAATGCTAAGTGAAATAAGCCAGTCGGAGAAAGATAAATATCACATGATCTCACTCATTAGTGAAATATAATGAACAACATAAACTGATGAACAAAAATAAATCCAGAGACAGAGAAGCATCAAACAGACTGTCAAACTTCAGAGGGAAGGCAGGGGAGGAAGTGGGGTGGTAAGAAATCAACCAAAGGACTTGTATGTATGCATATAAGCACAATAGACACAGACACTAGGGTGGGGTGAGGGCATGTTGGCGGGGGGGGGGGGGGGGGGGGGGGGAGGTGAGGGTGGCCAGGGAGGAACAATGGGGGGAAAAAGAGACATATAATACTATATGCAATACTTTAAACAATAAAGAATTTTTTAAAAAATAATAAAAAACAAAGAATTAAAAAATAAAATTTAATTAATTCATTTATTTTTAAATCATTATTGTTGAAAGTATTACATATACCCCCCCCCCCTTTTTTTCCCATTGCCCCCTACTAGCCTGTCCCTGCCCTGTGCCCTAGTCCCTTAGGCTCTGAAAGGCAATTTGCAGCACAAATGAGCATCACTCTGACCCTACCAGTTTTAACCTGACAGTTTATTGGTCTCCAAAGTGAGTCCCCAAGTGACAGGAGCCACCAGCAGGGGCATCTCTAAGAGCAAAGGCGTGACAAGAATCCCCTGTAGATACCCAGTGTGAGGCTTTGTTCAGAATCAACAGAATTAATTGCTTTCAAACAAAGACAAATGTGGTTACAGATGCTAAATCCTCCTGCAGCTGTTCACCAAAGTAAAGCCTTTTTAAGAAATTAGTTTATGACCCAAAAAACCCTCCTCCTGGTACTGATGATCTTGTTCCAAGTAAAAGTAACAATAGTAGTTTCTCAAAACCTAAAACTAATTCCAGTAAGACCCACCTGTTTCATTAAGCAGCTGAGCTGATCTTTCTAGACTAGACCACCCTTCATTGTCGTAGCCAAACCTGAAAGGCCAGATGGCGGCAGAGACTTCTGTGGTTGGTGCCTGAGGAAGTTTTAATGTAAATTAGGATAACTATAAACAACGGCAGGTTCAATGACCCATTTTTCCCACCTCCCTCTACCAAAATTCATATTTTAGCAAAGGTATTTTCATAAGTATCTGCCCACATTTAATTCATAAAAATAAGGAGATATTTGCTAAACGGTATCTCGTAATCCTCCATGAACTTCTAGCTTAAGCTTAGAAGTTTGGAAAGTGGGCATTTGTAATAAAGATTGTTTATAATAGCAAACATTTAAAAATAATCTGGCTGTTGTTACAATAGGCAAAATAGGAAAATGAATAAATTGTATCACTTACAAATAATGGAATACTGCACAGAGCTAATAAATGAGTTGAGGATATGTATTTCCACATGGATGAATCTCACAAAGATGATTTTAAGAAAAAGTAAGTTGTAAAATATATATATGTCAGATGTCATTTAGATAAAGTTAAAAAAAATGGAATACTGTCTTGAGATAGAGCATCTATGGCAGGGGTTCTCAAACTTTTTAAACAGGGGGCCAGTTCACTGTCCCTCAGACCACTGGAGGGCCAGACTATAGTTTAAAAACAACAACTATGAACAAATTCCTATGCACACTGCACATATCTTATTTTGAAGTACAAAAACAAAACGGGAACAAATACAATATTTGTATTTGCATGTGGCCCGCGGGCCGTACTTTGAGGACCCCTGATCTATGGTAACAATAGAAAGAAATGCATGGAAATGATAAACACCATATTCAGGAGAGGGGTTTCCCTTGCCCGGGAGAAGATCACAGAGGGACACAGAGAGTCCTTTAACATGTTTGTAAAGTGGTGTGCCCCTTCTAACTGAGGTATGGTGGTGCTACTCCCCTACTGTCCCCACAAGGCCAGAGGTTCAGGAGCACAGCCCCTTTCAGAGTTCCTCTTTTGGGTCAGTGGGCTCAGTCAGAGAATGCACTGCTCAACCCTAATCATTATCTCAAACTAATACCTTCTGGCCCACGACAGGGATCCTGTGAAAGAGGATGGGTTAAAACAAATCCATCGCCACAACTGAAAAACACCTCATAGTGGACCCTGGAGCTCAGACTGGGAAAAGAATAAGTAGCAACGTCTAGGTGTCGGAGGGCCATTACTCAACACAAAAAGATCAATGTGCCACCAGCAGTGAGCTGGGCATTTCATCTTTCCACAAGAAAAATTACCCCGTTTAGTGAGTGTCACATAAAGAGAATGGAACCATCAACAGAGAGTTCAAGAAGCATGGTTATATTAATCAAGCTATCCCTTTTCATGCAACTAATTAACTCTGGATTTTATCACCCCAAAACCTGGTATTCCCTCATTCCTCCAATCCTCAGTAAGTGCTACTTCCCTCCATCCAGTTGCTCAAACCAAAAAAACAGAAGCCATCCTGACACCTTACTTGTTCCTCTGAATACTGTCTCCCTCCCCTACTAGAATGTAAACTCTGTGAGAGCAGGGATCTTGTCTAACTCGTTTACCTTCTAATCTCTGTCACCAGGCACACATGAGACATTCAAAGATTTATCAAATGAATGAATGAATGAATGACCAAAAGAACAGGCACAAAATCCAACTGAAATGACTCCTTTTGAAAAGGATCCCTGACATTACATATCCTCTTCTGGCTGACATTATTTGCAGTCATAAATAATAAATAAGTAATAAATAATAAATAAAGGGAAAAAGAAAGAGATTATGTAATGACCTCAATTAAGAAATAGTTACTGAGTTCCGAGGATGTGCCAAGCACTCCATGAGGTGCTAGGAGTACCAAGGTCAACAAGAGGAGCAGGCCCTGCATCTTCAGTATAGCTTTTTATTTAATATGAAACATCTGCCTGGTAATACAGATTGCTAAAAAAAATCCAAAGTTAACCTATGAATTCTATTTTACCCAAAACTGTGATTCTCATTGCATTATGATATGCATCAAGCTTTTTATCAGAGTGGAGGATAGCATTACATTGCAATGACTTACTCTTACCCACCTCTCTAACAGAGAAAGGGAAAAAAACATACAAAACTGTAGACAGCAAGAGGGAAAAGAAAGAGACAAGAAAACTTCCACACCTCATCAAACACAAGTTAACCCAAATCTGCAAAATCGAGGATTGTCTGTAAGATTTTTATTCAATCAAAGAATCTCACATTATTGCCTTCAGCAATATCTACCAGACAGTACAAAGAAGCCACTGTAAAATAGTTCTTTATTTCATGTTTTAGATATGTTTAACCATCGGATGAGAAAGATAACTTCTATATATAACAAAATCACAAGCAGTTTGCCTCTATGATGTGTGTCTATCCTGTCCCAAGAATCCAGCCCAACTTCATAAAATAATTCTATGTTATTAGCCTCTGACCTAAGGGTTAAGGAGATGAAATACAGGGCCCTAACATCATTAGATCCAGGTCTAGAGCTCGGTCATAATGGAGAAGTATACAAATGTATGTATATACATATACATATACATATACATATACATATACATATACACATACACATACACATACACATACATATACATATACACATATCCTACAAAATCCTATATTAAGATTGGCATTTACTTACCCTTTTGCCCAACTTCCTTTCATAGCTTTTATGCCGTAGTCCTAATCCTAATAACCCCACACCAACGAGCAGCCACAAAACTAAACAGAAAGCAAAGATACTTGTTTAAAAGAAGTTAAGTTTGCTTAAAAAATAATTTTCATGAAATTATTAAACCTATTAATCAAGGATTTTGTGCAAAGGGGAAATGTCTAATTCCTGAGTTAATTTTCATGTGTGACATGCATACATAACCCATACTTTAAAACCAGGTTTCAAAGAATCTGCCCTAAAAATATTCCAATAGCCATGAGATGCAAGTAAATGTAAATCATAAATAGATACAAGATAATAGACAAGACAACAACGTTCCATGAGCAGGAACCAGCAGGAAAAATCACCCTAAAGAATCAAGCCCACAGCCCTAGCTGGTTTGGCTCAGCGGATAGAACATTGGCCTGTGGACTAAAGGGTCCCGGTTCGATTCTAGTCAAGGGCACATGCCCAGGTTGTGGGCTCAATCCCCAGTAGGGGGCATGCAGGAAGCAGCCAATCAATGATTCTCTTTCATCACTGATGTTTCTATATCTCTTTCTCCCTCTCCCTTCCTCTATGAAATTAATAAAATATATATTTTTTTAAAAAGAATCAAGCCCACAAATACTTCAGATATTAAACTTTAAGAATCAAAACATAGTCCTGGCCAGTGTTATTGAGTGGTTAGAGCATTGGCCCACCACCGAAGGGTCACAGGTTAGATTCCTGATCAAAGGCATATACCTCGGTTGCAAGTTCAATCCCCAGTCCTGGTTGGGGTGCGTGAAGGAGGCAACCAATGGACATGTCTCTTAATCGATGTCTCTCTCTCACTCTCCCCCACTCTTCCACTCTCCCTTTAAAAAAAAAACAACCAAAATCAATGTCAAAAATAGCCTGGGGTATGGATTAACAAAACAAACAACAAGAACAAAAGAATCAAATATAAAATAAGGCACTTAACATGTTTAGAAAAATAAAAGAGGACATTAATAGTATGACTGAGGAACATGAGACTAACTCAGTGATCAGAAAAATTTGTAAAGAAATTAATAGACTTGTGGAAATAAAATTATATAGTAACTATAATAACTGAAATTAGAAACTCAATGGACAAAATGAACAGCAGATTAGGCTAATCTGAATAGAGAATTAGACAAAGCTGAATAGAGATTTAGTGCAAGGGGCAGCTTAAAAACAAAGACAGAGAGCCCAGTTGTTGTGGTTCAATTGATTGAGCATGGTCCCATGCACCAAGAGGCCACCAGTTCGATTCCTGGTTAGAGTACATGCCGGGTTGAGGGCTTGATCCGCAATAGAAGGTGTGCAGGAGGTAGCTGATTGATGTTTCCCTCTCACTGATGTTTCTATCTCTCTCTCCCTCTCCCTCTCTCTCTAAAATCAATAAAAAACATTTTAAAAAAAAAAGAAAGCAAGAAGATAAACAAGGAAAAAATATACCTAGAGAAAGTGGAAAAATAAAAGATGATGGAAATAAATCATAATACATGAGAAATTGCAAAAATAGTAGATTAAACTTTGAAGTTGGAAGACAAAGAATGACATTCTAGAAAAGGCAAAACAATGGAGACAGTGGTTGCAAGGAGTTTGGAGGAGAGGGAGAGGATGAATAGGTGAATCAGGGATTGTTTAGGTAGCAAAACTGCTCTGTATAATACTGTAATGGTAGAGACATGTGATCATACATTTTTCAAAACCCATAGAACATACCACGAAAAGAATAAACTCTAATGTAAACTATGAACTTTAGTTCATAATAATTTACCAATATTGGCTCATCAATTATAACAAACTCTGGTGCCCTGCGCTCGGGAGAAGGGGGCCTTTCCATGTTTTTAAATCCTACATAACACTATGTAGTTGTGAAATGTATTGTATCTAAAACACTATTTGCAAATTTTACACATTCAATAAATATTGTTAATCCAGTTCATTTGAAATGAGTCCTATTAAATAGTAAACTTATTTCATGTTTGACTTTATAGCTCATCAATATTCCAAAAGTTAACATATTTAATCTCCCAAAAAAGAAGAAAAAGAAATGGAAAAATAGTCTCAACTATTAAAAAAAGCATTTTGGAAATTTTACCTGTTAAATCAACTTATCTATGTTAGAAGTGAAACAAAACTAACACACAGTGTTTACGGTTAAAATGACATAATATCAGAGATTCTCTTTAAAGTATTTCACCAAAAACCATAGGGAAGATAGCTGTTAATAACAATTGTTGGAACTGGGCAAAGGGTACATGAGTGGTCATTATGCTCTTTAATTTCATATATGTTCGAAGCTTTATATTTTTAACAAATGCTTTTTAAAAAGAAAGCAAAACTATACTTACAAAGTTTCATATATTTTTCACTCCTTCTGAAAAGCACATTTGGGTTGTTTTTTGTTTGAAGAAGAAAGTCAAGACTTTTCTTAGGACCAAATAGCATATTCAGCCCAATAATTAGCATCACTGTCCCTATCAAAAGAGAAAAAATGTATTAGACGATATTACATCTTAATCCAAGAATGCTTCCTATGATAAATACCAGAGGCCAACATTTCGGTGACATTTCAGTTATTAAGTTAATTTATCTCAGTCCCTAAGCAGTTCCTCCAGCAGTACTTTTGATCATGGGGATGATTGTAAGCAATCAGCTCAGTAGAACCCTGATGGATCTCTTTTAATTTCCCGAATGTTTCCTTAGTGGTTAGGTTGCTGAGCGTGTGCATCACTATTGACCGGGCAGAGGAGGGTGGAGCTCAGAGAGAGGAGCCTTCTGAACAGCCTTAAGGACTCAGGCTTCTCCACACAGGAGGCCAGGTAGGTTCTCAACATGGCAGTGTTCCTGGCAACAATTCTGGCCTGGATGCGGGTGTTCTGGGCACTGGCTCCCCACAGAGTGTGCATGCTGGAGCACACGGTGCCAAAGAGGTGGGCCAATAAAGTTGAGTTCCGTTGGATGCACTACAATGTAGCTTGCATGGAAAGTTCATGTACTGTTAAGGTGGTACCGAATAGAGTGGAAACAGAGGTATGACTGAACACTATATCAATTAGGAACTGTCAAGTAAGAGTTAGGTTTTGGCTAGCAAAACACAACAAAACAAAAATTATGTGCCATTTCCAGGAAATAGCAGGAGAAACCCAGACAATACATGTATAACTAGTTTCTGATTGAATGCACATTCCTTTCAATTGTATTAAAAGCTACTCGGAAAATTACCAAGATTTCTTAATTTTGTGGCCTTATCAATATAGTGTCATGCTTACTAAAACAAAAAAATAATCATTCTTACTTGAGAAGGCACTCAAAAAGCACATAACGCATAACACTATGAAGAAGTAAACTTAAGCTCAGAACAGCTCTTACTTTCATTTGGGCTCTCCACATGGCAGACCCCTAAGCAAGCTGGAGGAAGGAAAGAGCAGGGCATTGCACAGGAGGACAGAGCAGGACAGAGCACACACACCTGGAAGAAACCAGAAGAAATACCAAGTTCGCAAAGCCAAGGTTATCTATCGCGGAGGAAATGCAGCAATGGGTTTCTCTAACCAGATGAGAGCTTGGGAATTCACCAGAAATATCAAATTCTTAACAATCATTTTAAATATTTCATGTCATTTTAAATAATGTATATAATATACATATATATTCCAAATCAGCCTCTCCTGACAGATGTCAGGAATAGAAATGTCATGGAATAGAAAAACGTATGTGAAAATGTCCAAAGTAGTTGGATATTTACCAAGGGCCCAGGGGAGATGGCAAAGGAACTAGGGGAGAAGCCTAGATATGCAGCACTCACCCCAACAGCACTTCCACAGGTATTTATTTAATTTTATCTATAGTGTTTCCCCCACTACTCTGAGGCTTCAGTGGGCAAGGGCACTATGTCTCTTAAGTCTCCAGCACCTGGCACTGTGCCTGGAACACAGGAGGTGTGCAATCATTTTTTTAATGAGTAAATGAACAAATGGAAAACGAATGAATGCACAAACAAGAACTGATCCCCTACTAACATGTTTTGGCTCTTCACTTTTTCAAAGGTTTTATCCTTAAAGCATCTGACATGTTTTATTTAAACTGAAATGATAAGCGACATTTGATTTATTGATTTATACATCAGCAATTTCATCATTGCCAGCAAACAATTTTTAAAATACTAAAATGGGATGGGTTTATGAAATTTTAATTATGGCACATAAGTTCATAACCACTGAAATGAAAAATGTATTTATTCTATGATTTGGGAATTTATCATTACACTAAGATTCACACATGCAAAATATATTTTATGGGTAAAGATATAGTAAATAAAAATCATAGATAAAATTCAGAAGAACCAAAAAATAAAATCACAATTCCCAAAAAATGTATACACACTTTAACAGATAATAGCTCAATTGATGTTTCTTTCTTTTCAGGTTTAACCCATTGGAATGAAAAATTATTCAAAGTATGTATACATCTTTTTGGGACACCCCCTTTCCCAGCATATCATAAATACAAGTGTTACCTAGTACCTCTTTTATACTTTATTATGAATTAAACTTGTTTTTCACAACTACTTCATTCAAAAGGGCTTTGCAGTAATAAGTATTACTGAAACTCAAATAAATAAAGAAATTTGTTTTAAGTAGTAATTTAGACATTCCTCCAGTTGTTGTTGTTTTTTTAAATCAAGAGACTCTTTTAATGAGAAGGCCAGATCATCCTATTTATTTCCACTTGTTGTGTAAAGTGCTAACTCCCAGTCTTGAAGGATTTTTGCCAGTAGTTATTAGTTCAATTCAGACCCTTATAATGTACTCACCCAAAAGCACATCTGATCTTTCTCTAGCGTAGACACCTCCTGGGACAAATTTAAAAGCTGTGCACCATGCACAGAAAAATGTATCTACAAGATAAACTATCATGGCAATGGCCATGGGTTTCCCAGGGTTTGACCCTGAGCTGATAAGGTGTCCAAGCACTTGAGGCCACATGGACGCTGTGAAGAGGGCGAGTACGCAGCCAGAAACAGCGGCTGCCCACGTGGGCAAGTACAGGAGACCAGCTGCCGAAGCCGCCCCTGTTTTTGAGAGAGAAAAAGAAAAAGAATCAGACAGGAAAGCAGTAAAGTTTCTTCCATTTTCTCAAAAATAAATAAATAAATAAATAAATAAATAAATAAATAAATAAATAAATAGGAGGGAGGCTTATGGGATGACCAATGTATAGCCATTTAGAGCCAGAAGGGACCTTGGGGGGAGACTGGTCCAATCTTCACGCTAATGAGAAAATGAGGTCTGGAAAGGTTAACGTGTCTTGCTGGAAGTCACACAGTGAGTTACTTGTACAACCCGAGGTGGAATGTGGGTCCAGTGAACCTCCATCCTGTGATACTTCTTCAGGAATGGTGGGGAGAAGGAAGAAGGCGTCTTTAGATTATTTGTGTTATGATCCTAAGTTCAATAAAAACTGAACTTACCTGCAATACCAAAAACATGTCCATTTAGTTGAACTAGCGAGGTCCAGGACTTAGACAACATGTTAGAGTCAGGTGGTTTCTAGAATGTTTTTGTTAAGGAACTTTCTAAAGGCATTTCCTTCCACCTGAATACTGCCCCTTGTTCTATATTAGGTATGTTGGCTTTCCCAACCACACTGGCCCAAAAGAAGATGGGGCCGAGATAGTGCTGTAGACACGCTGCTTTAGCAAGTCCGCAGTCCGCTCATCCCGTATCCAACAGCCTGGGAGGTTTGGGGGCTGTGCAATCTGCCTGATCCACAGCAGACCCTTAGCAAATGCTGGCCCATTTGTTGAGCCAATCCCAAGGAAACAGAACAATTCTCCCACTTCCTGTGAAATCTTTGAGAAAGTATATCAGGGTTTTACAGCACCCCATTTTTAAAGCTGTCAGTATATATATCTATATATCTACATATAGATATATAGATATATATACACATAGATATATAGATATATATAGGTTTATATATATATTAAAAATATATATATTGATTTCAGAGAGGAAGGGAGAGAGAGAAAAGAAAGATCAATGATGAGAGAGAATCATTAATCGGCTGCCTCCTGTACGCTCCCCACTGGGGATCGAGCCTGCAATCCGGGCATGAGCCCTTGACCGGAATCGAGCCCAGGACCCTTTAGTCTGTAAGCCGACGCTCTATCCACTGAGCCAAACTAGCCAGGGCACTATAACACTTTTCCACAGAATAGGACATTTTCTAGACATTTCAATCAATGTATCGTTGTGATCCACCCTTCAAGGTGTCTGCAGCAAACTCCTCAATGCTCGGGGCGAGAACTCCAGAAAAGCCAGCAGGCAGAGCAGGAGGTGGCCCCAGCCGGCGCCCCGATTCACACCCATCAGTAAGTTCCACCTGCACCATCACAGGACAAAGCCATGTGACTATTCCCCCGGCTTCAAAAGACCACAACTCCTACAAACAGGAGACACAGATTCCAGGGCCCTCCGCAACTCACGGACTTTAACTCCACATGAGACCTCCCACACGTAGATCTGACAATGGTTATTTTAATAACAGAAACAAAATTTTTTCATCTTGAAATTTAAAAATACAGAACTGTAAGGAAGCAATTAAGAATTGTCAAAACTCCGAAGTATTTCTCCTAATCTTTTTCCATGTCTATATGGTAGTATTTTTACATAAATTAAACCATACCCTACATTGAGGATTATATTCTGCTTCTTATGTGACATTATATCCAGAATGTTTCCTCATGTTATTAATTTTTTGCCTAAAACATTTTGTGTATATATATTGCTGTGAGACCACACACCGCAATATAAGCAGCCATGTTCCTATGGTTGGCCACATAGGAAGCTTCTGACACTGTGAGGGACATCTTTCTTTCTTTGTCAATTGATCTCTGACTACAGCTCCGATTATTTCCTTCAAGCAGGTTCTTAGAAATACAATGACTGTGTCAAGAGGTAAAGGCAGTTTAAAGAGTCATTACCTGTGGTCCCTGATTTCCTGAAAGGGGACATGCGGCCTTTTCCCTCCGAAACCTTGCCGGACATATCCCCTTTTGGGTCCTGACAAAGTTACCTTTTCCAAAAATCTTTGCCAAAATAATGATGAAAACAGTATCACATTCTAAATCTGCGGTCGCTAACCAGTGGTCCGTGAGGTCCGAGAGGTTGGCGACTGCCATTCTAAATTACATGTATTTATTAGTGAGATTAAATTTTTTTTGTTTACAAGCTTTCAATGACTAATTTTTAAAAGAATGATTTGATATTCTAAGGCCATCAGAATGACTGTTTCTTCTGTCATAGCACAGAGAATTATCTGGAGGGAAAGAAAACACCTCTTCAAATTTCCCTTGGCTGTAACTGTCTTTTTAAAATTTACTTTCTATTTTTACATAGGCTATATATTTTTAAATCCACAAAAATTGTATTTTTTAAAAGGCTATCAATTCAAAATTTGAAAGGTACAGGAGAGTCCTGACCATCGTCACCCACTAGCTTCCTATAGTGAAAGCAACCAATGTTGGCATTTTCTGCATCCTTCCAGAGACACCCTATGCATAGGAAGAAATGCATATGTGTGCACACGTCCCTTCGTGCACACCAGTGGCGGCACCTGGCACGCACTCTGAGCCACTGTGCCTTTTTCACTTAATTGTACGCCTTAACTGCTTTTTTGTTTGAGATGAGTCTCCTGAGTCATTACAACATCAGGAGTCTGCCAAGTCTTTACAACATCTAAGACACCAAACAGAATGAATGGTACTAGAACATTCCAATAATATTTATAACGTCTACCATGTTCATTTTCAAAAGATCAATTTTTCATACAATAAAATCATAGGTGCCCTGTCTAGTACACTGGGGTCCTCTGAATGTGTTCAGTACATTTATGTCTTTTTTAAATAGAACTTTGATTTTACTAATTCAATTGCCATCAAGATTTCAGGCTCTTTGCATTTACAACATTCTACTGGTCATTGACATAACTAATTTCATGCCGAGAAACAGCTGGGACTTCCAACGTCAACTGCACAATAAAAAATATGATTTCTTTTCTACACTCTGCTTTAGGATGTGATTTCCAGAGATGAATCAGTGAAAAGTGGGCACCATCTCTAGATAATTGAGAACCCAACGTATTTCAGGTGAGCAGATCAGAGAGGGAGAGGAAGTGTGTGAACAATGGCCCTGCTTTCCTCTCTGTTGCAAAGAGCCTATTAGAGGCCTCCAATCTGTTTGCCCCTAGAGCAGCAGTTCTCAACCTGTGGGTTGCGACCCCTTTGGGGGTCGAACAACCTTTTCACAGGGGTTGCCTAAATACATCCTGCAAATCAGATATTTGCATTATGATTTCTAACAGTAGAAAAATTAGTTACGAAGTAGCAACAAAAATAATTTTATGGTTGGGGGCACCACAACATGAGGAACTGTATTAAAGGGTCGCGGCATTAGGAAGGTTGAGAACCACTGCCCTAGAGTCTTTTAAGCTACCATGTAATACTCCAGGGAGACCGCAACACTAGATTAGATTTGACTCTCAAGGGTATGTATGACCTTACTTATCTGCGGAGGTAAGTCTAAGCATAACACTGTGAGTTCACAGCCTTTCTGTTCTGTAACTAAACGTTGATATATCTGTTTAAAATGAAGCTGCTACCTACCTGCCCCATAAGTGTGTTGCTTCTATTCCATGAGAAAAAGCATGATAGAAATGTTTAACAAACTCTCACTGTGTTCCATGTTCCTTTTCCCAGTTGCACAAAGATGAAGAAGCTATGGGTGCTCATTGCACACTCAGCATTAGCAAAATGATCTGATCCTTGTCTTGAGGACTCTCATGAGGCATCTCTCTGATGCGAAGAAAGGTTACTCCAATATTCACACAAACTTCCTCCCACCCCACAGGGAACGCCTACCAGAAAACACACAAGAGTAAAGCAGCTCAAGGCGACAGCAACATTGTGCTCACACAGCCCTGGGGGAGGAGGGCCTGGCCATCCTCATTAATTGAGCAACCTATTGGATTTCACATCCATCTCCGTGCAAGGTGATGGCACTTAGGGGTACAGAAATTTACTTATTATGTTATTCAATCCACATCTATTACCAATACACATATTCTCACATATCCACACATCATCTCTCCTGCTTAATTAGTTTATAAACAGACATCTCTCCTGACAGAAGCCAAATATACTATGCACACAGGAAATGCAGGCCTCATTATGGAGTCCCAAAGGAGGGCATTCCTGAAAACCAGAGAAGCAAGGAATCTTGGAGAGGGAGAAGGTCTGGCAACAAGGCAATGTTCAACCCTCCATCTCCTCAGACCTTCGGTAAACTGGAAGGCACCTGACACACGTGTCTTAGAAAAGTCGTTTGGGAGATGGGGGAGATCATGTAAGCAGAGTCAGGACAGAATTAGACAGCTACAGGAGGAGAGGCGAAATGAAATAGGAGGAAGTGGAATCTGGAGCCGCTGTCATTGGCAACCACAGTGACAGGTGGGCCATAGAGGCTGCAGCTGGTTATAACAGCACACGGCTGCCTTGGTCACCTCCATCCAGTCTAGATGCACATGCTTGCAACCAAGCTGAACAACTGGCATACCTGCAGCTAAACTCCACATACCTGTAACCCACCAGAGTAAACTGGTACCCGGGAACCATGAACAAGTCGAAAGCATCAACCCGCTCACCAAAGCCAGCAGAATTGCACCTCTGTGGGAAAAAGGAAAAAACAGACATGCCATAAGACTTTTGACATTATTAATATTTCATTGCCCCATCTGTGAAAAAGAAAAATACCTCCTACTTCTGGGTACAGCCAAGAGATAATATGAGATATTGAGAGCCCATGGGAACCCATGTTATATACAGTCAGAACTCTGACTTTAAGTAAATCATATGTGCAGTCTCATGCTCAGTAAAGGACCTAAGTTTCCTCAGGCTATTATGGCCATGTGACTCATTTTAAATGACCCTGCCAAAGACAAAAATAAAGAGCCATTGGGAATAGTTTTTATTTAGTTTGCCTCTTCTCTCCTCTGCCTCAATAATGCCTTTATCTGCAGTTTCTGCCTTCCTGAGACCTCTATCAGTTGGATAAGTAATTAATAGTTGTGTGTTTTTATTTTTTTATTGATTTTTTACAGAGAGGAAGGGAGAGGGATAGAGAGTTAGAAACATTGATGAGAGAGATACATCGATCAGCTGCCTCATGCACACTCCCCACTGGGGATGTGCCCGCAACCAAGGTACATGACCAGAATCGAACCTGGGACCCTTCAGTCTGCAGGCCGACGCTCTATCCACTGAGCCAAACAGGTTACAGCAATAGTTGTGTGTTTTTAAAACAATCACACACTTTCATTCATTTGCTGATTTGACAAAAACTTGTAGAAGGAAGAAAAAATAATTTAACTAAATTTTTGTGGGGAAATCCCGCAGCAATAGCAGCAAAGACAGGGCACTCAACCAAGCAGCTTTAATATAAACTGGCACTTACTACCTTGTAGGCACTGTTTTCAGATGTTTATGTTTAATTACATTAGCTCATTTAATCCTCCTGAGTTTGTAGGTAAATGCTATTATTGTTTGCAGAGGAGGACACTGGGGGAAAGAGCACTTAAGTAAGTGGCTGCGGTCCTACATAGCAGCGCACGTAGGACAGAGAATCCCAAAGAGGCGCTTGGGCTCTGCAGTGAGGCTCCCAGCTGCTATCCTGCCCGTCCCCACATCCTAAAGTTAAAGATCATCCTGGGTCCACAGAAGACCAGATGTGACAAAAGGCCATGGAGGACACTGTGGATCTTTTTCTATCCCCAAGTCAACAAAAATGTTTCTGAGGACCTACTATGTGCCAGGCTGTCTTCTAGGGGCTAGAGACACATCCATGAACAAAGATCCCTTTCCTCCATAGGAGTCACGTTCAGTGGGGGAAGGGGGACAGAATAAATACAATTAACCAGTAGTGCAGAATATCAGAAGCTGGAAAGTGCTATGGAAGAGTAAGAGTAACTGAGTCGGGAGGCCTGGGTGGGCTGATGGGAAACCGGAACACAAGACTAAGACAGTGCCCTGCTCCCTCGCCCTCCCAGAGCCTGTAGTCTGAACGTCTGGACCAGCCGTGGGCAAACTACAGCCCGCGGGCCGGATCCGGCCCGTCTGAAATTAATAAAACTAAAAAAAAAAAAAAAAGACTGTACCCTTTTATGTAGTATGTTTACTTTGAATTTATATTAGTTCACACAAACACTCCATCCATGCTTTTGTTCCGGCCCTCCGGTCCAGTTTAAGAACCCATTGTGACCCTCGAGTCAAAAAGTTTGCCCACCCCTGGTCTGGACGATCCTTCAGTTTCCCAGGGTCGCTACAGCATCCTCTGAGCCTCTCTCTCACCTTTCTCTCGTCTCTCGTTTCTCTAACCCATCAAAACTTATCCACGACTCGTCCCCGTAAGTCAAATCTAGTGAATTTTCTAAAGCAATTCTTACTATGATGGTGCAACATTTCTCAAACAGGGGTTCTAAAAAACACCAGTTTTTTGAGATGTGAATAGGTGTTCTAAAGAAGAAATTCCATGTTTCAATAAGTTTAAGAAACTCTCAGGAGTCTCTATTATACTCATTTGCCTTGTGAAGCACAAAGAAAGAATATGAGATGCAGTATTTGATCTGGAAGACTTCTTTTTTCCTCTCAGAGTACCTACTAACACCTCAAGAAATCCGCGTTCCACAGAACATAGTTTGGGAATGCTGGTCTCGTGAGTTACATCTCCATCTGCAATGTCTTGCCCCGACATATAGAATTACAAAATATCTGAAAAGAAAGCTGTCACTGTACAGTGAGAAAATGGCCAGGGATGTCACGTGACTGGTCCAAAGTTGCATATTAGTTCCTTTTCTCATTCCCTGCCCTCAGAAGCATGGTGTCTAGAAAGGAAGAAATAACTGTCATGTTTTTAAACATTGTAATACAGAATAATTAGAAAAGATATGTGTGGGTGGAGATCCAAGCGAGTATGTGGCATAAAGAAATCCTTGGGAGAGTCAGAGAAGATTTCACAAAGGAGATGCCTGAGCTGGGTTTTGAAGGGTGAGTAAGAGCTTGCCAGGATACCAAGACAGAGAAGGTAGCCCAGACAGGGACGAGCACATAAACTGAGATGGAGGACTGAAACAGTCTGGCACTTCTGAGGAACTGAAAGTCATGTCAGCCCAGGTAAGCACAGGGATAAGATGGAGAGCGGAGAGCATTTGTAAAAGTGAGGTGTGTGTGTGTGTGTGTGTGTGTGTGTGCGTGCGTGCGCAGATCCTGTCTCTGTGACCTGGTATGGGGGGTTGCGGGGGTTGCGGGGGTCGGGGGGTGTGAGACCTGAAAGGTTTCAAGCAAGGGAGGGATGGAGTCAGATTTGCATCTTAGAGAGCTCACTCTGGGGCAGTGTGGAGAAGGCCACACCAGAGAGAGACCATTAGGAGACAATAGCATGGCCTGGGTGAAAGATGGTGAGGACTCCACTGAGGCAGATGTGGTTGCAGACAGGGAAGAAGGTGTAGGTTCTTTCAAAGAAGCAGTAGAACTGACCGAACATAATGCCCAATTAGATTCAGAAAATGAAGAAGGCTCAGAATCGCAGGATGACTTGGCAGAGTGAACCAAGGCATGGAGGAGGAAGAGCATGTTTGGGGACTGGGAGCAGCTGAGTCCAGATGTGGACACGCTGAGCTCGAAACATCTGTGGGATGTGCCCAGAGGTTTGCCGGGGGCAGTTTTTGTACATGTATCCAAATATGGGAATTTCAGCACCTTAAGAGAAAACATATCTAAGGCAGATGTTTTAAAGGTCCCTCCAACCTTTTAACATGAATGTCTGGACTCCGCTGCAGGAGGTAGGAGGTTCCAGGAAGAGTAGAGAGAGAATAATGAGGACCAAGCACATGGGCCAACACTTAAACTCAGGACTGCGGACTCCTGGGTGCCCCAGGGTTGCTGCAGGTTCCAGAGTACAGAGGATGCAGAGATCTCCCAAGGCTTTCGTCCTTTGCAGAGAATCAAGACCTACACCCAGGCTGCCAACCCAGTCCCTCCTCAGGGCACTCTGGTCTCATCCTACCAAATGCCCAACTGTAACGGGGAAAGTGGGGGAAGTTTCTGGAGAAAATGGCCAGGGAGTGCCATGCCTTCCCTGCCACTGAGCATGGTCTTCTGTGCGGGGATTGCTCAGAGTTTCAGGATGCCCGTGCAGGAGCTCCCAGAACCTCCTGCTTAGCTGTGCACAGCCCTCAACCCTCCCTCATTCACCTCGCAGCAATCCTTCAGTATTGGCCCATACTCGTCTGTCTCCTCCGTCCCCAGGGAGCACAGTAATGCCATGCACCATTCCTAACGTCCAAGGGAAATAGAGTAGGAAATATCTGGCCAGCACAGATCTAGCTGTTCAACAAAGAAGGCACTTCTTCCTTCAACCATAACAAACCCAAACTCACCCAAATGGGTTAGGATCTGGCCCTCGATGGGGATGCCCACTCACTGCCCATCTGGAAACAAGAGAGACTTCTCCAAAAATCCAGTGGGTGAGGAACACAAGACTGCCAAAGGCAGCCCCTGCCAGCAACCAGGGAGGCCTAGAGGCCATCCCTTTGGCTGCCTCGCTGGCCTTTTTCCCCTCAGGTTTACTGCAGTCGCCATCTAGAATAAAAAGATAATGGAAAAGGGTTGGTTACATGGAAATGTGCCCTCTACCTTTAACAGACTTTTAGCGAGTAAGAAATGGTACCTGGCTTCCATTAGAAGGGGGATGAGACAAGCGACTGTGATACAAAGCAGAGCTAGCTGGTGGGAGAGCTTGTTTTAGGCAAGCCAGGTCAGGAAGGGTTTAGGGGGAACCAAGCCCCTTGAAACTGGACAAGTGAAAATGCCGAGAGTCAGTTACTTCATGTGAAGTTAACAGTAGGAGCAAAACTAGATGTAGGAGAAGTGAATGGTATGTTCGGGGAACAAGGGAGTGGAATGTTTCCAGGACACCAGGCTGCTTCTCCCCAAAAGAACAGGGCTCTCATCTGAACCCCTGTAGCCGGAGTAACAGAGTGCATCGACTGAGCAGCGACTCTGCGCTCTGCCCTGATCTGAGCCCTCTTTTTGAGCTCATTTAATCGTCACAACAACTTTATAAAGTTGGCTCAATCACTAACCTCATTTTACAGTTTTGAAAACGGAAGCCTAGAGAGACAGCAAGTGACTTGTCCAAGATCAGCTAGTCATGAGAAACAGGGATGGGAACTTCGGCCAATGGGCCGCAGTGCCTGCGTACTTCACTAGACTATACTTCTGATAGGGGCAGAAATAGAATGTTAGGGAACCAGCTAGAATTGTAAGAAATATTAAGCATGCTCTGTTAACCGTGATTGTCTTGTTCTGATTAAAGAAGACACCTGGCTGGCATCTGTCCAGGACCTGGAAGCTCACCTGGAAATGCAGCCCTTCCTCCCCACTTGGAGCTTCCTATTATTGTGGAAAGACTAACAACTTTGTTGCAGAACCAGAGCCAGAAACCAGAATCGCCAGCCCTTTGAAGATCCCCAACCCTCTGCTTAACTGTTAACTGCCCATTTGGCCAACTATTTCTCCATGTAACCCCAGCCCTTGCATATCACTAAGCCCTTTGAAGACACCAGTCCTTTTGCATGTCCGTAAACTGCCCATTTCCATACTTGCCTACTTGCCTTTGTACTTGTACTATATAAGCCGCTGGCTTCTGGGGGGCTGCAGAGCAGATTTCTGTGGATGACCTGCTGCCCTCCCATACTGCGACAATATTGGAATAAACGCTCATATATGATTCAACCCTGTCTCCAAGTAGTGACAGGCAGCATGGACCCATTGTTTCTCTGCCAGGACTGTTTAATGAAGAGGTCTCAGCTCATTGCATAAATGACTTACCATACAAACATGCAACAAGAAGAAAGTGCTGGCAGGAAATTTCTTTGTAGGAAAGGAGAGCCTGTTGGGCAGAAGCTCTCCGCGGGACAGAAGGCCTCCTTAGGGGCTGCCCTAGGGACCAGCAGCCCGATTTCACAAGAAGAAAGCCATTCTGCCAGCAAAGGAGTCTGAGAAAGGGGGAACAGAGCTGAAAGCTCTGGGGATGGGAGAGGCTGTGAAGGCAGGGGGGATGTCAAGGCCTGAGGTTAAACAGTCTTTGGAGAAGAGAGATCCCGAAGCTAAATTTGCTGAGCAATATGCTATATATGGTGGGTGACCCTTGCCTCTGGACCCAGCAGATATGTAATAAAACTACAAAAAAAAAATGCTTGGTATGATCAGATATCCTGGGGAAGCTGGTGAGGAGTCTGGAGTTTTGTAAATGTGACCACAGGGGGAAAAGCAGGAAGGGACCAACAACTGGGTCACACAAATTAATAACAGTACCAAGAAGAAAACACAAGTCAGGAAAAGGATACCCTAACGTTCAGATCCTTATCAAGCTGTGCCTGCAAAATTTACTGCCTGAGTTTCCACCTTTAGATGTTAGTGTTTTATAAAATACTAGAGGCCCGGTGCACAACATTCGTGCACTGGGCAGGGGGGTCCCTCAGCCCAACCTGTGCCCTCTCGCAGTCGGACATTCCCCGAGGGGTCTTTATCACTGCCACGGAGGCAAGAGAGGCTCCCACCACTGCCGCTGCATTTGCCAGCCATGAGCCCGGCTTCTGGCTGAGCAGCGCTCCCCCTGTGGGAGTGCACTGACCACCAGTGGGCAACTCCTGCATTGAGCATCTGCCCCCTGTTGGTCAGTGCACATCATAGCGACCAGTCATTCACTCAATTTGCATATTAGCCTTTTATTATATAGGATAAAACACATATTAGGACACTAAACCAAGTTCTAAATGTTCTAACTAATGTTACTGTCACTTGACCAATTTACTTGCATGATGTTCCTCTAGTCTCCCTACCCCCAGCCCATGCTAGAATCAGGGCCAAAGGGGAATTACATAAGCACTTTGTTCATGGTGAGCCAAAATCCTCTAAACTTCCATGAATCTGTGAGATCTGTCCTTGTATTTACAAAAGAACAGTGAGTCATTGAGAGTCACACAAAGAGCCAGGAGCAAATTAATTAGAACCTGGTAACACTTTTCCCTTCTTTTCAGAAGGGCGTTGAGTTAGCCTATGAAGAAGCATCCAGGTTTGCTATGTGTCTATCACCAGAGAGAGACAGGCAATTTGAACGGTGGTGTGAATACATAAGATTTCCTTTCTTTTCAAGTTTCAGATTTAGAGTTTAATTATCTTCGGACTCCTAGAAATGAAAGCCCAGGTAGTTCCCACAGCCCTAGCTCGCAAATAACTTTCCATTGTGAAGGAGATACCCTGGGGTCAGAGAGAGAGGGATGAAGGACACCACCCTGGAGAGCCCTGTCCAGAGGGGAAGAGGAGGAAGATGGGCTGGAAGCCAGCCGGGAGCACAGGGCCTGGTCTACTCTCCCTCTCCACAGTGATACAAGCCAGAGACAGCGTTTTATTGTCACCCGCTGTACTAGCAAGGAAAAGGCTCCTTCTGCTTGGATAATAGTCCACTGACTGGGCCTGTTACTGTCTCAGAGGGAGAAAAAGTTGAAAAAGAGAAATAGTTCAGAAGGACTATTTTTATCTTTCCAAGATATGTTACATTTAGATCAGAAATATAAACGAGGCAAGAGAGAATATCCCTGAATAAATCCAGCATACACTTACCTGTGGAAATGCGATCAAGTGTGGCTATGGTACTTAACGTTAGTATCACCCTGTTAGACATCTGATAACTCCAGATTGGGTTTAGTGAAGTGTACCATATGCGGAGAACAACAAGAAGAATCTGTCCCAACACGAATCCCCAGATTCTGAGATACCTGGAAGTGCAGAAGTATTTTTCTGTTTGTTTTCTGCCTCTGGTTGTTTCTTTCTTTCTTTTTTTAATTTATCTTTATTGTTGAAAGTGTTTTTAATGACTTTTTGTGTGCTTTCAATGCACTGCATCCATCATGAATTTCATACTTTCATAGAATGAATATCTACACTAATAAAAGAGAAAAATGGTAATTGGCGTACGGCGATACCGTTTTCATTGGCTAATCAGGGCTATATGCAAATTAACTGCCAACTAAGATTGGCAGTTAACTGCCAACAAGATGGCGGCTAATTTGCATATGTAGGCACAATGCAGGGAAGCCCCCTGCCACTGACAGTGATCGGAAACCCAGGGGGGAGGTAAGAGCTGGGGGGGCCGCCTTTGCCCTGCCCCCCAGCCATGATCGGAGAATCAGGCGCCTTTGCCGCCCTGGCCAGTGATAGCAGGAAGTAGTGGTGGAGCCAGCGATGGGAGCTGGGCAAGGTCGAAGCTGGCAGTCCCAGGAGCTAGGGGTCCCTTGCCTGGGCCTAAAGCGGAGCCCACGATCGCGGCGCCCCCCGCTGCCACTGCAGGTCCCCGCTGCCTGGGCCGGACGCCTAGGCCAGAGGCGTTAGGCCTGGGCAGGGGCGGAGCCTGCAACCGCGGGGAGCTGGGGGTCCCCTGCCCAGGCCTGACACCTCTGCCGGAGGCCTCAGGCCTGGTCAAGGGGCCGATCCGGTGATTGGTGATCGGAGGGTGATGAGGGTCAACTCCTCTGGTGAGGCATCAGGCCTGGGTGGGGGGCGGAGCCGGGGATTGGGGGGATATGATGGTCCCCTTGCCCAGGCCTGAAGCCTGGGTCAGAGGCGTCAGGCTTGGGCGGGGGGTGGAGCAAGCGATCAGAGGGAGATGGGGGTCCCCTGCCCAGGCATGACTCCTGGGCCAGAGGCCTCAGGCCTGGGCAGGGGCCAGAGCCAGTGATCGGGGAGAGATGGGGGTCCCCTGTCCAAGCCTGACACCTCTGGCGGAGGCGTCAGGCCTGGGCAAGGGGCCGATCAGGCGATCGGAGGGTGATGGGGGTCAACGCCTGAGGGCTCCCAGTATGTGAGAGGGGGCAGGCTGGGCTGAGGGACACTCTCCCCCCCCCCCCCACACACACCCAGTGCACGAATTTCGTGCACCGGGCCCCTAGTATGAAATAATCTGATTGGTAATTTGTGGTAAAATACACGATTTAGCCTTTATCTAGCCCATTATCTAGGCAACTTGTCAAAATTCCTTCATTCTCAAAACATTATTAAGACTGACAGCAGGTATTCACACTCTGATCTTGTGAAAAGGGGGGGTGGGTGGGGGGAGAGAGAGACTGCTACAAGGCCCCATGGAAGGCAAATACAATAACCTGGAACTCTTGGTCCCAATTCCCCTTTGGTAACTGATCACTACACTTATTTTTTTTTTTACTTTTAAAAGTTATCTTCATTGTTAAAAGTATTACAGTTGTCCTCTCCTTTTTAAAATATGTTTTTATTGATTTCAGAGGGAGGAAGGGAGAGGGAGAGATAGAAACATCAATGATGAAAGAGAATCATTGATCGACTGCCTCCTGCATGCTCCCTATTGGGGATCAAGCCTGCAACCCAGGTATGTGCCCTGACCAGGAATCAAACCTTGACCTCCTGGTCCATAGGATGACATTCAACCACTGAGCCACACCGGCTGGGCTACACTTATTTATCTATAGGTGCATAGGATTCGAACCATACCTTTGCAAACCACTTCCTGTCCACCATGTCACGGCTTGCACTATCAGTGAGGAGGACACACCAAGCGCAAGGATCACCAGCCGAAGTTCGGCATTTGGCGCCTGGAAGGAGGCTATGCTGCCTACAAACAAATTACAGAGAGTTAAATATTTCTGGCAGCCACACCTTGGTACTCAGTTCCCTGCATTTTATAACTGTTGTGTCTGATACCATTTTTATACACAGGAAGAGAGTTAATGGAAAATTGTGTGTGTGCATAAATCTTTTTAAAATTTTATTGAGATATAATTCATACCGTAAAATTTACCCTGTTAAAGTGTATAATTTCATGGTTTTCTATATATTCACAAAGTTGTGTTATAATAATAGTGCATTTTGTTTATCCACTATCTAATTCTGGAATATTTTATCACCCCAAGAAGAAATCCATACCTGTTAGCCATCACTCCCTTTTCTTCTTCCCCACCCCCAGGCCCTAGCAATCATCATCTACTTCCTGCTCATATAAATGTTCCTGTTTTGGAAATTTCATATAAGGGAATCATAAAATATGTAGCCTTCTGTGACTGGCTTCTTTCACTTAGCATAATGTTTTCGAGATTCATCCATGTTGTAGAATGTTATCAGTACATCATTCCTTTTCATGGCTGAATAATATTTCATTGCATGGATGTCCTGCATTTTGTTTATCCATTCATCGGTCGATGAGCACTTGGGTTGTTTTCACTTTGGGGCTATTATTAATAATGCTGCTATGAACATTTGTGTACAAGGTCTTGTGTGAACATATGTTTTCATTTTTTTAGGTAAATACCAGGAGTGGAGGTGATGAGTCATAGGATAACATTTTTATGAACTCACAAACTGCTTTCCAAAGCTGCAGCACCATTTTACATTCACCAGTAATGTGTGACTGATCCAATTTCTCCACATCCTTGCCAACACTTGTTATTATCTATCTTTTTATAGCCATTCTAATGGGTCAAAGTCTTTAAGGTAAAAAATAACCCAAATTGCCCAAGATGTTTTGGCTCAGTAGATAGAGCATCAGCCTGTGGACTGAAGGGTCCCAGGTTCAATTCCAGTCAAGGGCACATGCCCAGGTTACAGGCTCAATCCGGGGGGTAGGGAAGAGTGTGCAGGAGACAGCCTGGTCAATGATTCTCACTCATCATTGATGTTTCTATTTTTCTTTCCCTCTCCATTCCTCTCTGCAATCAATAAAAATATTTTTTTAAAAATAACCCAAATCAATAGAAATATGAACTAGATATATTCCTGAAAGTGGAATTGCTGGGTGAAATAGTATGTACATATTTGCAATTTTGACCAAAACTGTTAAATTAGCCTTCGCAGAGAGGTTTGCCAAATTAGATTCTCACTGGCAGTGAATGAGTGTCTGCTTCCCATCCTTACAATACAGTGTTATCAGACTTTATTTTTTTGCCAACCCAATAGGTAAAACTGTCCATAAGTATATTGTGAGTACAATTTGCATTCTACACATCCTAGTACATTTTTAAATAAACAATTATATTTCATTTCCAGTAAACTGATGGTCGCCTTTGCCCACTTTCCTATTGAGTTGTAGGTCCTTTATTTATTACTGATTTGGGAAAAAACCATGTATTAGGGAAATTAGCCCTTTGACTAAAAGAACTGCAAATATTTTTCCTACATTGTTGTTTGACTTTGCTTACTATAGTTTTGGTCACGCATAATTTTCATATTTTTATGCAGTGTCCTTTAACAATTTTAATGGTTTCTGAGTTTTGTGTCATATCTGGGGGGGGGGGGGGGACGAATAAAATATATTCTAGAGTTGAACTGTTGACCAAGGTTTCTTTCCCCTTGTCGTTTCATGATACTTAAGCTTTCCCAATCTGATAGGAAAATTAGAAATGTAAAATACATGGGCTTTTTGTCTACTCTCCCAATTTTACTAAAACTCTTGAGGTAGTAGTAAGAGAAAGAGAACTCTTTTTTCTAATTCAAACATTTAGCATTCAAAGAACAGCCTACATACTTTCATTTGATTTTTAACTAAAAATAAAACGTAAAGAAATACTTTCAAATAAT
The DNA here is from genome assembly GCF_964212035.1 of Myotis nattereri. NCBI lineage: Eukaryota > Metazoa > Chordata > Mammalia > Chiroptera > Vespertilionidae > Myotis > Myotis nattereri. Next base: position 200,453,607 of record NC_138075.1, read on the forward strand.
TACCAGCAGCAAGGATCCGCAGCAGGGCTAGCATCCACTTCTTGTGCACCAGCTTCCAGACAGGAGTAGTTATGAGGAATAGCGGAGAGAGAAAAGCTACGCCAAAAACTTCCAGCCCGGTGAGTTCCAGTGTTTGCAGGGGAAAGTAATAAATCATCGGAGGCAGGTCATGCCAGAGAGACCAAGTAACGTATCCTAGAAGAAAAAGACTTTTCAGAGAAAGAGCAAGCGTAACTTTGTCATCGTTTCAAACAGTAACCCCGCCCCTCCACGAGGTCCTCCCGGCATTCACGTCTCTTCATTTGGAACATCCGGGTTGAAGTGGGTTTCCTGTCAGGACCTGGATTGACATTTCCTTACCTAAGTTGCCTTTCAGAATGAGAAATATGAAAACCGACAAGAGCAACGAGCACTGCACGGAAAGGCAGGTCGGTTAGTCAACATGTTCTTGCGCGTAGGCTGTTTTAAACCCAACCTTAGGAAACAGCATGCGGCAGTGGAATACCCAGATCTGAAGTCAGTTTCATTTCTGCCAACGACTGTGAACCTACAATAATGATGCTTACCTTGTGCTAGGCTCTGTGCTAAGGATTCACACACATCCTCCCTCTTACTCCTCACACAACCCATGTCCTATGAGGTTGACATTATTTCTACTCCTCTCTTACAAATGCAAAACAAGTCTCCTGAGACTTGGAAAGTTAAGTAATTGTCTCAAGTCACAAAAGCAGCAAAGGCAGAATAAACTTAAGCCCACACAGTCACTCTAGCTCCAAACGTAGCTTTCTAATGACCAAGTGTACTCACTTTCTCCCAAGTTACTTCTCAGCTTCCTTTTCTTTTTAAAATTTTTAAAAAATGTTTTTAATGATTTTTAGAGAGAGAGGAAGGGAGAGGGACAGATAGAAACATGGATGAGACAGAAACACCATCGATGGCTGGCCTCGTGCACTCCCCCTACAGGGGATGGAGCCCCCCAGTGACCTCTTGGGTCATGGGTTGACGCTAACCACTGAGCAGCCGGTCTGGCTCTGCCTCTCTTTCTTAATCGGCAAAATAGCACTTTTAACCACCTTAGAGCTCAGCTTAAATGAGATCAAGTACAAGGAGTACCTAGCACCTAGGACCTAGGTACTTACTGCCAGTCGCTTTACATGGCCGTACTCATGAGATACAGACTGAGGCAGAAACATGGGCCGTCTGAGCACTACCGGCTCCAGAAAATCAAGTTCTCAGCCAGGCGCCCCTCCCGGGCCAGAGGAAAGCCAGTTTCACGTCGAACTGCGAGATCCCAGCCGTCTCCCAACGTTTGTCTAGGAACTCTGATTCATTCCACGCCAACAGAATTACACCGGTAACTGTTCGTGGGATTTTTTTGTAAAGCAACTAAGTGAGCTCGTGGGACCCGAGTCCTACGCTTTTCGCCAAATGCCCAAACGTGCAGCCTCCGCCCCCGCGGCCACCCGTGCGCGCCCACTCCAGCAGCAGCAGCTCCTGCCTGTGTGCTCGCCCACGGCCGCCGGAGGACACGGGTGCCCCTTTTCTTCTGGATTTTAAACACAAAGGACTCGGGTCGGGAGGAGGGCGGCCCCGTGGAGCGGGCGGTACCGGCCGCGCGAGTTCCAGGCCGACACGCGAGAACGCGCGCGCCTTCGCGGGGCGACCCCACGCCAGGGTGGGAACCCGGAGGCACGGGTCCCGCAGGCGCCTCGCCGAACCCTCGGCCTCGGAACCTCGATCGGGGTGTTTTCTTTTCCCCCTGCGCTAGCAGAAGTTCCCAGGGGGCGATAAGCATCTCTCCTCTGGGCACTGAGAGCGCTTTTCTTCCTCGCGGGGCTCAGCCAGCCCTCCGAGCGCGGCGGCTGCGGGCCGGGCCGGGCCGGGGGGACCCGGGAGACCCGGGGGGAGCCGGCCCCCGCGAGCCCGCGAGCTCGCGGCCAGAGCGGCCTCGGCTTACCCAGCCAGGTCTCCAGGAGGACTTCTCTCCACAGGGAGCGCATGGCCGCGGCGCGGGGCGGCGCTTTCTAGGAAAGCAGGGTGGGGGGTGGGGGCCGGCTGCCGTGCGCACCCTGCGACCCCGCCTGCCGCCGCGTCCTCCTGGGCCCTGCGTTCGCGCCCCGCGTCCTCTCGCCAAGTCCGCAGCCGCCCTCGGGCCCCCGTGCCCAGCTCAGGCTTGGGTGGGGCGGCAGCCTCCGCCCGGCCACACCCAGACCTGCCCGCCTGGCCTGGCGCCGCCAGTGCCCGCTCCGCTGCCACCGCCGCGGGCGCCTCGCGTCCCCAGGTCCTCGTGCCGCCTGCGCTGGCCGCTCCAGCCAAAGCCCGCCGCCGCTGCCGAAGGGACCGCACTCTGCAGGGGACATGCGCGCGAGCATGGCGACCTGGGGGACCCCGCCGTCGGGCAAAATCCGCCGGCTCCCAGAGCCGCCCCCGGATGGAGCGCCGCCAGCGCACAGGAGGGCAGGAACGAGTGCGCCTGGGACCAGCGGTGCCCTGGTTTAAACAAGGAGGAGGCAAAGGGAAGGGCAGCCGGTAAGACGGGCTCTGGAGCTTTTGGCCGACAAGTGTGAACAGGACTCTGGCGTCCTTAAGGCTTGGGCGACGCTCCGGAGGCGAGCGGGCTCAGGCGAGAGGCACTGCCTCTTCGCAGCTTGGGTTGTGAACATATTGCATCCTGGAAAGGTGATCCAAAAATTCTAGAGGGCCCCGCCCACGTGGCTCAGTGGTTGAGCACTGACCTGGGAACCAAGAGGTTGCGTTAGATTCCTGGTCAGGGCACATGCCCAGGTTGCAGGCTCGATCTGCAATGTGGGGCGTGCAAGAGGCAGCTGATCAATGATTCTCCCTCATCATTGATGTTTCAATCTCTCTCTCTCCCTTCCTCTCTGAAATCAATAAAAATATATTTTTAAAAATTCTAGAGGTCACAGGATTTTTGGTGGCTTTCAGAGATGTAGCAATGAAAGGGGGGCAGCAATAGAATTTGGGAACCGGCTAGTATTGTAAGAAATATTAATCATGCTCTGTTAACCATGATTGTTTTATTCTGATTAAAGAAGGCACATTCTACCCTGGCTGGAGCTGACCTGGAGGTGCAGCCCTTTCTCCCCATTTGGAGCTGCCTATTATCATGGAAAGATTCCCAAAGATTTGTTGCAGAAACCAGAATCGCCAGCCCTTTGAAGATCCCCAGCCCTTTTGCACACCTGCAGGCTTTGCAGACCTCCAGCCTGCTCACCTGTTAACTGCCCATCTGGCACCCCCTCTGGCTATTTCCCCATGTAACCCCAACCCTTGCATAGCGCTAAACCCTTTGAAGACCCCCAGTCCTTTTGCATATCTGCAAACTGCCCTTTTGCCTTTGTGCTTTTGCTGTGTAAGCAACTGGCTTATGGTGGGGTGCAGAGCAGATTTCTGTGGCTGACCTGCTGCTCTCTCATACTGCGGGCAGTACTGGGATAAATGCTCATCTATGATTCAGCCCTGTCTCTGCTTCATTGGCTCAAGTAGTAACAGGCAGCATGGACCCATTGTTTGTCCAGTTACAGCAACACTTGCTCAGGGGAGAGAAAACAGGGGGGAGTGGAAACTGCCCTCCTCAATGGAACAGGAATCTTAGGGGAATATAGGCAGGCTTAGGGATTATTTAGAATTGGGGTCCATGGAAAAACACAGGGCTACCGATTGGGAGAAGGTATATCTCCATAACACAAGGTAGCCAGGTGCAGTCACATTTCCATAACACAAGGAAGCAGCAACAGGCACATCTCCATAACACAAGGTAGCCAGGTGCAGTCACATTTCCATAACACAAGGAAGCAGCAACAGGCACATCTCCATAACACAAGGTAGCCAGGTGCAGTCACATTTCCATAACACAAGGAAGCAGCAACAGGCACATCTCCATAACACAAGGTAGCCAGGTGCAGTCACATTTCCATAACACAAGGAAGCAGCAACAGGCACATCTCCATAACACAAGGTAGCCAGGTGCAGTCACATTTCCATAACACAAGGAAGCCAGGTGCAGGAGCAGCAACAGTTGCATATACATAAGACAAGGGAGCTGGAAGTAGCCAAAAATGTCTATATCTATATATATAAAAGGCTAATATGCAAATAGACTGGAACAACCGGTTGCTATGATGTGCACTGACCACAAGGGAGCACACGCAGAACATGGTGGGCATCGGGTGTGGTGGGATGGTGGAGCAGGTGAGCAGGGGCGCCAGACCAAAGTGGGGCGCTGGCCGCTGTCATTGGGGCGAGCCTCTGGTGGTTACTAAAAATTCTTTGCTCCTGCATGCTGCAGTCCCGCCCGGTGCTCACACCTGTTGCCGGTGCCAGCCCCGCAGCCACTGCTCACACCCGTTGTCGGTGCCCAGCGCCAGCCCTGATTTCTCAGTGCCATCAGCTGATGTGAGCAGCGGCTGCTGGCCCCAATCGCCTCTCAGGGTTTCTCCACCTCCCCCTGCTCCTGAGGGGCAATCGGGGCCAGCAGCTGCCTCTTGCACCCACTACCAGCGACAACCCTGCTTGCACTCACAGCTGGCGCTGGAGCGACTGTTCGCCCCTGCTGCTGGTGCCTGGTGCCAGTCCCAACCGCTCGGTGCCATCAGCAGATGCAAGCAGCCGCTGCTGGCCCTGATCGCACCTGAGGGGCAGTTGAGGCCGTCATTGGGTGTGAGCGGGGCCAGCGCTGTCAGCACATGAGAGCGACGGCAGCGGGAGCAGGGCTGCCGGCAAACAGGGGACCAGGGTCCGCGGCAGGAGGGACCGTGCGCAGGTACAGAGGGTGGGCTAAAACCTTCCCCTGTGCCCACAGCAGCCTCGCGGCCCACAGTTCCTTTCAAGGCGCACGAATTCGTGCACTGGGCTCCTAGTTTACAAAATAAAGAAGAAGGAAGAAAGCCAGAAAGAAAAGAACAATGCGGAGGGAGGGCATCCCACATCCCATGTGGTGCTTGACCTTTGAGCGCAGGAGTTACTATAGTAACCAGTCTAAGGGAATAGCGACCAATCAGAGGGGATATCAAAGCACCAAGATCTGCAGCCTTGTAAGGAGTAGGGAAAAAGAACACAGTGGGACCCCTTTCTCCCTCCCCACGTGCGAGTCTGAACTTGTTCTTCAATAAATCTCCACCTTTGCTATACCACTCTCTGTTCACGGATTCATTCTTCGACTCTGGCGGACAAAGAATCTGGGTTCCAGTCCAAAAATTCCGTTTCATCAACGTGATGAATAACGGTCTTGGAGAGTGCCCAGCCCCGAGGAGAAAGCGAGAGCTGGTTCTAAGGAACAACGGGGCGCCGGAATCGCAAGTTATTTCTTGTTTGAGTATTACCACACCGCAGACCGTCTTCAATTTTTTAAAAAATGTTCTCAAAGCATTTTGTTTTTAGTCGCTTGTAATTTGGAGGGGAGAGGGGAGTTTATCACTTACCACTCCTGAAAAGTTTGCTCTGAAATTAAACAATGACGGGTTGCCTAAAAGTGTAAGAAGCACGTAGGAGTAAGTTCATAGCAGCTTTGAGCAAAGAGTTCCCAAAAAGTTAATTACTGACTAGTACTTTGTCACAGGATAAAGTTATGGATCAATGGAATAGAAATGAGAGCCCAAGAATAAACCCTCTCATTTAGGGCAAAGGATTTTCAAGGAGCTTCCTAAGACAACGGCATGGGGGAAATGCTGGAGGCTAATTCCAGCAGGTCATAAATGCACGAAGTTTCATCAAAAGGTTGATGGAACCTTGAGGCTTCAGCAGGCTGAATCATATGTTATTACCTACTGGAATGGCTGGAGGCATTTCCCCAAACCTGAAAAGGATACATAAATGATTACCTGCTACCAGAATGCTGAGGACACTTTAATCTACATGTTATTGCCTCCTGCTGGCCAAACACCTGAACAGCCAGAGGCAGTTCCCCCAAACTCTGACAATGACCTTTGATATGTATATCTACTTTGCTGTTAGGACAGTTTGTGTTAGTAAAGAGGGAGGGGTCTGGAGATTCAAGAGAACTTGGTTCCTACAGCTAAGCTCCTCTGGCTCCCTCATAGATTACACACTTATATTATATTTCTAGTCTCTTTATTAATTTACGCTGCAGCGTCTTCTCCAGATTCCTGAACCCTTCTAGATGCTGGGAAAGACCCCCAGCATTAGGGAAAGGGTAAACTTTTCAATATTTGGTTCTAGGATAACTGAATAGCCACATGAAAGGAATAAAGTAGGACCCCTATCTACATCATATGTAAAAATGAACTCAAAATGGATCAAAGACCAAAATATGAGCGATCTATCTATATAAAACCCTAATATGCAAATCGATGGAATGACCCATCGCTATGATGTGCACTGACCACCAGGGGGCAGACGCTCAACGCAGGAGCTGCCCCTAGCCCACAGGCCCTGACCAGCGGCAGCAGTGGAGGATGGGGCTGGTGAGCGGTCAGTGCCAGGCCAGTCAAGGCGGGTGCGAGCAAGGGTCCCCCCCCCCCCGCCCCCCCTTCCACCCCGACCTCCCCGCCGGTTGTCCTGCAGAGGGAGGCAACCAGCAGTGGGGGGTGGGGCCGGCGAGCAGGCAGCACCAGGCCAGCCAAGATAGGTGCAAGCGGGGCGGGGGGGGGGGGGGGGGGGGCATCACTCCGCCAGTCACCCCACAGATCAGCCCTAATCACCAGCCAGGCCTAGGGACCCTACCCGTGCACAATTTTATGGATTGGGCCTCTAATAAATCTATAAAACCCTTAGAAGAAAACAGGAGTAAATTATCATGATCTTCAGTTAGGCAATGGATTCCTAGATATGACACTAAAAGCACAGATAACAAAATAAAAAACTGAATTTCACCAAATTCACTTCAAAAGACACTATCAAGAAAGTGAAAAGACAATATACAGAATGGGAGAAAATATTTTTAAATCATACATCTGGTAAGGAACAGGTATTCAGAACATGCAAACACACACAATTACAACTCATTTCTGGCAGCTCCCTTGTCCCTATAGGCCAGCATCCCACAAACACGCACTCCCAGTGAATCAGACTCATTAGCAGGGCATGGACACCTTCCACAGCTGAGCGCCACCGGCTCCAGCCTTCTCTCCTGCCACTGCCTGCACCGTCCCTGCACCCAGACCACCCATGCTCCACCTTCATGTCCCTCCACCTCCCGCCCCACTGGCTAGCCCTGTCCCCATCTGGGTCAGCAGCAGAACCCCAACTCCCACCACCACACTCCCTTCTATGCCTCCATGGAGCTCCTCAACATCTGTCTGGTGTGCACAGCTCTGCTCACATCCCATCACCCCTATGAGTTCCTGGCCACCAGGTAGCTGGTTCTGTGCACCTTGCAGGGCCTACACCAAAGCCAAGGTTGTGCCATGTTGGCAGAGGGAGGACAGTCATGGCGCACCAACAGCCCTCTCTCCAGCCCATTAAGGAGAAAACAGACCCAAAAAGGGCCCATCCTATGATCTAAGTTCCTTCCCTAGTTACCTCTCTTCACCTCTGTCATATTTTTTAAACTAAACTGAATTCCAAAAGCAGATTAAGAAGCATCTGGCAGTGGGCAGTGTCTTTGAAAAGCCAACAAAAGCCAACAACCCCTACTTGCAGAAATCTAGAACCGTTCCAGGGAAATGAGAGAAGGATGCCCTGGAAAGATGGTCTGTCCCCTTGCCGTTGGGACACCAGAGCACCAGGGGCTCTCTGCCTAGAATGTCGAGGCCTAGGTGTGGAGCGGGAAGCCCAGAGTCCTTTGCGGGCAGGTGTCCGTCAGCCCACACCTCTTACAAGCGCTGAGTCCTGTTCTCCACACTCTTTTCTAGAAGCCTCCGTTCTGCGTGGCCAACATCTTGATCTGGCTCCTGCGGTGATGTTTCTCTTCTTCCAGGTCCCTCCTCACACGGGAGAGCGTCTAAAACACAGATCAACAATGTCTCAAACACTACACACCCCTGTGATTCCACTGCTGGGAATCTGCTCCCCAAAGAAGAAAAGGGCCACATGCACAAAGATGGCCATTTTGGTATAATCTCCGCAGTCGGGATGACCAACACAGCCAATGACATGGGATGGCCAAGTGCGCCGTCCAATCAGGCAGCCACTGCCCACGTGTGGCCACTGAGCACTGAACACGCGCCACAGCCAGCCTGAGCTGAGACGTGCCATAAGCGCAAAATACACAACAGATTCTGAGGACTTAATAACAATTTTAAAAAACAATGTAAAATATATCATTAATAAGTTCCCTGGCGGGTGTGGCTCAGTTGGTTGAGCGTCCTCTGATGCACCAAGAGGTTGCTGATGAGATTCCCAGTCAAGGAGCATGCCCAGGGTATGGGGGTCCATCCCCAGTAGGGGGCGTGCAGGAGGCAGCCCATCAGTGATTCTCTCTCGTCATTGATGTTTCCATCCCTCTCTCGCTCTCCCTTCCTCTCTCTAATATCAATAAAATGAAATATATAGATATTTTTAAAAGTTTCTTGTTTCACAGACGTATAAAAACACACGGAGGGAAGGGCTGGATATGAATTTCGGGTTGAGCTTGGTCAACTCCTGCTCTAGAATATCATCCGGTTGGTGCAGGTAAATCCCACGCTTTGGTTTCAAACAAACTGGGTTCCAACCCGCTACTTAAGAGGGATGAGGATGGGTACCCCAGCTCACAAAACCATTGTCAGAATTAGATGAGATGACATGGAGGAGCACAGAGCAAAGTGCTCAGCCGAGAAGATGGAAATAAAACAGAACTTGGCTGTTTCCATGCACCGCCCCGACCTTGCAAAAAGCAAAGGTCGGGTGAAAGGTCTTTTCTAACACATCCCCACTGGTCGTGGTGCTTGTCCCCGTCAAATGCCGCTGGCTTCCTCTAGGCCCCTGTGTGACAGTCACACACAGTCTTTGAGCACAGATGCCAATGAGGACCCATTCCGACCTGGCTGAGCAGAAGACTGTCAGCCCAGGGAGCTCACCAGGTGTCCTGAGGCCCACCAGCCCCAGGCCTCACCTCGCACTGAATGCCCAGCCTGGTCAGCGAGATTTCCTTGGGCAGGCGCTCCGCCTTCAGCCAGGTACCCGGCCTGCCAGAGCTCCACCTCCTCCCGCAGGTTCTCTCGGGAGGTCTGCAGCTCCTGGCTCTGGGTGTGCAGCTCCTCCGGCTCCCCCTTCAGAGCTGGTTTGAGAAATTGAGCCCGGGGGTGGAGAGCCACACGGCTAAGGCTGAGGAGCACGCCCGGCCTCTGTCCCAGGTGTGCACCGTAATCAAAACCACAATCTCTCTGGGCCTCCGTTTTTCCCGCGTGTAAATGAGGGTTGAACAAAACCAGCTGTTTTCAAACTGTGTCCGTTGGGGTTCTATGAGGCGACCTCAGGTGCCCCACTGTGGGCTGGGAGACAGGACGGGCAGGCTCAGGCACCACTTCAACAGAGCACCCTGCGAAAATCCTTCCCATGGAAGGCTTTGGCATATCTGCCTACTTGGAAAAAAAGGTTCTTCGACTGAAACACTTTTGAAAATCATGGAATCAGAACATTTTTGATCTAAAACTCTATGCCCAGCATTTTCCCCCAATTCCAAGCCCCTTTCTAATTTCAATTTCTGAGACAAATAAAACAAGATTTGGGAGTATTATGTAAATCCACTGAAATCATCATCGTCATCATCATCGTCGTCGTCATCGTCATCATAATTACCCAACTGGGTTTCCTGGGGGAAGATTTATACCAGAAAGTTCAAATGACCAGAGGCTCATGGACTCAATTTGAACACAGATGTGCCCTGTTGGCCCACACAGTCTTTTTTTATTATTTAAATTAATTGATCAATATTTTTTAAATTTTAAGTTTCACATCAACATCCAGCTATTTAGCTTCTCAGAGGGCAGGGAGAAAGCATAAACAAAAGGCCCTGGCAGGTGTGGCTCAGCAGTTACAGCATCAGCTCGTGACCGGAAGGGTCACAGGATTGATTCCTGGTCAAGGACATGTACCTGGGTTGTGGATTTGCTTCCCGGCGTAGTTGGGGTGTGTGCTGTAGGCATCCAATAGATGTGTCTCTCTTGCATCAATGTTTCTCTCTCTCTCTCTCTCTCTCTCTCTCTTTCTCTCTCTCTCTCTCCCTCCCTCCCTTCTCTCTCTCACTCTCTCTAAAAGTCAATGTTAAAATTATCCTGGGGTGAGGATTAAAAGAAAAGAAAAGCATAAACAAAAGGATGATCTGGCAGCCCGGGCCTGCCTCCAGCTGACAGCCTTCAGAGGGTGTGTATTCCCCACGAGGGTCTCCTCTATCGCTGACACTCCTTCCCTCACCTGCTGGACCTGCCTGGCCACCACAGGCATCTGAGTTTGTAGCCCCCCAATACATACTAAAACAAGGCTACAGGAAGGAAGGCTTTATGCGGTCATGCCTCTGGGTTGAGACAAGACCTAGATTTGGATCCTGACTGTGCCACTACAGAAAGGATTTACCTCAAACAGGTTATTTAATCTCTCTGAGCCTCTTTCCTCATCTGTTTGGGGGGGGGGGGGGGGGAACACAATAGCGTTGTCAATTCTCATGATTTGAAGTACAATGTTCTATCAAGCCCCACGAACACTGAATTAGTGTCTACTGAAACTGTTTCCAACAGTTCCTCCGAGTCTCTGGCCACATTTTTGTTAACTGATCAAAACATAAAGACGCTCTATGTACTACACTCACAGCCAACAGCACCATACCTCGGGCCTGAATGAGACTCATGGACCACTCGTATATTCCCCATGAGGCCCAGCGCAGCCTTGCACTTGGGGACACTAGACAGCACTTCAGCACTCCATTTGGGGGCCATTTCAAACAGCGAAATCACCACCAAAAAGCACAAAAATAGAACTCCATGGTACTCAAAGGACCAAGAAAGAGATCTCATTTGCAGTGTGAGAGCTGAAACAAGGCAGAAGTCAAAGGCCTTGTTCAACCTCAGCTGCAAATGTGCACATCAGGTGACTTGAGTATCTCATGCTCTGAACAGGCCTGTGAAAGGGCACGGTCCTGATTTGGGGGTTATAAGTGCATTTCAGCGAGGAGGGAATTCACAAACATGGAATGTGTGAATGGCGTGGAGCGAGTATATCTTCTTCCCGGGATCACGGGTATAAGAAGATGAAGGTGCCTGCGCCCAACACAGTCATCACCATCATCAGTGTGTGAGGGGCAGTCATCCAAACCTGGACAATGCGCCATCCCAGCCCAGCCTTTCCATCCCAACACCAGCTGGAGTCCCTTTACCTTGTGACCATCCAGCTGTGCCCATGACAGGGGTGGTAAAACACACCATTACCAGGGGACTCACTTGAGCTGAGCTCAGCGGGTGCTGAGTGAGTTGGTCTGAATGAAACCCAGCAGATGCCGCTGCAGAGGGTGGAGGCGGTTACTTGTCTACCTCCTGCTGCAGCCTCTCCTTCTCCTGGGCAGCCTTGGCCCTGGCCTCCTACAGCGCCGCCCCGTGTTGGAGCTGGTCCTGCTGCCTGAGGAGGGAAACCCACCCGCTAGGCACGGACAGGCAGGAGGCTGCACAGCCTCCGGGAGCGGCTTCTCTCTGCAGAGCTGAGGGAGGCAGGGATCGGCAGGGGTCTCCTCCAGCCCCGGAGCCGAGTCCCCCTCCTCCCACCTGACCCGTTCCAGGGTCCCTTCCAGTCCCTGTGAAACAGCAGCTCCAGGGGAAACACGGGGGGCCAGAGTGAAGCAGGGACAAAGCTCTGGGGAGCCCGCCAATCACCCCGCCAGATGCCGGCAGGCACCCAAGCCTGACCGTCTTGCTCTCCATCTCCAGGAACCCACGCAGCAGCATCTTGTGGCTGCTGTGCTCCTCCACGAGGGCCTCATCCTGCCCAGACAGGTGGTCATGGGGTGCCCCCAGGCACGTGTGGTCCTGCAGCAGGGCCTCCTGGACTTCAGTCAGCTGCTCCTGCTGCTCCCCCAGCTCCTCAAGCTCCCTCTCCTCGGCCCCCCGCTGGTTCTCGGAGCCCAGAATGGGAGGTTCCACCTGCCGGGAGGGAAAAGTTGATGATGCCTCACCAGGTGCAGGCCCCGGGGAGCCACAGACTCCGCATCCCCGCACCCCCACACACAGCGAGGGGCCAAGGGCAGGGCAAGTACAGACCCCAAAATAGCAAACTTCTGAGATGTGTCCAGGGTCAGGGCAGGCAAAACCCAAACGTGCTGAGGCCGGTTCTACCAGCACTTAAGGAACTGCGCTGGGAAGGGCCCATGGCATAAACGGACCATCACATGGTGCTAAACTGAGTCCTGCACCCTCTCCTCACACGTGACCTTTTTTGGGCAAATGATGCCCATTTTCTGCATAAGCTTCTTGGGTACCCTCTCTGACTACTTTTTAAAAAGCCTATTAAAAAAGAAAGTACGTAGAAAGTCAGTAAGGCTATAGAACATCTGAACAACACTACCAACCACCTTACCCTGATATTCACGAAACAATCATCCACCCAACACAGCCCTTCTCCTCCCGCAAGTCCTGTCAATCAAAAACAAGATTGCCAGTGTCCTTGGGAGACAATTCCTGCCCCTGTGCCCCCTGCCACTGCTGAGAATTGCTGGTCTGAGCTGCAGCTGAGCGAGGAAACTGATCACCCAGGAATCACTGATCAATGACCAGGACACGGCTGTGATCCTGGATGCTCCCTCTTGCAGGCAGGGGCGCCAGGGGGGCATGCGCTCTGGAGGGCCTACCTGTGGGGCTCTGTGCGCCTTCAGGGCGTCGACAACGTTGAGCAGCTGTTCTAGGTCTTTCTCTAGCTCTTCATTGAGGGTCTCAAGTGCTGGCTGTTGGCCTTTGCCTGCTGCAGTTGGACCCCCAGCTCTTCCACCTGCAGAGCCAAAGACCCAGCCCGTGCCACAGTCGGTTCACAAAGTGAACTTTGCTTTCAATCAAACCCCAAACCTGTCATCCCAATATAATACCTGGCTACCAGCTTGCCTGTATGTTCCGGACACCACCCACCGTTACCTGCTTCTGAAGGTGCTGGTTCTTCTTCTCCAGCTCCGGGCACTTGATGTTGCTCTCCTGCAGGGCCAGGGAGGCGCCCCGCAGCTGCTGGACAGTGCCCCGGAGGGTGTGATTCTCTTCCTCCAACTCCAGGATCCGGCTGGAGGCTGAAGAGCAAAATTGAGTCAGAGCCCAGACTCCAGGGCCTCCGCTTCCACTCTCTGCCCCTGGCCCCAGACGGCCATCACCCTGAGCCCTAGGTTTGAGGGCCTGGGGATGTCAGCTGGGAGCCCTCTGTTGTTCACAGGGTGCTGTTGCTGGCAGTTATGGCCCCTCTGCTGGCTCAGCTGGGGTCTGTTAGGGGAGCAACCCAGAGCTTAAGAAGAAAGCAGGTGACCATGGAGAAGCCAATGCAAAAGCTCAAGACGGTGGAACGGCTGGAACCATTTTTTTTGCCAAGTTCTAACCTGACCGTCAAGTCAAGGATTTCAGAGACTCGGAGAGATGGCTAAGAGATGGCGTTCTCTGTGCCAGCTCTCAGAGTGGTGGGGGTCTGGGTGGCTCAGCTGGGGTGTGGTGGGCACGATAATTGACCAGTATGTCGGCGGGTGGTAGAGGCTCTGGGGTGTGTGTGCCCAGTACATGCCATCCCTGGGTAAGGTCCTTCGGAAGGAGATGTCTCTTAGCAGCCCCTGCCCAGGGAGACAGAGAACAGAATGCACCCATCTGCCCGATTATGAAATGGACGAAGGAGATCATGCCCGGGGTGCTGTTATAAATCATGCCCGGGGAGGTCAGTGACCACTGGGGAAGTCTCCTGCCATCCAGAGCTTCCAATCGTCCACGGACAGATCTAAGACACCCTCTGGGCATCAGCGTGCTGTCATCTGGAAGCTCCTGGGACCGTCCACATGGGAGCTGAGAAATCTGGCAACACTTACTTGTAGTTCATGTCCTGACTTCAAGGCTGCCAGACCCTTCATGTTCTCCTTAGGAGAATTGCAATGAAGCAGTTCCAAATGGCCCTTGAATAAAACCCCATTTACTTGGTGTGAGGATGGCCTGAAACAGGAGATTTAGAGCCAAGTGCTCAGCTCCCTGGATGAGGGAGAAGCTGCACTCAGGCTGGCTCGCAGGCACCAGGGGCTGCTGCCTACCGTCTGACAGTTGCTCTAGCTCCCAGCTCAGGTGGTCGGGCTGGTTCATCCTCTGGACCTGTGCAGCCTCGAGGGCCATGATCTCCCCCAGCAGCTCCTCGAGGTACTTCTGGGATGTGTCCAGGGTCCTAGTGCAGTAAGAGGGGTGGGGTGAGGATGTGCCCCAGGGCACCCTCTGGGAAGGCCCTGCCCCGTGCATCCACCCTCATTCCCCCTGGATGAAGGGTCTCCATGTACCTGCTCACTTCCAAAAACACAGCTGCACAAAAGTGACTCCAACACAGGGCCCAGCTGGGAGACCTACAGCCACAAAGATATGCTGACCCAGTAACATAGGTGATGAAGACACCCGAGGTCTCTGAGTGGTGTCTGAACAAAGTGACATACAGCACAGGGCTTTAAAGCCAGTAATATGAGGATGGGCAGCTCTGTGGCCCCTTAGCAGGTTTAACATGTCTTGGAAAGGCTGTAGGGACTCCCAAATCACAACTCAACCCACATCCTAAACACTAGCAGAGACACTTTTTGCAACAGACACCCACCTACACCCTTCCTTGGAGAAAAGCAACACAGAAGTCAGGCCCTATCTGTTATTGTTTTGATATATATATATATATAAATTTTTTAAAAAATATACTTTATCTCAGAGACGAAGGGAGAGGGAGAGATAGAAACATCAATGATGGGAGAGAATCATTGATTGGCTACCTCCCACAGGCCACCCCTGGGGATGAAGTCCACAACCTGGTCATCGGCCCGGCTGGGCAGGTCCTGTCTGTTTTGAGGGCCTTAAGTGGTGCCCATTCAAGCCACTGAGCTTAGCAAGCAACTCTTTGCCATCAGCAGGTCACCAAGTCAGCAGCAGCACCAACCCAGTAGAGGAAAATCAGAGAAGGGCACAACATAAACCTAAAATGCCCCAATCTGTAGTACAGGTGGTGTGAGAGTGCCTGACAGGTACAGCCTCATCTGGTTGGACGAGTGCACCTGCTGACAGGTATGGGACTTTGCTGAGCCCGTTTCCTTCACAAGGAAGGGGTGAGGCTAAGAGTCTGTCCCGGGTTGGAGGGCTGAGTCTAGGCCTCTCAGTTCCACAGTCACTCCACTGATCTGGGTCCTGGAAATATATGGCTATTCAGGTGAGCTTTTGTTCAACACACAGTTCCTATCTGAACAGTTTACACATGTCTTCTTGGAAAACCAACAGTTCTCGGCAGTTTTCTGGAAATGAGGGCTAAGACACAAAAAAACAATCCTATGAGCCTCTGTGTGTCAGGCACATGCTGGGTGTGGGACGCAATGGCTGGTCCCTCGCAGGCCCCCTCACGGGAGGAGTCTGCTGGACTTACTCCTGACCCAGCGCCCAGCACACACATTCAGCCCATTCCCCTCATCTCTGCTCCCGCCCCAGGAGCCCTCCCAGAACCACTCGGTATCTTAGGGGGCTGAGTCTCCCCTCAATGCCTTCACAGTTTGGGAACACATATTGAACCCTGACCTCCTGCTTTATAGGTCATGCTCAACCACTGAGTCACACCCACTGGGCTTCAGAGTTATTTTTTGCTTCCTTGGTGGTGGAGACCATGAAATGCAAAGCTGGGAGATGTTATGCATTTCCCACCACGTGGAAGAAGGTGGTTTGCCTTGAAAAGAAAACGAACACTTGTGCCTGCCAGCACGGCCAAGGGTGAACCTGAGTGGGGGCGGCTGAAAGGCTTAGAAAAGACAGACAAGAGAATGAAAGCTGGGTCTTGGTGGGACGCTGCTTCTCTGAGAGACAGTGCCAGTGCCTAGAAGCCGTGTCTTTATTTTATAGCAGATGCCACGAGGCAAAGTAAGGGCGTGGTCAAGATGTTTACAACATTCTTGTGGGTTTCAATCCTACTTGACTACATGCACCTGAACTCTATCACTCAGGCACGCGGGGCCACGTGTTCGGACCATAGGTTCAAGCTCACAACTACAGCTGTTGGCTATAATTGTGCTGGGAGGGCCCTGCCCTCCAAGCTGGGACTTGCACGTGGCCATGAGAGGACTGTGCCCTCTCCATTAGTCTGAGGCTTGAACCTGTCCAAAACACTGTAGCCGCTCCCCACAAATACTACATGGCCCAGCCGGTGTGGCTCATTAGTTGAGCACCAGGAGGTCTCCGGTTGGATTCCTGGTCAGGACACATGCTCGGGTTTTGGGCTTGATCCCCAGGAGGGGGCATGCAGGAAGCAGAAATCAATGTTTCTCTCTTATCACTGATGTTTCTATCTCTCCCTCCCTCTCCCGTCCTCTCTCTGAAATCATTAAAAAAACCACCACATATTTTTTCTAATGAATACAACATGAAGAGAAGGACAGAGAAGAAAGAAGAGTCTTGGCAGCATGCTAGTCCCTCCTTCTATCTGTTTCTAAGACCCAGCTGCACGCATGCTCTTCCCATGGTTTGTTCGATGCTTCCATGGGTCCTCTTAGTTAATAAATCTTCCCTTTTGTCCAAGCCAGTTTGATTGGGATTTTTATCACTTGAAAACACAATAATCTCCACAACTTCCTATTCAAATAAAGTAGCTGGTTGTAACTGTAACAGCTTTCTCATTGTGCACATGGCTGGTTACCCAGGTTGGAAGTAATGGCTAAAGGGTTCAAGGTGTCTTTTTGGGTGATGAAAACTTTCCAAAATTGAGGGTTGTGATGGTTGCATAACTCTGTGAATACACCAAAAGTCCTTGAATTGTATACTTTAAATGTATTGCTTACATTTACATTAATTTATTATTAATTAATTTAATTTAAAATGGAATTTTATCATAGGTAAACTATATCTCAATAAAGCTGTGTTTAGAAACTATTATAAGTTATAGAATTGCCATCTGTACCTATAAAATAGTTAGCAGGAGACTCCCGTTATGGCTACCCGAAGCCAATTTAAACTCGGGGTCCTATGAGAGTTGTGATCAAGACGACTGACATCATCCCCACAGAAGACAAGGCGGGCTGTGTTCCTGCGACAACAGAGCAGCCATGCTGTCCTGAGAGGTCGCCAGAAACAATCACTGCGGCCGGCCCCCGGGTTAGCCAGAGAGCTGACAGGGAATCAGTCACATGGTCCCTGTAGAATACAGATCTGCTCCAGGGAACATTTTCAACACAATGAAAGCAGGATAACAGAGTCCTGAGAAACATCAAGTTCGCATTCTAATAGAAGCATTCGGTTTTCCTTCACGTACACTTATCATCAAGAGCACCCTGAGCGCAGGTTAAAAAACAAAGGCTCGCTTAGAAGACAAGCCCAGAAAATCAAGAATCATGCAGCAGTTAGTTTGATTTCTGCATCTGTACTTATTCATTCTAACATTTCCTGGAAGCCTTCTGTGTGGGAGGGCTGTCATCATCCCTGAGTGTACAGAGAGGATCAAGACAGGCCCATCCTGGCCGGCGTGGCACAGTGGTTGAGGGTTGGTCTATGAACCAAGAGGTCATGGTTTGATTCCCAGTCAGGGCAATGCCCAGTTTTCGGGCTCAATCTTCAGTGTAGGGCACACAGGAGGCAGCCAATCAATGATTCTCTCTCATAATTGATGTTTCTCTCCCTCTCTCTCCCTCTCCCTTCCTCTCTGAAATCAATAAAAATATATTTTTTGAGAGAGAGAGAGAGAGAGAGAGAGAGAGACCAACAGGAGGAGCTCATGGCTCAGTGGTGGAGTCTGAAGTTCTCAGGTAATGACAACCCATTGTGAGAAGTGCAGTGGGGCATGGGGTGGAGCGGGGCTCTGCGGGGTGGGCTTTCAGAGGGAGTCTGCCTGGGGCCGCCAGAGGTAAGGCTGTTATGGAGTGGCTACTCATGGCTAATTATCTCAGCCGCCACTTTCCCACCTGTAAAGTGAAGCCCAATTATAGGACTTAAGAGATAATTGCACCTGTGCACTAACTGGTCTGACTTCAAAGAGACACAGATCAGACCGATATGTCATGCTGTGAGTTAGCTCCCTTAGAAGACTGAGACCTGATAGATACATTTCTGGAAGCAGTTACATAAATACAAGAATTCTATTTGTATAATCAGATTTGTCATTCATTTATTCACCCAATAAATATTCATTGAACATCAATTATGTATGCCTCTCAAACTGGAATACACAACAGGGCGAGCAACAGTGTGTCAGAGGACATATAGACTCGGCCATTCAGTATTGCATATTTTGTCAAAGCATTAAATTTACCCAGTGTAAGCAATTCAAAGCATTTTTATGTTAAAACAAATGTGGGCATGCTACGGAGAAAGATGAAAGTGCATATGAAGTTTTAGGATAAAGCCTTAGGGGCTCATAGTGGATTTCTTTAATATGTCTTCTAGAATTCAGGAGGGGCGGTTTGCTCATTCTCACCTGCCATTAGTTTTTTCTTTCTTTTGATTTTTCAATTATAGTTGACATTCAATATTATTTTATAGTGGTTTCAGGTATACAGCATAGTGGTCAGGCAATTATATAATTCATGAAGTGATCTCCTGATATTTTCAGTACCCACCTAGCACCATACAGAGTTATTACAATAGCATCCACTGTATTCCCTATGCTGTACTTGACATCCTCATGACTATTCTGTAACTACCAATTTTTACTTCTGAATATTTTCACCTTATTCACCCAGACCTCCAAACCTCCTCCCATCTGACAATCTTCTGTTTGTTCATTCATTTATTTTATTCTTTAGATTCCACATGTAAATGAAATCATGTGGTACTTGTCTTTCTCTGTCTGGCTTATTTCACTTAGCACAATACCCTTTAAGTGCATCCATGTTGTCACTAATGGTAAGATTTCATTCTTTTTTTTAAAATCTCTGCCATTCATTAAACATCAGTTATTAAATTAGTGTCTTAAAAGATGTAAAATAAACATCCTCCAAGTGTGTATAATCTGAGCTGAAACAAAACAATGAACAAATGAATCAAACAGAAGTCTGTGGTGTATTTTCTGAGACGTGTGAGAGATCGCTTCTGTGTCTGCAAAGTCATTTTATATTAGACTCCTGCTATAACAGAATGATGAAAAGCCAATCCAGGGAACCCACTAGAGCAGTGGTTCTCAATCTTGGCTACACATTAGAATCACCTGGGGATCTTTTTAAAATCCTGATTTATGGGCCTCATTCTCCAGAAATTCTGTTTCTTTTTTATGGGGTGGGGCCACAACATTAGTTACAAAGAAACAGAATTTCCGAAGGATGAGGCCCAGAAATCAGGATTTTAAAAAGATTCCCAGGTGATTCTAATGTGCAGCCAAGGTTGAGAACCACTGCACTAGAGAAACCTGGAGAAGAAAATGAAATTCAGCAAGCAGCTCATTAAGGAAATAGATTCACAAGTAGCAAAGGGTCCTTCTTACACAGTTCAAAAGCTCACATCTGCTAAGGTGATCAAGGCATGTGGGCTTGGAAGGGTGCAGAGGGTTACAAAGAACAAGGATTGGGGAAAGGCATCTAGAAAAGGAACAAAGTCAGGGAAAGAGTAAGGTTGTATTTGGGGTTCAGGGAGTGACCACTGATCTAAAACAGAAGTTTCGTCAAGCATGCTAGCACAGCCTAATGAAGGGACCTTAAAACCAAGGGCAAAGAAAGTGAAATGTACCTGCCGCTTAGCACGTGCCCAGGTGAATTCTGCTGACTTGCAGGAACAGGCCAAGGAAGATGTGATCATGTGCTCCTCTGCACCCTGGCAACAGTCAGCTTGAAATGCTTGCAGTTTGCTTCTTCCTCCTCTTCCCTCTCCTCCCTGCCTATTTGCGCCCATTCCAGCACACATGTGGAAATCATTTTTGCAATACCACGCACACCACGAGTTTCATTCATTGCCGTTAAGCCCAGGAATAGTCCTGTGTGGTGAGGACTCATCAGAAATGAAATAACTTGTGCTGGTGGAGAAAGAGGAAAAGGGTTGGGGTTGCGTGCGTGTGTGTGTGTGTGTGTGTGTGTGTGTGTGTGTGTGTGTTATAGCCCTGCAAGTTTGTAAGTTTTATGTCATCATGGTTGGTAGACTGTCCACTTGCCCTGGGAAGGGACAGAATATCTTGATTAATCCAGTTCTCCGTGTTTTGGCATACAGTGTGGAGGTTTGCAGGAGTTGATAAATAGCACCCTTCTCACCCACCCAATCTCTGAACCATCTGAAAGATACAAAGGAAGTGGGCAGATGGAGATAGAGTAATTACCAGCTTGATTGCTGGTGAGAGCTGAATGGGAGCAGGTGGATTATATGCAGTAACAATGGATGTCCTAATAACCAAGCCCATGAATTAGGCTGACTCAGACAGGCAGACACAGACACCCTAGAAAACCCCAGGTCTCGCCCACCTGGGAGAGCCTGTATTGGGTGCCCAGATACAGGACAGAGCAGCTTTCTACTGGCCCATCCCGGAGAGAAAGGGAAGAGGAAGGTCTGGGTGCTGTATGCCAGCATCTTCCACACCCAGGGAGAGATTTGAGCGAGGTGGCTAGAGAGGACATGTGTTATCCTATTAAGTGTTTCTAGGGACCCAGACATCTCCGCTATGTGGCAATACCGACCATGTGTGCACTAGGTCGTCTGTGTAACGGGGAACTTACTAAGGCCAACTTGAAACAAGCGGCCCATTGAGCAAAGGTGCTCGGGGAGCCCAGCTGGTCCTCGCCTGGTGGTAAAAGCTGCAGCGCACCTCCTGGTCCCGGGAGGAGTCACTTCATCAGCCCCTCTTAGCTATGAAGTGTGTCGGCCAGGAAGCACCGGAGGAGGACCAAGGGTGTGTCAGAGGAATCCCGGCACTGCCTTCCTGGAGATCTCTCCACAGGTCGCTGGGGAGGGATGGGATGAATTTGCATAAGGAGCCCAGAGTCTTCCGGGAGAGAATGAACTGGGGCCCCAACACGCCAGGGAGCCAACACCTGCTTTCAGAAACCTAAAGACGAGCTAACTGGCTGGAACAGCATCACTCTTTTCTAAGAGATAATAACATTTGGGAATACAAAGCAGATCATAGCGGAAAGGTCTTTATCTTTTATTTCTTATTTTTAAAACAATACTCCCCACCCCCCCAGGGAGTGGCAATTTGTAACAATAAAAACAAAAGCCTAATGATATATGATGCTTTTCCTGGCAATATATATGTATATGTATATACAATATTAATTTGACAATATTAAATCCGTAGTAATAACCATGAAAAAGGGCCGTAAGTAAATTGTATACCGTAACAGAAAAAGGTGGGGTTCTAGGCCAATTTGACAAGAATGCTGCCATCTACAAAGGTAACAGAAATTGTAATATAGCAGTACAAAGGGGTCTTAGTGACAAAATGGTTACTATGTGCTGTCAGTTCAAACAGTATTAAAGATTAGATGCTGTCCAAGAAAAATAGGAAATGTCCTGAGATGTTACAGCTTGCACATGAGTGATCGAGATTTCCCCAAATTTGACCATAAACCTCTGTATTTGTGCATAACGGACTACACATGAATTGTAAAGCTGAGGAAATTTCTTCTCAACTGTCAACAGCAAACAGATTTTGGTGAATCGTGACTGAAGGGAAATCTGAATTACCTTTCTATTCTCACTATAGAAAATATCATCCCACCAAATCATCTTTTGAAGAGGCAAGCAAAGAATTTTATAAATATCGGGGGAAAGAGTGTTAGAGAGGTGTGTGGCCGCCAATTAATTAAAAATATTTTATTTTTCTGGACTGTGCGGTGTCTGTGGTAGCTGTCAGCTTTTTAAAATTTATCATTTATTTTCTCACTTGAAAATACTCTTTCATACCTGATTTTTGTATTTGTAATGTTGTATTCTTTCATCTTAAAGAAGATCCCCCAAACTGAATACCTACAGGTCCCACAAAACCAGGACCTGACCCTGGATGTAAGTTAAAATGGCAACATACTTTCTTAATAGGAAAAATTGGGGGCCTCTTTTTGCAGCCTTTGGGGGGCACTCAATCAGACCCTGACCACTGAGGTCACACGACCGGGGTTGTACTGTGCCTTGACCAGCAGGTGGCAGTGAGGTACAGCAATACCAAATAAAAGCCCCAGCTGCCATCAAAAATAGCTGAGAGATAAAGGTTATTTTTGCATACTGCCTGGTGCCAGATGTTTTACTTTGGTGTTTTGGAATATTTTAGAGGAAGAATGTTCTAAGAAAGATATGAAGCATAAATATAGCTCCCCTCACCAGTTAAAATGTACTTAAAAAGTCATATTTAATAGCATGTAGACCCCACCCACTCACCCATATTACAATTACTTGGTTATACCACCATGAGCACCATGCCTCAGAGGTTTACTCCACCAAAATGAGTTTCTCCTAAGACGAGTTTATTTTCCTTCCTTATTACCCTGCAGGCGAGGTCATTGTTTTTCTACTTAAGAACCGCCTCTTCTAATCTTGAAAAGCAAAATTAATTTGCAGGATCTGTTGCATGCAAAACTAAAAGAATTTCATGTTAATAAAGAACAGTCAAAGCGATCACAGCAGCACCGTGGGCCATGGCAGGCAGAGAGGCCACAGTCAGTTAAACGCCGGGGTCCTTTCCAATGGTGATGCCCCAAATCCTGGGCATATCTCTTTAAAGATAGCAGCTAGTGCGTCCATGGGGATGGCTCTGTGCCAGTCACTGTTCCCTGTCTTCACCGTGTTTTATTAACTTGAATAATGCTCACAACAATCCTGTTCGGGGGCGCTGTTATTATCTTTGCTTTCAGACGAGGACACTGAGTCACAGAGAGGCTAAATAATGTACGAAGACCATATACAGCGAGGGGCAGAGCTGGACTGAGTCTAGGCAGCCTAGTTCATGAACCAAGGCACTTAGCCACCTGCTACTGCGTCACGTCCAGTCCTATTTTTATCCCTTCCAAAGAGAACATCATTACAAAACAATCAGTGGAACACAGCCTGAGAACAGGACGATGAAGAGGATGCTGCCACCAAGTCTGCTCCTCCCCTCCGTGCCGAGAAAGAGAGAGGAGAAGGCCACCTCGCTCACTGTTCTCCCACAGGGACTGACCACGGCAGCGGCCAGCTCTAACCCCCCACGCCCGTGTCTGCTCTGCACTCCCCTGGAGTTATCCAGAATCTCTCTTTCCTTCGCTGTGAAACTCTGAAAGAACAAACTGTACTCACACCCCCACCGCCTAGTCATGCACTCCTTTCTCAATCTGCAGCCGCGGTCCTGCTCCACCCGCTCCTGGGAAGCTGAGCTCAGTGAAGTCACCAAGAACCTTGCATTCGTCAGCTCCACCTCTCCTAGCCTCGGCTCCCCCTGCTCCCCCGCCCCCCGGGTGTTTCTACATCTCTGCCCTTTCATCCTTTCCCGGTTGGCTGAGTCCCGCCTTGTCCCTGTCCTCTCTCATTCCCCACCTCTCCCTGACCCTCATCCTCCCGGCCCCAGCTTAGAGGCAGAGGACTCCAACGCTTTCTCGTTCCCGCCGACGCTCGCCTTTGCTCCCAACTCATCTTTGGGTGTCTCCACTCGGACCATCCCAAGTAGTGCCTTCTGACCACCAACTGCACTGCTTTTCTTTTCTTTTTTAAAATATATATATATATATTTTACATTTTTATTGATTTCAGAGAGGAAGGGAGAGGGAGAGAGAGATAGCAACATCAATCATGAGAGAATCATCAATTGGCTGCACGTCCCACACTGGGGATCAAGCCCATAATCCGCGAATGTGCCCTGACCGGGAATCAAACTGTGACCTGGTCATAGGTTGATGCTCAACCACTGAGCCACACCGGCTGGGCTGCATTGCTTTTCTTAAATCCCCTATTTCAGCCAATGGCATCACCCTTCACCAAAGCTAGATACCCCAGCGCCTTCTTGCATCACTTCCCTTCCCTCAAACCCGTCTGGTCTGTGAGCTCCTCCCCTGACCTGTTTTCAGGCTGCGTCCCCCTCCGTCTCATTCCCACAGCCCTTATTCATCTCTCATTCCCACAGCCCTTATTCATCTCACGGTCATCCAGTCCATCTTCGCACAGTAGCAGTGTCTGTGAGCTTCCTGTCCTAATTTGGCTATCGGTTTACCGTCATAGCCCCTGTCCCCATCCCCACCTCCCAGCTTCCACTCTTTCACACTTCTCTTCCTCAGATGAAGGCTGTGACGTGGCTGTCCCCCGGTGGCTCCCCACTAAGAACATATATGTTCCTTACACTCTCATTAGGGACTGCTGCCGCCCAGCCCCAGCTCGTGTTTGTCAGCTCGCCTCTGGCCACGATGCCCGCTCCACCCCCTCCCTCGGGCACTCTGTGCTCTGGCGGCACAGCTGGACCGGGCAAAGAACACGCCAGCTAGGCGGGCAGCCTGGGGTCACTGTCTAACGCTACCACTGCTCGCCACGTGACTTTAGAACAGCCCGTGGGCCGAATCCGGCCCGTTTGAAATGAATAAAACTAAAAAAAAAAAGACCGTACCCTTTTATGTAATGATGTTTACTTTGAATTTATATTAGTTCACACAAACACTCCATCCATGCTTTTGTTCCGGCCCTCCGGTCCAGTTTAAGAACCCATTGTGGCCCTCGAGTCAAAAAGTTTGCCCACCCCTGCTTTAGAACCAGTATTTAAACTCTCTACACCTCCGTTTCTTTATTTACAAAATGGCTGCAATGATCTTTCCTAAAAAGAATGGCTATTCAATGAATAAATGTTTCTAGAGCATCTACTGTGTACCAAATGTTGTGCTTAGAGCTCAATAAATATTAGTTCCTTTTCTCTACAACTTCCTCCTCAGTTTTGTATTTTTAATTAAACCAATTGGGGTGACACTGGTTACTAAAACAATCTAACCTCCTCACCTTTGTTTGTTTGTTTTTTTAATAGATTTTATTGATTTTTTTTACAGAGAGGGAGGGAGAGGGATAGAGAGTTAGAAACATCAATCAGCTGCCTCCTGCACACCTCCTACTGGGGATGTGCCCGCAACCAAGGTGCATGCCCTTGTCTGGTACATGCCCTTGACTGGAATCGAACCTGGGACCCTTCAGTCCATAGGCTGACACTCTATCCACTGAGCCAAACTGGTTAGGGCCTCCTCACCTTTGTTATGCAGTTCTTTCTACCTGAGCAGACTTCAGTGCTCCCTCCACCCCACCTCTCTCCCCCAAATCCTTCAAGGCCAGCTTCCGCAGTTATTTGTGGCAAATAATTAGTGGAGGAGGTGAGCTCTCAAGGTGAGGTTCAGCGATCCTTCCTCAGTACTAGGAGCCAGTGTATTTTTTTTGCTGTTTTGTTTATACAGTATATTTTGTTAGCTTTCTAATGCATTCTTTCCTTCTCTAGACTGGGTGGGAGCTCTTTGAAAGTAAGAATGATGTCTTATTCTTAAAAACCGTGTTTGCATCTGCTGCATCTAAATATGTACAGAATACATTCAAGAGGGGGAAATGCAGTGTTATCTACTATTGTTACCAAGACTTCACCACTCTTAGTGGGATTCTCTGGAAATTATTTATAAATACTCTGCATTGATGTGTCCAGAACATTTTCAAATTGCCTTTCATATTATGCTGAATAACTTCCTGCCTTGATACAATAAAACCTTACTTTGCTATATGAAGCTCCAGAGAAAAATGGGCTCTGAATGGGCTGTCTTTGTTTTTTTCTAATATTTGTGTTGGAAAACAGTTGATTAGTTACCTAGAAAATAGTCTTTGCTGAAGTTTGTGTGTTATTTTGGGAATTAATGGTGTAGAACTGTATGGACTTGTTTCTGCTAATATTACCCACATTTTTGTTACTTGGGTGATTTTTTGTGTCTGCCTCCCCCCTTCACCACCCCCCTCTAAAATGTAAATGTTCAAAAAGTCAGCAATCTTGTCTTTCTTGTTCATTGTGCTGTGTCCCCGAAGTCTAAAAATCATGTTTAATAATATTTGTTGGCTAGATGATGAAGAAATAAATGTATACTGTGTTTTCATTCTTAACAGAATGTAAATTATTAAAATGTGAAATATGTGCACCAGGATATTTAAGGAATTGGTTGAATCATAACCTAGATGGCCCAATATTTGCAGATATCTCCATTTGTATGACCCACTAACATCTCAACATATCCTGCCTAATGTCTATTTAAGTTTCTAGCCCACACATCCTACTCCTTTAGACCCAAATCCCTCCCCCGTTTCTTTTCTTCTTTGAAGATGCCTTGCTTCTTTCCTTACTTGGAAGTTTAGGCCATCTAATGTGACCTCCTCTGCTTCCTTCTTTTCTGTTTCAGAGTTAAGTCATCACTGACTGGGCCCACGGTTCCCTTTCCCAGCCGCACACTGTGTCACCCCTACATTTCCTCTTTCCCAGAATCCTCTGTCCAGCACCACAGGCCTGGCTCCTTCTCATCCCTCACAGCTTATCACAGAGGCCTTCTTCTCCGCAAAGTCTTCTTGGATCTCTCCAGCCGGAAGCACCTCTCCCCTCACCTGACCTATCTCAGCACTTTACATGTTATGCCCAGATTTCAAGATCCCCAAGGAAACCACACCAGGGAACCAGCCAGTCCGATGCAAAAGCAGAGGGTCCTTTATTGAGCTAGCTAACTCGACTCCGCCTCCTGGCCGTCGCAGCCCCCACCGTGGGAAAAACAGGGTTTTACTAGGGGGTGGAGTCAGGGGAGGGGAGCTGACTGTGGGCCCTGCTGATTGGCCAGGCGCCAGTCGGGTCTTCTTACACAGGATGTGGTCATCTCTATGGTGCGCACGTCCCTTGATTGTCATTGGTTAGTTTAAAGAAATCCCGGGCGTGGCCAGCAGGGGCCTGGGCTTCCGGGAAGAAGGTACTCTCCTGAGCACATGGCGGCCGCCCCAACATGGAGGGTACGGGGCAAGATGGAGGGCATAGCCCTCGCCCTTTCATTACATACGTTCCCTTTAAGGCAGTGGTTCTCAACCTTCCTAATGCCGCCACCCTTTAATACAGTTCCTCATGTTGTGGTGACCCCCAATTTCATTGTTACAAATTGAACACAATTAAAGCATAGTGATTAATCACAAAAACAATATGTAATTATATATGCGTTTTCCGATGGTCTTAGGCGACCCCTGTGAAAGGGTCGTTCGACCCCCAAGGGGGTCGCGACCCACAGGTTGAGAACCGCTGCTCTAAGACATCTTAACAAAAACAAGGCCCACTTTGTGCGAGCAGGGCACTGTGTGTGTTGGGAAGGTCACAGCGCATGGCTGCAGCCCTTGAGGAGCTTACTACCTGGAAAGAGGCCCAATAAACGACCAGGAAACAGTATCACCAAGTGCGCTCCCGAACGCTTCTTAGAACACAAGCTGCCCAGCGCGGGTCTTTGGTTTCCTCATGTCTATACCCCATGGAGCATCGTTGACGGTGCCATGCACGGAGCGAATGCACGTTCCTGCGTTACTTGACAAGGTTCTGGCTTCCTGCACACAAAGGTGCTTGCCTGCCCTTCACACAACATTGTCCAAGGCAGTCCTCCACCATGGTTCCCAGAATAAGGCAAGCTTCCCTGTGATCAGTCAGCAGGTGTGCTAAATAAAGAGACTGTTCCTTCTTGTTTTTTAAATTTAGCCTGGGAGAGGGAGGACTGGAGCAGAAGAGGGGAAAGAGGTGAAGGAAGGATGGATAGTTGAGATCTGCTAAATAAAACCTGGAAACCCCTGAGTTGGCAGATGGTTATTTTCCATAAGAAAAAAAGGAAGGGAAAGAGAGCGGAAAAACCAATGGGGGGGGGAGGGGGGTGGTGGGGAGGGGGTGGGGTGGCGAGCAGGGAGGGAAGGAAAGGAAAAGAAAAGGAGAGGAGCGTAGAACCACCTGGCTGGGAAGAAAGCGCTGTTGGTATGCTGGTCAGAGGCTAACTGGAAGTTTTTTGTTTTGTTTTGTTTTTAATGAGGAATGTAAGTGATGTTGACGTTGTTTTTTAAAATGCTTCCCAAATATATGCCACAACATGGATGAAACTGAAAAACATTGTACTAAGTGAAAGAAGCCAGTCACAAAAGGCCACATGTTTTGTGATTCTATTTATATGAAATGCCCAGAATAGGCAAGTCTATAAAAACAGAAAGTAGATTAGTGATTCCCAGGGGCTGGGCGGGGAAGGGATTGGGGAGTGACTACGAAAGGGCCTGGGTCTCTTTTTGGGGTGATGTGATGTAAATGTTCTGGAATGAAAATTGGTGATTGAGCTATTTTGAGAATGTTAGGATCCCCAAAGGTGGAACGCACAAGGCTGAAAGGGGCAAAGAATTAGGAATTTATTAGGTCATCTGGCTGAGCTCCCCAATGGCACCAGCACCCAGGGACTGGGAGCCAGAGATTTTAAAGGACTTTAGGCGGGCTTTTTCTGGGCAGAGAATTCTCTGAGTGGGTCCTGAGGGGAAAGATAATGAATGGTCTTAGCAAGGGAAATGTAGTCTAAGCAAAAGGGAATGTCGGCTGTGAAGGGGTCTAAAAGTCAGTTGCCAGGGGAGGGGGTATCCATTCGATTATTTGATCAGGCCTAACAGTGAACATACTTTTAAAGACCACTGAGTAGTACATTTTAAGAAGGTGAATGTTATGGTATGTGAATTATATCTCAATAAAGCTGTGCTTTAAAAAGAAACTATTCTTAATAATAAAACTTGAACATCGAGGCAAAGAGGCCTCTCTCCAACCCACTAAGTTCTCTGCCAGCCTTCCCTTTGCCAAGCCCCCCAACAGCAGAAATCATCTGGCCAAATGGAATGCTAATACTTCAAGCTAAAATTAGGGAGACTTTTTTTTCTTATTGGAGAAACCATCCCTAAAGTCTATAGAGATTCATTCACGTGTCTGTTTGTTTTGAACTGGGCTGTTAGGTGGTCCTTAAGAAAAACAAAATTTTGTGTAGGTGTAACTTCTCACATTTACAATCTAATTAGGTAATGGAATTCACATAGCAAATGGTAAATAGTACAAGAGTTAAATAGTACAGGAGACGGCAAAAAAAAAAAATGAATTTCGTTGATTAATCAAGAGGCTATTTCTAACAACATTTTTTTCTGTCCAAAAAATTGGGTACCATCCAAAAGTCCAACATAAGGGGTGATTAAATTATGGCACTTCCCTTGAAGTGGAAAAGATATATATTTTTGAAGGAATATAGAATAATTTAGGAAAATGCTCATGAAATGATCATAGATGGTCAAGAAAAGTCACAAACAGCTTACAAAGTATGATCCCAACTTTCTCAAATACTAGAGGCCCAGTGCACAAAATTCCTGCATGGGCAGGGTCCCTAGAAGCTGCCACCTGCCAGCCGGGGCCTCCCTTCCCTGGCTGCCAGCTGCCAGCTGCCAGCTGGGGCCTTCCTTCGTTCCGCACCACCCCCTGATGGTCAGCGCATGTCATAGCGAGTGATCGAACTCCTGGTCAGACAAACTCCCAATGGAACATTTTGCATAATATATATATATATATATATATATATATATATATAGAGAGAGAGAGAGAGAGAGAGAGAGAGAGAGAGAGAGAGAGAGAGAGAGACTAGAGGCCTGGTGCACAAATTCATGCACGGGTGGGGTCCCTCAGCCTGGCTGGCGATCAAGGCCAGCCATCAAGGGAGGGAGGGGCCACGTGAGGTTGGCTGGCCACAGGATATTGGCTGTCAGAGCACACTGACCACCAGGGGGCAGCTCCTGCATTGAGCGTCTGCCCCCTGGTGGTTAGTGCCTGTCATAGCGACTTGTCAACTGGTTGTTCGGTTGTTCAGTCCTAACAGTCACTTAGGCTTTTATATATATAGATATTCATGGGTAAGTAGAGAGCATATGAGAAGGAAATGCTCAAAATATTTATAGATATAGAATTATAGGATATGAGCCTGTGGTACTTTATTTTAATTTTTCAATTTTATTTCAAACAGGAATGTTTAAATATCATAAAGAATTTAAAAGACACAGATAGGTATACGATGAAAAGTAATTCTCTTTCCATGTCCGTCCCTTAACCCTTCGTTTCCCTGCCCCAGAGGCAACCACAGATTCTTGGAGAGCAGCTCACGGCAGGGCTAGGATGGCTCCCTGGGTGAGCAGTTACCCTTGGAGAGAAGCCACTGAAGACTATTCCTTCTAGCTACTGCCCTTGCCACAAATTCACTCTAAAAGAATCTCAGCATGTGCCTTCCCATAGCAAAAAGCCTAGCCTGGTATTTTGGGATTCCTCTGGCCCCACAATTTTTCTCCACTTTGCTCCTGGTGCTTAATATTCTCTTTAACTGGAACAGAGATTCTCGTGCACAGTAGAGGTAAAAGTCTAAAAATGTCCGTGTTGGGTGGGCTCAGTATTGCCACAGACTTGTTATTGCACAGGTCACAGCCTGGCCATGGTCTAGCTCAGTGATGGTGAACCTTTTGAGCTCAGCGTGTCAGCATTTTGAAAAACCCTAACTTAACTCTGGTGCCATGTCACATATAGAAATTTTTTGGTATTTGCAACCATAGTAAAACAAAGACTTATATTTTTGATATTTATTTTATATATTTAAATGCCATTTAACAAAGAAAAATCAACCAAAAAAATGAGTTCGCGTGTCATAGGTTCGCCATCACTGGTCTAGCTGACTGCTCACAGTGATTAAATGGCTGTACCCAGTCATCTTCCTCTACCAGCAGTTCTCAACCTGTGGGTCACGACCCCTGAAAATGCATCCTGCATATCAGATATTTACATTACGATTCATAACAGTAGCAAAATTACAGTTATGAAGTAGCAGCGAAAATAATTTTATGGTTGGGGGTCACCACAACATGAGCTGTATTAAAGGGTCGCGGCATTAGGAAGGCTGAGAACCACTTGTCACAAGGGCCTTGTCCCTCTGGCCCCTGTTTCTCAGACTCGGCCATTCACATGCCGTCTACAGGATTTTGCTTCTCTACTATCCATTACTTAATTTTGTCTTTAAATCAACCCACTTTTTTTTTCTTAAATACATGTATTTGAAGAGAAATTTATATATTGCACGGTCGTTTTCGAATTCACAGTTGAATATGACTATGAATACTTTTCATGTGTTCGTGTACCTAGGGATTCCATATGAAACATTTAGTAATGCAGATGGCAGAGGGGTCGTGAAGGAGCCCTTTGGGGCTCTGTCAGCTCTTGCTGGCCCAGTACCTCCCTGCATGGGCCACCTTGCCCTCACCCCATGCACCCCCAGTGCTGTACTCACCGTGTTTTGGAACTTCTGCTGCAATGAACACTGCCTTCACTCGCTAACTTAATCTTCCTAAAATACAAATCTGGTGTCACTTTCTTGATCAAAAATTGTCACTGCCCACTGCACACCCCTGACAGCAGAAAGTCCAAACTCTTTAACTTGGCATTCAAAGCCTCTGCAATATGACTACCACTCTCTTTAATGTATTCATTTCATAAGTATTTATTTATTAAGCACCTATTCTGCGTCTTTCCCCCTTTATCTTCCACTATCATCTTTAGTGGATAAATAAAATACCACTTTAACATATTTTAACCCCAGGCACACTTCAACCCCAGAACTTGTCCTGCTGCTTCCTGTCTCTGGTCCTTCACTTGCACTCCATTCCTCCCTGTCACAGTGCCTCTCGCTGCCAGCCGCCTCCCTCCCTCCCTCTGTAAAATGCTGCCAGCTACAGCACTCAGCTCAAGAGCTTTCTCCTCCCTGAGGCCACCCCGCATCCCCCTGGGCCAGAAATAGTCTCTCCCTCTTCCTCTCTCCCATAGCCTTTGGCCGTCTACAGGGTGGTAAAGTGTGTCATAGTTACATTTATGTCTGCCCTTTCAAAATGAGTATGTTCCCCAAAGCCATCTTGCCTGACCAACCTCCCCACCCACGGTCTTGCCCAATCCCTTGCAACATTTAATAATGTGTCTTGAATTCACTTACTACGCAAACTGTCTCCCACTTTTAAAAATGCAAATTAGCCCCAGGACATACATGTATGGAGTTGTCACTGGTCCAGAGAAACCTGCATTGGGAGGTTTTCCAGAAGTTTGCTTTGCGAGCCACCCTTTGTGTTGTTCCATTGGCTCGCATGTGAGGGCTGGATGGGATTTTTCAAAAGACGAGGAAAAGAAAGCAGGGGGAAAGATCCATAAATTTTATCTGTGCCAACAGGTTGCCAAGAGGGAGAGTCCCTTGTGTGTCAACCATGGTGCCCATGAAAACAAAGGAAAAACATTCCCAGATGCTTGGCCACCGGGAAACTGCATCGTCATTCCCTCTTAATTGCTGCTGTCGCTGGAAGAGCCGTGAAGAGCTTTGCATCTTTATTTTTTGGGCTTTCAGCGATGTGAAACTTTTACCCTTTGAATTTTCCTTTCCCACTTAACAACCATAAAACTCGGCTCTAATTCGGCCTCAGTAAAGTGGCATGACGTTTATTCAGAACTTCTTAAGTGTGCACCTGCCCCATAGTGGTAAAAAAAAAAAAAAAAAAAATCATGGAGAGAGCATGAATTAAGCAAAACCACCAACCCTTCTTAACGTGTCGAACGCTTTGAGGTTTGAATCTTCGAATCTCCAGGTGGGAAGCCTCTGAGCTTGTTTCCCCTTCGGATTCCTTTGCTGAGATTCCTGCTGCCACCACCAACCCCAGTCGCTTCGGAGTTCTGCTTGCTCCTCCCTTAAGGGCCTGGCTTGTGCACATCCAAGAAACAGTTCCTTAACCTGAGCACAGTAGAGACAGGGTAGAATTTTCAGCGAGACTTTACAAAGTGCCAAAGGGAACACAAGGGAAGTAAATACAGAAAACATCAGCAACCTTCCAGTTCAGTGGCTCGCAAACAGGCTTCGCTAGGGGACATTTAGCAATGTTTGGAGACAGTGTGTCACCACTGGGACGATGCTATTGTCATCTGGTGGATAAAGCGTGCCATCCCTCCTGCTACAGGACCAGAGTGCAATGCCGCTAACCTTCCCACAATCCCCCGCACAGCCCCTGCAACAAAGAACTGTCTGGTCCAAACCATCAGTGGTGATGAAGCTGGGAATACCTGGTCAGAGGGAAGCGTGGTACAAGTACCGTCACGGATAGGAAGTCACGCATTCAACACGTTCTGGTAGCGGACCCCGTGCTAGGTGCCGGAGACAGTACAATGAGCAAGATAGAGAAGGACGATAAAACTGACTCCAAAAATTGGCAACTATCGTGAACTATGTGCCAGATACAATGTCATCGGCTCTATGAACATCATTTCAAATGATTATAACAATAATCCCATGAGTCGGGTACTTGAAAGTTGAGAAAATAGGATCAGAGAGATTAGGTAGCTTTGCCATCGTCGTGTTTTTATTATTGTTGTTGTTGTTATTACTGGTTTGAGAGAGAGAAGCATCAACTTGTTTTTCCACTCTTTTATGCATTCATTGGTTGATTCTTGTATGTGCCCTGACCAGGGATCCAACCCGCAACCTTGGCATATCAGGAAAATGCTCTAATCAACTGAGCCTCTGGCCAGGGCAGGTGGGTTTGTCTTAAGTTGCGGAGGCAAGACTCAAATGCAAATCTGCTTGAAGCCATACCGGACGCTCCTAATCCCTCTTGGGATATGTCCAGAGGCCCCTTTAGAGCCCAGGGCCCTTGCTCTCTGCCCCCTATCTGGTGAACACAGATTTTACATCTCTTCAGTGTCCAGCAGAGGGAGGAAGGTTGGAGCGGCAGAGGGGTGCTGACTCATGCTTCTCCTACTTCATTATTCCTGCCGAGGTGCCAACAGCAGATTGAGGCCCATTAACATTTATCAGAACCAACAGCCCAGGGAGAAATTGCAAACATTTTCAGAGACTTTCTACGTGAATTGGCTTTCACACCAAGCAGTCATACTGCGTAGCTTCTCACATCCAAAGAACAATTATCCAGTGCAATATACATTGTTCTAGAATATAAAAAAAGAACTACCCAATTTGTTTTATGGAGCTAACAGAACTGATAGCAAACCCTGGCATGACTAGCACAATAAAAGAAAAATCAGAAAACAGTATTTCTTCCAGAAAGCCTTTTGGCATTGCATAGCCAAATTAGGTAAGTGCCCTCTGGCTCAGAAATTAGCTGAGCAGACAGCCTGGGCACATTCCCACCCAGGTCCATGAGGGGAATGTCCATGGCCGGTCACGGCAGCATGGTGGCAGCAGGGAGCCGGAGTCCTGGGCCTCAGTCACCGGGCGAGTAGTTGGGTAAAAAAAAAACGTGGTGCAGGTGGAAACAACGAGCTGGACATACTCCTAGAAGCATGGGCTGGTGGTAACAACGTGGTGCTTAGTGAAAAGAGCAGGAAACATAACACCAGAGCGCCACCTAAATGAAAAACACATCACTCAAAGCAGCAACGCACACTTTCCAAAAGTACATTCACATGGAAATAAGTGTACGTATGAAAAGGGTGCTTATTGAGGACAATAGGGCTAGGATATAGGACAACAGGGATGCAGTCTGATTTCAACAGGTCCTAAGCCCATTTGCACTTGTGAATCCTTTCACCCATAAAAAATATTAAAAGTCGTATTTTGCAACTGCATTGGTATAAAGATAAGTATATTGACACATATATATATATAAACATCTTCTTTGACCTGCAAGCTCATTTTTACTTCTGATTTGAAAGAAATTAAAACATTTTCGTGGGCCCCTCAGAGAACTGTGAGCCCTAAAGCAGTGTGCATGTAATGCCTGGTGAGAAATTGGCTGTGGATAGATAA
Source organism: Myotis nattereri (assembly GCF_964212035.1). NCBI lineage: Eukaryota > Metazoa > Chordata > Mammalia > Chiroptera > Vespertilionidae > Myotis > Myotis nattereri. Next base: position 200,488,441 of record NC_138075.1, read on the forward strand.
ATGAATGAATGAGGTAGAGAGGTGCCTTGCATGAAGCAGGGATAATTATGTGCTACAAACTGAGGAGCATGAGTCATTCAGTCCTCTGCATCTGAAGTCTGAAAACCCTTCCAAAAAAAGCAATGCCTTAAGTGTGCTGGAGAACTCTGGTGTGTGGGACATTACTGAGACTTAAGGAAGTTAAATACCATCACCACCCCCCCCCACCCCCCACCCCACCTCCCCACCTCCCCACCCCCCAACCCCCAAAATGCTCCAGTTGAGAAGTGCTAAGTTCAGGCAATGAATTCATCGAGAGGACTCTGAGCCTCGGTCTGCCCTGGCCTGGCTGTCTTTCTGGTGCCAGCAGGACGAGGCTCCCACTGGCAGACAGGGTGAGGGGAGGGCTCCCTCAGCCTCCAGGTTGCACGGACAATCCAGGGAGCACGGTGGCCATGCTGGACACAAGAGCTAGGCTCTGATGCAGCTCGAAGTATAACTTCTGAACATCTAGATATGTGGTATGCAGGCTTTCATTGACACTATTGCCCTGGGCCCTCAAATATTAGGCCTGATAGTTCAAAGAAGGCTGATCCTACCGCGCCACATCAAAACCGGCCCTGCACAATCACAATCAGTCATTCAGCCTCCCCAGGCCCCTGCCCCAGGTGCCAGTCAGCCCTCCACACGCCTGGGCAGCCAGGTTTGGGAATCCCCTGCCTCACAGCCTCAGAACCATCACAGTGGGAGTTCTGTGTCCCCCACCTGCAAGGTTCTCTCTTCTGTTCCAGCCCAAGCCCCTGCTTTCAGGAAAACACACAGAGACACATATACACAGACACACTACATACAGACACATACATACACAGGAATACACAGGCACACATAGGGACTCACACAGACATACATACACAGAGACATACCTATAAACAAACACAGACACAAGGCACACACCGACATACACACACAGATGTACACACAGACATACATACGCAGAGGCACAGCCAGGTTACAGTTATGAACCCAATCTTTAGGAAAATCCTGCCTCAGGCACTGTGCTGATTTTTTCCCCATTTGCTCCCTCAAATCCATCCTCTGACCTTTTCTGCCATGCTCTGTGCCCGGGAGCTGACCCCTATGGACTCCACGCCCCGCCCTCCCCCCCCCACCCCCACCCCCCACCCCCGCCGGCTTCCTTGTCCCCCAGGCCTGCAGCTTGGGGAGGAATGGCCTGTAAGGCTGAGGGAAGAGGACACTCAAATGTCAGGCCTGCTGGAGGGACCCCCAGAGTGCGGCTCCACAGCGTAGGCACTTTACATGCATCCTCAGAAAAGTGTAACCAGATGACCACCCCTACCTTGATGAAGAAGAGTCAGAATTATCTGGATTGAGCTTAGAACAACTCAACCTGCACTGGGTTCTTGATGTTTCATACATGATTGTATTCGAGACTGAATAACCCAGCTTTGGGGAAATGTACCAACATCAGGCCATGGTATGCGTATCTTACTGAGGCCATGGGACCTACCATTCTGTCGGGTATAGTTTCCCACCTGGGGAATGAGCATTGACAACTCACCATCGCTCAGGCAGCAGATTAATGGTCTAACTCTAAGGCAAGTAGGCCAACGACGGAAGTGAGGAAGAAACGCCCTTTTCCCTCTGAGGATGGGAGGGAGACACTTGGCACAAACCCTGAGCAGAACCCTGAGGCACGTAGAACCTTCCAGCAGGGAGTGAGCGGTCCCCTCCTAGTGCAGAGAGAACTGGTCTGGTCTCTCTCTGCTGTACTGTGCATCCCTTTCGGGACATCAAATCTTCAGGAAACTATCCTTAAAAGGGAGGTATAGGGAACGGGAAGGTGGGCGGGCGGGCAGTATAACAGCATCAGTTAGCAGCAGAGGACCGCCTCAGCCAACAGAGAAGAATCCCTCAGGAGGCAGCCCCAGACGAAGCCACAGCTGGAGAAACAGATGGGAGGAACAGGTGGGAAGACATGTGAAATACACCCTGGGCATGGCTCAGGCAACGCTAAGGGGCTGAGAGGGACTCATTTCCAGTAAAAATAACCCGAGTGACAAGTAGGTGAGATCAATTAAGATAACTGAAAACAAGATACACATGAGTTCTACCTAATCTTGAAATACTCCTTCAATTTTACGAATTCAACTTCAAAAACATCACTCTAAATCATATATGATGGTTTCCATCCGAAGGTCACATAGTACAATTCTGAAATGGGTGGGCGGGCAATTAAAAATCATGTTCCTATATTTGAAAAAAAATGGGACAATTTTATACTCTCCAAAGCCCATTTGACTTGAAGCTATAAAAGGAGTCAATCCTTTTGAAAATAATCAAATGGGATTATATGGTATTTGATCAATAATCTCTGCTCATAATACTCCTTTCAAAGTGCATGCAGGCCTGCTGCTAATAACAGGCATGAATCACACAACCACACGAAGACTGAGCCAGGGGTAATTTTATCAGGTAATGAAAGTGAGAAATAGCCAGCCATTAGAATTGAGAAGCTACTTTTGTACAAAGTACAGCCTCAAAGTACAGGATCAGTGTGCTATATTCAGGCTGGAGCGACCTATGTATAAGCAGCAAAAGTAGGTAAATTTGATCTCAAGGTGAATGTTTCTACCACATGAAGCTAAGGAAGCGTTAGTGCTCAAAGCCAGCCTGGGCTTGGGGCAGAGCCCAAGGGCACCCATGCCACGCACAGCAGCTGACAAGAGTCTCCCCGCAAATCTCCCAGCCTCGCAGGGACTGTTTCCACTGCACAAGATGGAGATGGAATGAAGACTGAGTTCTCCTAGAGCTCCACATTCATCTTCATAACTACTGATCCAGAACTCATTCACTTCTTGGGAGCCAAATAAACCAACCCAGAAATTGCTATAGGCCCTGACTTAAACTAAGCTCATGAGCAGCAGTTCTGACCCATCAGAGCTTGGTAGACGTGGGCCCGGGGAATCCCGGTCCTGTGGTTCTGAAGTGGGCACCAGGCAATGGTACATTTCATAAACTTCTGCGATGATTCTGATAGGCTCTGAAATTTGAGAGCCACTTGTTCTGCGGAGTCATCAGGCATGAAGACCAGCTTTTGGAAGGGGCTGAAAAGAGAAGCAACGTTCATTGAAAACTGGCTGGATGCCAACAGTGAACATACATTATCTCATTTAATCTTCATAACAATCTTCGGATCAGGAAAAAAAAAAAAAGGAAATATTTTCTTAGGAGGAGAAATCAACCCAGTTGAAAGTAAGGCAGTAAGGAATACTAGATAATTCCTACAAATTAATTTCCCTTGGTGACTCTAGCCCAGTTAAATAATTAAACTAATTGTATTCATTTGTATATTTTCTTTCTTCTTTTGAAGATGATAAATAAAAGGAGAAACAAATTTAACATAGTTGCATAACTATAGCATGCCAGCTTTATATGTAAGCTTAATGAAACAGCAAAATAAACAAATAAACAAATAAATAGATAAGTCAGCAATAAGAATTAAGACCTTCCTTGGGTAAATGAAACTTGTTAAGCCATAATTTAATTGTGGCTTGGCATACACATTTTACTTTGTGTATGCCAACCAACTCTCTAGACATAGATTTACTCTGTTGCAATAGAAAAGTAAGAGCTCCTATATTGCACACTTTACACATAAACTCTCTAATTCAATAACATTTGTGTTTCTTCCTTTAGATGTACCAAATGCAGGGGAAGACGAATAAAAAACCTAAATTCCAGGTTGCCCAGGCACATTATCCATTTATTCTGAAGTCCAAATCTTCATTCTTGCTCATGCTGGAAGGAATGATTATTATTAAGAACTCTTTAGAAATATAGGCAGTTCTCAAATTGCTTTCCCCAGAATATTTATTCAAGCACTGCTCTAGAAAAGCTCACATTTTTTCCATTGTTCTTAACATGGGATGGAGTATTGGCAGTCCTGAGTTAGCATTTGGCATTTATACCCCATTGGTAGGTCTACCACCAGGAAAGAGAAATTTATACGTATTTTGAAACTTCAGCATGAAAATAGAGTTTGGCCCTTGGAAAGAAGGATGGAGTGACGTGAATGGGAAGTTTTCCAATATTTATTTTGGTATCCTTTCTGTTCTAAAGTAATTTTATTCAGGAACAAAAAAATTGAATTATGATTAGCTTAGTTTACTTACTAAATTATAATGTGTAATATCTTATATTTTATGTGTAATTTATTGAGTAGTTTAAAAATCTATTACCTGAGTATTATTTTCAATGTTCAAATTTTTTCCTATAATTGGAGCTATGTATTGCCAAACTTAAAGAAATCTGGTGTCTTTAGATTTTGCTAAAAGCTGGCCGAAATCTGCAGAAGAGAGAAAGGAAGAAGCATTTTGGAGCACTTACAGTACACAGGCACTGTATATGCAGGGAAACTCATAGATCATCTCAGAATCCTTGAGAGGTAGGGACTGTTGGCCCGTTACCGATGAGGAAGGTGCGGCGGAGAGCCGTCCAGTGAGTCGCTCACCCAGTAAGTGGTAGAACCACATGGAATTCAGTGTATTAAGCTCCATCGACTGAGCTCCTTCTCTTACATCACTCAAATGTCTGTGAGGGGCCATCAGCTGAGGGGGCCTGCAGAGAGTATGCTTTGTGCACTACTCTCGGATCATCTGGGGTGCCGAAAGGCCATTAATCCTTTCTCTGCCTCGGCTACCCATGAAAAAGCTTGTGTTGAAGAAGGGCAGAGAAAGAAAGCAGGGCCTGGCCGGAGTGGCTCAGGTGGTTGAGTGTCATCCCATGCACCAGGAGGTCACCATTTCACTTCCCAGTCAGGGTTGCAGGCTCCATCTCCAGTAGGGGGCATGCAGGAGGCAGTTGATCAATGATGGATGTTTCTCTCTTTCATCAATGTTTCTATATCTCTCTCCTCTCCCTTTCTCTCTCTGAAATCAATAAAAACCTATTTTTAAAAAAACAATGGAAAAATATTTTTTAGGAAAGGAAGCAGGTTCTTTTTCTTTTCTTTTTTAAATTTATTGATGAGAGAGAGAGAAACATCAATTTGTTATTCTACTTATTTATACATTCATTGGTTGCTTCTTGAATGTGCCCTGGCCCCTGACTGGGGATTGAACTCACAACCTTGGAATATTGGTAGGACGCTCTAACCAACTGAGCACCCCGCCAGGGCTTGGAAGTAGATTCTTAAGTTCACCATTGACTGTACCTACCCAATAGAAGATGGAATCATGGATGCTGCCAATTTTGAGTAATTTCTTTGGGAAAGAATCAAAGTGAATGGAAAAGTGGGAATCTCAGTGGAGGGCTGTAACCATTGAAAGGAGCAAGGACAAGATAAGTGTAATTTCTGAGGTGCCTTTTTCCAAAAGGTTTTTGAACTATCTCACCAAAAAATATTTAAGGAATAATTGACATGATTGGTTGCACATCATTGCTAACAGCAAAGATAATTACTCCCAGATTAACCAAGGTGAAGAAGAGGAGAAAAACGAAGATTAAAACTCATTTATCTGGAGTAGTTCGTATAAGTTCTTAATAAAATTTGGGTGGAAAAACACCCTTAACCAATCACCATGTATGATTGTGTCCTTACCATGTGAACCTGTTTCTGTGATTGTCTAATACAAGAGGCTCATGGGTGCAGGACCATTTCCCCACGTGAAGAGGGTCAGTTCCTTAGTCAAAACGTTTAGGTAGCCCTGAACCTCCCAGGCGGCCCTGCACAGCCAGGCATGAAAGCCCTCACAAGCGCAGGTCCTTCCAGCAGTTGGGTGCCAGTCATTGCATCCAAGAAGTGTCAGGACCAGAAACAGCATAGTAATGTGCTCCCAGGAAAGTGATTCTAATTCCCTCCTCTGCTATTTGGAGGTTTAACCTCACACCTGGTGACAGGGGTGGGCCCAGGACACAGACGTGGCCAACCATAGCACCATTTCCTTGAACACAGCCAGGGATCCAGGAGAAGGCGATGACCCAAGCAGGTTCAAACAGAGACCTTTGTTGAGCCTGACATCTCAATAAGGGGAAAGAGAAGTTCCAAGTCAGGAGGACTGACATTTAGGCTGCCAGTAGCCATCTTCTCTGCCATGACCCTGTGGAGAAAGCCTTTCTGCAAAATGAAGGCAGAGATGAGAAACAGAGAGAGCAACAGAGAGTTCAGGCATAGGCGCTGGTGCACCCAAATCCTCATCTCGTCCTGTGAGACACCCCAGGAACAGGCTCAGCTACATGAAGCACTATATCCCTTTCTGCCTTTAAGCCTGGGGTTGGTTTTCTGTCCCCTAGAATTGACAGAGCTTTGATAAACACACTTCCAGGAACATGGAGTTCCCTTGGTGGTCAGCCACGTCTCTAGTATCTCCCCCACCTCCCTTTATTGATTAAGGTATTACAAATGTGTGCTTACCCCCCCCCCCCATCCAGTATCTTTTTGACCTGATTTAGTTCACAACTGCCCCCAATGAACAACTTGAACTTGAACCATATTACCACACATACATCCATCTCTTGAATCATGCAGAAATAAATCACCCTGAAGAAACAATTGGCCCCGTACTCAGGTTAAAACATTTAGGGATCATGATTAAATGTATACAGGATAGCGATGCCATGTACACACCACACACAGCAATGATTTATGGTCTACCTGCAGGAGTGGCTACATCCCACATATGGAATGACAAATGAGGGGCCTGTGTGGTGCCAGCTGCTTCTATTTTAAATATATTTTTTATTGATTTCAGGGAGGAAGGGAGAGGGAGAGAGAGATAGAAACATCAATGATGCGAGAGAATCATTGATTAGCTTCCTCCTGCGTGCCCCACACGGGGATCGAGCTTGCAACCCGGGCATATGCCCTGACTAGGAATCGAACCGTGACCTCCTAGTTCAAAGATCAACCACTGAGCCATACCAGCCGGGCCCAGCTGCTTCTATTTTAGTTTGGAATATGACTTCATGGAATTTCAGCCATATTATCTGGTTTTGCTTTCAGGATAGCACATTTCGTATGTGCCTTTCCACGTAAGTTTACACTGGGTTTCGCAGCCCTGGCGCTAGTGACCTTTTGAACCGTGTGGTTCTTTGTTTTGGGTGCCGTCCTGTGTGTTGTAGGATGGTCAGCTGGCTTCCACCCACTAGATGACAGCAGCACCTCCTTTGGTGATGATCCACACTGCTCAGGCATTGCCAAGTATTCCCTGGGAGACAAAATTAGCTTTAGCCGAGAACCCCTAATTTAAACAGATCACCAAACTTGGACATTTGGTCTTTGGAAGATACTTTGTTTTCATCACTGTCTTAAAAAAACCCCACACACTAGTTCACTGGCTATATCTTTAGACTCCCAAATAACTAAGCATGTTTCTATTGCAACTACTGAATTTGGGCCACCAGTACGTGTCTGTAACTCATTTACACACACACACACACACACACACACGCACAGACACACATCGCAGGTATCTTTCTGAACATTCACTCTCATAGGTCCTCTGATTGGACTAATCAATATTTCACAATTGCCTCAGTCACAGTAACTGAAGTCTATAATAAAGACTTCACTTAACATCTGATTCCAGTGCCTTTCCCCCCCAAACTGACCCTGCCTGTCCCTATTTACTTCTGCACAGCACTGAAGCCAGCTCTCCATATGAGCTCACTCTCTGTTAAGGCTGCCAGATTTAGCAAATAAAGACGCAGAACACCCAGTTCAGTTTGAATTTTAGATAAACCATGAATAATCTTTTGGTATAAGTATGCCCCACATACTGCTAGACATCCTACGATGCACAAGACAGACCAACAAGAAAGAACTATGCAGTCTATCTGTTGCATGAGACACACCCACAATTTATCTGGAAACCGTGCATCTCTAGCCATTCCACCTTGAATCCTGCTGGCACGGGTCATTCTCACTAGTCTTTTCCCACCTGCTGCTTAGAACCACAGGGCACCCCCTTGACCAGAGCTGCCCTTCTGGAGAGTGTGCTGGTCAGTGTTCAGCCAGGGTCCACTCAGAAAATCAGAAAACAACTGGAATTTCAATGTCGAGAACTGGTTACATAGCTGGTTGAAGAGGCTCGAACAACAATCAGGAAACAATGAAGTAACTCACAGATTAGCAAAAGCATAAAGTTTATTCCCATCCCTAGGCTAGAGGGACAAAAAAGAGGAGGTGAGTTATTGGAGCTCAGGGCTCGGGGTCACCTGGCAGAGGTTGAAACTTGAACACGGACTGATCTAGCAGAAGCAGGAGACAGAAAAAGATACAGTCCCCACCTCCACCCGAGGAGAGCACCAGCGGGAGAAATACCCTGGCTCCCCCCACCAACCACTTTCCTAACAGTGCTCCCCATTTGCCAATCCCAGCCAGAAACCAGCCGAGGGACCTGGGCACTCCAGCCAGCGCCAGGCACTCTGAGCCCCCTGGCCCTGGTCCCCAGTGCTCCTTCTCCTCTTGTCAGGCCTGGGCTGTCTCTTCAGCTTCATGGAGCACAGAAGAGGGGGAATCTTTCTGTCTTTGGGATTCAGATGAAGTCTTGAGAGCTACTGCCTCACTCACCAGTGCCTGCTCCGAATTTAATAGTGAGAAGAGTTTTGCTGGTTGTTTTTTTTTTCAGTCCTGACTGCCTGTACTCAGTCACCTACCTAGCTCTCCTGTGATGAGTCACACTTTTGCTGTTCCATTTTTTCGGGTTCTGCTCTTCCTGTAAGTTGCTCCCTAGAGCTATTCACAAATGCTCTGGTTCTCCAGGGGCAGGCTTGTGGCAGCATGGCACACCCCACCTCCTTCCGAGTCAAGCGTGACCACGTGACTTGCACTGGCCGAAGAAATGTAAGCAGGAGTTAAAGCTTTAAGAGAAGGCACCTGATTTACTGCTTTTCCATTTTCCGCCTTTGGGACCATGAAAGCATTTGTCAAGATGGAGCACAGGTCCCTGTATTCATTTCCTATCGCTCCTGTGACAAATTATCACAAATGTAATGGCTTAAAGCAATACACATTTATCACCCTATAGCTTTGGAGGTCAGCAGTCCCAAATCAGCCTCCTGGGCTAACGTCCGGGTGTCCACGGGGCAGATTCCTTTGAGAGGCTGCAGGGAGGAATCCCGCCCTGGTGCTCGTTAGTGTCCTCGGCTGCCTGCACTCCTTGGCGCGCGGCCCTCCCTGACATGGCTCCAACCTCGCTCTGTCAAGGTCACATCGCCTCCTACTGCCTCTGACTCTCTCGCCTCCTTCTTTTAAACACCCACCTGCATAATCCAAAATAATCTCCCATCGCAAGATCCTTAACTCAATCACGCTGGCGAAGCACCTCTTGCCCCGTCAGGTACTAAATTCATTCACAGGTTCTGGGGACTAGACGTGGATGTCTTTCAGGGTTATTATTCTGTCTACACAGTCCCTGAGAGAGTTCAGTGGGCCGAGCCCCACCTGCCAAGCCCCACTAGACATGCAGTGTGAGTAAAAAATAGACTTCTATGGCATCGAGTCACTAGGATCTAGGGGTTAGTCTGTTACTGATGTGTGCTTTAGCCCACATGTACACCCTGTTTGTTTTCTATCTCCTGTTTTTATTTTAAGAAAATTTAAAAATAATATAAAATGTCGAGTACGATTATTTTCTGCATAAAATACACTTTAAAAATAGCCTACCATAAATAATCAATCTGTGAGCAAACCAAGGTTTGGGATTTTTGTTTGTTTTTGAACAATAGTAACTTTAGATCTGTAAAGTAGACTTAAAAAGAAATATTACATGCCTGGCTGGTGTGGCTCAGTTGGTTGGAGTGTCATCCTGTGCATGGAAGGTTCTCAGGTTCGATTCCTGGTCAGGGCACATGCCCAGGTTGCAGGTTCGATCCCCAGTCGGGGCCTGTATAGAAGATAACCAACCTATGTTTCTTTCACATTAATTTTTTTTTCTCTCTCTCTCCTTCTCCCTTCCTCTCTGTCTAAAATCAATCAAGCAATCAATCCATCAGTATTGCATATATTCTATAGCTTAACAAGTTTCTCTTCTGGAACTTGAAGATTCTCTTTGTTCCAAAAAGCTAACGGGTTAGCAATGTTGATTTACTTAGATGTTGAGCCGGGTGAAGGGAAGAGAGAAAACAACTCATTGAAAGATTACTAAATCCAGTCCTGTCTTTCTTAAAAGCTGGAAGCTGGAGCTTCCTGATAACTGAAATGAAAACACTTGTCTGAATTTCTGAAGTACAATCCTTCCCTTAATTCCTGTAATTATGTCAAAGGTCATACAAAGGAGGGTGATGGATGTCTCACAATCTTTAAGTGCAGAGTCCAAGCAGGGCCACCACCCACACCTCCTGTTCCTAAGTCAGGACACGTAGACGTGTTGGCCTCAGTCCCAGTCAGTAGTTACCAGGTTTTTGGCCCTGTCCCTCTAATCAGTAATGTTTTCAGGACTTGCTGCCAATCGTCGTACTTTCCCAAGGTGCGATGAGCCCTATAATAAGCGCACGAACAAAAAAATAAAAAGATGATATCAAGATGAAGTTTTGAAATGCCTTGCCAGTCAGGATGGTATGCTATTACATGAGTTAATATTTCAAAACACAATATGCCCTTAAGAGGAGATTCACATTAATGATACTAGATATGAATCTAGTAGGCGTGAACCATGTTCTTGATCATTGTGAATACTTCTGTCAGACTTTTTTTGTCAGATCTGATTTGATCCTCGTTATCTTTACCTTTTAATGTGGATAGCCAAGAGTTTGTTCTAGGAGTAAAAGTGTCCTTGTCATTGTTGTTGTTTATTTGCTTGTGCACATGTCATTGTTTTCACTTTAGTCCATGGTTTCTTTGCAGCACATCTTTTGAAGTCATTTGTCTTTTTTCATGGCGTTAATTTAATTAAAGCCAGTGAATATTCCCTAAAAATCGTTATGATCATAGAGCTGGGCACACACACATTGTAATACATCTTAGTGTGCTGACAGCAAATCAAAGCGTGCGGAAACACCAGCCAGCCCTCTGTGCCCTGGAGCTCCCACTCTTCCCGCGGGATGGCTCCGGGTGTGAAACGAACAGCTCCCAAGACCGTCTGACATTTAGACCAAGTGAGGCTGCCGAGCCAATGCGCGTATGTAACATCCCAATGTTCCTGGGCGGCCTGTGCCGTACCCTGTGGAACGTGAATATAAATAACTGAAATGCAGGTTTCTAAACAGAGCGATGAATGTGGGTATGTGACAGGTGACCCATACTTTGTTCAGTTAGCACTGTATTTGTTTGTTTGTTTTTAATATATTTTTATTCTTGATAGTATTACAGATATCTTCCATTCCCCCTCCTAGGCCTCCCCGCCCCACCCAAGGTCTTCAGTACCCTATTGCCCGTGTGCATGTATTTGAAAACAAATTACAAAGAAACTGACGCCCAGAGAGCCTGGATGACTTTCCTAAGCCCACAGCGGGTTCTTGGCAAGTAGGACCAGAAACCAGATCTCTGGGCCTCAGGAAAACACGCTTCCCATTACACCTCGAGTGAGTAAATTTAGCCATCTCGTGACCGAATGAAGTCCTGCTCGCCTCCTTTCATCGTAACGCTATGTGATGAGGGGGAAAGACTCAAGCCAAGAGCAAGGAGAAGAAACAAGGAGGTGACAGGTCCAGCTCAGGGGATGGGAGGAGACTTAGTGCTCAGCAAGGTCTGAGGGGGAGCATGTGCCTCTCAACCGTATCTCCAGCCCCGCCCACATTCCTGTTTGTCTCACTGACAAGGATCTTTAGACGGATCAAGGTTTCCAAAAAAAGAGTTCTTTAGTGCCTCTCCTACCGGATACTCCAGACATTATATTCAATGTCACATTGATTACATTGATACATATTGATTATATTCAAGGACAGCCCGACAGAAAGGTGTCTGGTGTGGCAATCCGTAAGGAATGGTAACATTTCCTTGGACGTGTAATAAGATGGAGATATTTGTGTTTCCCTCCTACACCAGTAGGGCTCAAATCAGGGAAGCAAGACCACTATGAGTATGATGGGATGCATTGTTTATGGTGGAGTTAGACCTCACACAATTTTGGGAGGAGCTGAGGAAGGAAAGGCCCAAAAAGGACCAGAGAAAAGTCTTAACCAGCCCTGATGCAGGGGGACAAGTCAAGCGTGCTGAGCTCTCAGCTGCGGGAGAGGAGCCCAAAAGAGCTGATGGGAAGTACCTGGGAGGCTGTCGGCTCTTGTGGCCTCCAGCTCTGTGAGCTCCCAGCAGAGCAGCTCATGGTGGGCCTGGGCTCACGGCTGGTCAGTAGAGCTAGCAGTTGGGAAGAAGATCTGGACTCAGAGTAGGAAAAGCAAGAGTCAAGTGGGGCCCACTGACTCCCCTCTGGCTGTCCCTGCTGCCTCTACCAAGCTTCAAATGTAACAGTACCCTGGCTGGTGTTTCTAAATGGTTAGAGCAGCTGTTCTCAACCTGTGGGTCGCGACCCCTTTGGGGGTCGAACGACCCTTCACAGGGGTCGCCTAAGACCATCGAAAAACACATATATAATTACATATTGTTTTGTGATTAATCACTCTGCTTTAATTATGTTCAATTTGTAACAATGAAAATACATCCTGCATATCAGATATTTACATTATGATTCATAGCAGCAGCAAAACTACAATTATGAAGTAGCAACGAAAATAATTTTATGGTTGGGGGTCACCACAACACAAGGAACTGTATTAAAGGGTCGCGGCATTAGGAAGATTGAGAACCACTAGGTTAGAGTGTCAGCCCGCACACCGGAAGGTCTCAGGTTCGAGTCCCAGTCAAGGGCCCAAACCAGGGTTGCAGGTTCGATCCCCAGCCCTGGTTGGGGGCATGTGCAGGAGGCAACCAATCGATATTCCTCTCTCACATTGATGCTTCTCTCTCTCTCTCTCTCTCTCTCTCTCTCTCTCTCTCTCTCCTTCCTTCCCTCCCTTCCACTCTCTCTAAAAATCAATGGAAAAAATATCCTTGGGTAAGGATTAACAACAACAACAGAGGTAATGGCTGCTGCTTTGTTTCTGGCTCTCAAACATCACACACAGTTTTCTTGTGGCAACCATAACTCTGATCCATACAGGACCTGTATGGGTATCTGGGAAGTGTAGTTCCATTTCACTAAGCTGACAAAGCCACCACAAATACTGTGGGATGGATACTGTGCGTCCGGAAGCACCGCTGTGATAAGCTGCTTGGGGTAAAGGGAAGACAGCCAAGGCTCTAGCTGCAGTTCCAGCCCTTGATCACTGCGCTGATTTCTGAAGACCTGGGGCTGTCTGCCTGCAGGGGTTGCTTTGTGTGTGTAATATGCTAGTTTCGAGCCAGACTGGCATCACTGAGGATGGAGGAGAGGCAACAAGGGACCCTGCAGGATTTCTTTGTTGTATTAAACAAAAAAAAAAACAACTTAACTTCCGTGGCTGAAAGTCTTTTTTTTTTTTTAAATATGTTTTTATTGATTTTTTGAATTATTTTTTTATTTTTTTAGAGAGAAAGAGAAGAAGATAGAGGGAGAGAGAGAAACATTGATGGGCTGCCTCCTACATGCCCCCTACTGGGGATTGACCCCAAAACCCAGGCATGTGCCCTGATCGGGAATCGAACCAGTGAGCTTTTGGTGTACAAGAGGACACTCAACCACTGAGCCACACTGGCCAGGATGGCTAAAAGTCTTTTTAAAAGAAAGGGTTTATTAGGCCATTGCTAACAAAAAATAAAAAATAAATAAATGCTGGTCTTGGTGAACTGAGTCTAAACCACTGGCAGCATGGCTAGGTGAGAAGACAGTGCGTCCTGGAGTATAATCCAGGAGTTTTATACACGGATTGGGGGTGGGGAGTGGGGAGAAAGACATAGCCGCTCTGAAAGGACTTCTCTTAGCTACAGACAAAGGGGAGAAGCTGACTTGGGGCTCGTTCTGGGATAAACGCAGCAGAGTCCCCGGCAGAGCATAATGCTCGGGTATGAATTAGAAGGGGGGGCTCCAGGGGACCCATGGTGCCCGGCTGGTCTCCTTGGCAGACATAGCCACGTGGGAATTCACCCTAAATTCCAACAGGTACGCGGGAAAGCGAGCAGGCTTTTGTCGGAGCGGGTGCAGTTACCAACAGGCGAGGAGTTCTGTCTCTTCCTCTCACTCCCTGGCCGCTGCAACTTGAATTTACATCTTAGTTTTCTTCCTTGTCAGCTGCCTTTGCCTAGAGCGGCGGTTCTCAACCTTCCTAAAGCCGCGACCCTTTCAGACAGTTCCTCATGTGGTGGTGGCCCCCAAGCATGAAATTACTTTCGTTGCGACTTCATAACTGTAATGTTGCTACTGTTATGAATCGTAATGTAAATATCTGATATGCAGGATGTATTTAGGCGAACCCTGTGAAAGGGTCGTTCGGCCCCCAAAGGGGTCGCGACCCACAGGTTGAGAACCGCTGGCCTAGGGCTTCCAGAAAGGATGCAGCTCTGCTCCCACCTTGATTTTGGCAAATGCTATGGCCGAAATATTTGTCAAATTCACATACTGAAAGCCTAGCCCCCAGTGTAATGGGACCAGGAGATGGGCCCTTTGGGGGGCGATTAGGTCAGTGATGGCGAACCTATGACACACGTGTCAGAGGTGACACGCGAACTCATTTTTTTGGTTGATTTTTCTTTGTGAAATGGCATTTAAATATATAAAATAAATATCAAAAATATAAATCTTTGTTTTACTATGGTTGCAAAGATCAAAAAACTTCTATATGTGACACGGCACCAGAGTTAAGTTAGGGTTTTTCAAAATGCTGACACGCCGAGCTCAAAAGGTTCGCCATCACTGGATTAGGTCATGCAGGTAAAGCCCTTATCCTGGGATGAGTGCCCTTATAAAAGAGGCCCCACAGAGCTCCCCGGCCCCTTCCTCCCCATGACTACAAGGAGAAAGACTGGAAGAAGGCCCTCCCCCGAGCATGCTGGCATTCTGATGCCACCCTTCCAGCCTCCAGAACTGTGATGAAACTGTTTGCTGTTTATAAGCTACCCAGTCTGTGGTCTTTGTTAGAGTAGCCAGAAGGGACCAAGAAACCACCTCATCCAGCAGCCGCTGCCAATAGCTGCTAGATATGGGGGCACAAAGGGCCGGCCCACTGGCCTCGCAGGGAGCACTTTGTACCACCATTCCCATCCCAGAGCTCCCCAGAGCTCGGCCGCAGCAGCGGAGGCCGACAGCTGCCCAGTTCCTTCACCTGCTCTCTGACTCTGCCCCCCTCCTTGTCTCCTGAGAGCAAGCATCTCTTCAGTAAGCCACAGGCACCTGAGGTCCTGTCTTAGGCTCTTCCTCTCAGAAGTCCCAATCCGAGATCCCTCTCTATTGCATTCTCCTCTCCAGCCACACTGCCCTTGACAAAGAGAAGAATCCTGAGATTTCCCAAGTTAAATTACAGCAGGCCCGAGGGCCGGAGGAAGAGAGCCGAAACCAACAAGAGGGCTCCCATGCCTGACTGTGTGTTTCACACAGCACAGGTGTAAAGCCGCTGCCGACTCAGTTCCACACCACAGCACAAGGGCAGTGGTTGCTAAGGAGGACAAGCCTCACCTGATGAACTCCAGGCTCTCCCAGCAGATCCAGGGCACTGTGTTCTGGAAGTGCGCTGTGGTGTCCTATTTTACTGTAGTGTGAGGCAATTGTCACAACCAGGTATCCGTTACAGAGAAAAATAGTCCACGGGCTGGGCAATTCCGAATTGTAAACGGTACTGCCTCGTGTTTCTAAAGTTTGCCTAAAATAGATGATGCTTTGAAAAGATATAGAGAAATGTGTATATGAGGGGGGTTGAGAGGGTCGGTGGGTTGGTTGGCTGTTTATTGGTTTGGTTTTTTAAGAAGTGGCTATTTCAAAGAGAGTTGTTGTTTTGTTCTGGAAGATTCCAGCTTTAGTCCAGACTTCCACTCTTCAGAGATTCAGAAAGAGTTTAGGGGCCTTTTTCCTTCCGGAAAAACAAATCAACTTATAGGGCAAAACTTCTAAAGACAGGTTAGCACAGCTGGGATGGCTCAGTGGTTGAGCATCAACCTATGAACCAGGAGGTCCTGGTTCAATTCTGGTCAAGGGCACATGCCCGGGTTGCGGGCTCAATCCCCAGTGTGGGGCATGCTGGAGGCAACCGATCAATGACTCTCTCTCATCATTGATGTTTGTAACTCTCTCTCCCTCTCCCTTCCTCTCTAAAATCAATAAAATCTATTTAAAAAAATAATAATAATAAAAAAAGACAGGCTAGAATGCTGCCTAATTGTGGAAGAAGTAGGTATGACTCTGACCATGAACTCAGCTGTGTTTACCATACTCACAGCAGGGATTCTGATGTTTTGTTTGCCTCATTATCCCCAGAAGCTAGAACTGAGCCTGACGCTTGGTAAGAAGTCCTCATTGGTTCTGAATTTCAAGCCTGCCTTTATCACAGCTGCCAGTGGGATCCTGGGCCAGTTTTTAACCTGCCTGTGAGTCAGTTCCCTCAAGGAAAAGAGACATGAAACAAAATGCTGTGAGAAGTACTGAAACATCCCCCATGAAGCACTTTAACACAGTACTTGTCATTCAATATCAGCGGACTTTAAATTATCTGTATGTAGCCCAGGCTGGGTAGCTCAGTTGGTTAGAGCGTGACCTCTATATACCAATGTTGTGGCAATAGGTGGAACAGCAAATTAATGCTTATCTCTCTTTTTCTCCTTTCCTCTCCCTCTCTAAAAAAAAAAATAAATAAACAGATAAAATTATTTATATGTATATTTTAAATAATGTTTTGCTTTAATGAAATTTTGATGTGGTAACATCATAATAATTAATATTCTCTTTTCTGAGCTTGTTAGTTCAGTAGGGTTGAGGTGAATAACTTTCACACATTTTCCTGACTGTGAACTTTAACCTAATCATTTAGAACTTTCTCGGACACACACCCATTTAATCTTGAAGATTTGTTGACTCTAGAATCAAAGATAAATGTGCTGCTGTAACTTGTCAGGAAGTCCTTACAGCCCGAGAGGTCAAAAGTTCTCTGTTTATAATGAAAGAAGGAAATAGGAAAAAAAAATGACTAAGCTGTACTAAAGATCAAAAATGGGCAGAAAACATTTTAAAAAATAAAGCCATTGGAATATTAATTGAAGTAGAGTATTAATCTAACTGAAAACCTACTTATGAAATCATATTTATCTTCTTTCTTTCGGTCAATGGCAAAGATAAATGTTGTCCTAAATCGTTATGTGTCCGATTTGTTTGAAGAGATGTATTTGTAGAGGCAACTTCTATTGTGTGGAGTTCTCCGGGGTCCTCACGTTTCTTTTCCTCTGTAACAGCCTCTGTTTTTATGGTGCTGATTTTCTGAGCGTCCAGGATAGGTGTCCGATGGAATGTCCCACCTTCGAGAGCAGCCTGGATTCTTTGTCGTGGTATTCAGATTGTTCTCACTTTTTCCATGTATTATCTGTCCTGTAGATACTCTCTGATACTTAGAAGGGCAAGGGAACAAAGCTGGTCTACAGACTGGTATAGAAATTTCTGAAGACTAAAGAGGGGAATGAGCAGAAATTAATGACCGAAGGAATATTTTTGGATTATCTCTAGATTTAATTCATTTGAGTAATCCTTGGATGAATGATCACAAGTAATTGAGAGCAGGGGGAAAAAAAGAAAAAAGAGCCTTGTCTGGCCTGCATGGCTCAGTGGGTTGAGCGTTGACCTATGAACCAGGAGGTCGTGGTTCTATTCCCGGTCAGGGCACATGCCCAGGTTGTGGGCTGGATCCCCAGTGTAGAGCGTGCAAGAGGCAGCTGATCAATGATTCTCTCTCATCATTGATATTTCTAGCTCTCTCTCCCTCTCCATTCTTCTCTGAAATCAATAAAAATATTTTTTAAAATATGTTGTTGTTTTTTTTAAAGAGAGCCTGAACAGCTTTCATTCTGAGCAAGGGCTAGGAGTTGTTAGACACAGGGCAGCTTTGTGAAAGGGATACCAATAGGCAAAGTAGGATTTTGGTTTTATTATTTTAGGTGGGGCTGTGTGGTACAAGTTCTCACTGGAGATTCCAGTCTTTCCGGAATTAGTGGAAAGCAGCCAGGCTTAGTTGCTTAGGAAACCAGCAATGTAAGACTGGTGAGTTATAAACTCAACTTGTTGCTAACTCGCAGTCACGAAACTCTTTTGAATCTTTGTTCAAAGACAGTTCATTTCAATGTGCTTTAAATGCTCGGGAAATAGCCCTAGAAAAACCTTTCTTCAAACCTTTAGGTAAACAAAAACTGTTTCTATGGTATTATCAAAATAGACTGGATACATTTCAAGATACTTCTGGCATTCATCTACTCACCAAATAGTCTATGTACCTTTTTTCTTTTATCCTCACCTGAGGAGCGGGGGGGGGGGGGGGGGGGGGGAGGGGAAAGAGAGAGAGAGAGAAAGAAAGACATTGATGTGAGAAGCACATATAGATTGGTTGCCTCTCGCAACTCACCCTGACCTGAGCCAGGACTGAGCATGCAACTGAGGTATTTGCCCTTGACCAGGAATGGAACCCATGATCCTTTGATCTGCAGGCCGATGCTCAAACCATTAAGCCAAACCAGCTCGGGCTTATGTACCTAGTTTTGTCAGGACCTGCACATATGGTAGGTGTGAATTTTAGCTCACTTCACTAAGGGTCAAAGAAAGCCATGTTCCTTTATGTCTCAATTAAAGTTGCATTTGTTCAGAGTCCCATTCACTCAGGAAACTCAATCTCGTGAGCAGGGTAGGGAGGTAACCCTTCTAGGGTCAAAAGAACGTATCTGGCACAGTCCAGAACCTGTTAGAAGGCCTTTTGACCATTATTGAGATGTACACGTTAAAATCCACATGGTCCCTTAACAGCAGTGGCCTGGGCCGACCCTAGAGCTTTTGGAGGCTGGACGCTGCAGCGTCTCTGCTTGAGGTCCTTCCGCAGGCCAGGGCTATGTCTCCACTACTCCAGGACCTGAGTGCACCTCCGCTGCCTCCCAGTTTCTTGAAAAGTTCAAATCTTCCCTCTAGGATCCATCCAGTTCTTCCTTTCTCAGCTGGGGCTTTTTTTTTTTCCTACAAAATTCTACACAGCTGTGATAGTCTGGATGCTTGTTTCATGCTTTATTTATGAACCCTCCTGTTCCTGTAATTGCAAAAGTCACTACCAATCCTGAAGTGGGAAAGGGAGACTACCTACAATTTGTTGGGCTGCTGAATGAGTGCAAAACATAAATCAATATCTCGATGTCATGTGGTTTTCCAGCCATAGCTGTGATGGTGAGAACGGCAGTGGCTGCCTTCAGGGATCTCATGTCTTAGAACAGAGGCAAATAAAGAGGTCATTAAAGCAGAGCACACAGGAAGGGCTCTGCAGCAGAGGCGAGGGAGGCTCTCCTGCAGAAAGTGGTAACTCCCATAGCGCTGCCTACCTCTGTGCCAGGCGCTGTTTCAAGCAATTCTTTCTGTAGTTAGAGCTATAGATTTACAGTGAGGCTGTCAGTGGAATCCAAGCCATCTGGTTCCGAGTTCATGCCTTAAATTCCTCATCTCGACTGCTGTCTCCGCTGAGACCTGAAGAGTAAGTTTGAGCTTGTCACCAGAGTGTAGGTGTCTGGGGGTGGGGGTGGGATGGACACGTGTGAAGGTGCCCGGGACGTGCCATGAAGAGGGAAGTTGAAGTTATTCCACCTGCAACAGGTGCAGCTAAAGCTCCAACAACCCTTAGGAAGCGCACCACCAAGAACTGACGCTCGTTTCCCTAATGCTGAGGAAAGTAGGTCAGGGGAGGAGGGCTGCCTGGGGTAGTGAGGAGGTTCCAGAAAATTCCTCTCAAAAGTAAAGTCTTCACCGACAACTCCAGACGCTGGCAGGGATGTAGAGCCACAGGAACCCTCACTTACTGCTGGTGGGGGTGCATAATGGTACAGGCACTTTGAAAGACAGTTTGGTGGTTTCTTACAACATACTCCTACCATATGACCAACACAAAAACTTATGTCCACACAAAAATCTGCATGCAGGTGCTTATAGCTGCTTTATTGGAAGCAACCCAGATGTCCTTCAGTAGGTGAGTGATAAATAAACTGAGGTATGTCCAGACAGAATATTATTCAGCACTCCAAAGAAATGAGCTCTCGAGCCAGGAAAAGACATGGAGGGGCTTTAAATGCATATTACTAAGTAGAAGCAAATCCAAAAGGGTTACATACCATATGATTCCAATTATATCACATTCTGGAAAGGGTAAAACTATGGAGACATTAAAAAGTGGTTATAGTGTGGTCGTAGGGTCAGGGTAGTGGTGGTGAATAGACGAAACACAGAGGGTTTTTAGGGCAGTGAGTGAAACTACTCTGTCTGATACTGTCATGGTGGATACACGTCATTACACATTTGTCTAAACCCATAGAATGTACAACACCAAGAGTCAGCCCTAATGAAACCATGGCCTCTGGGTGATAACGATGTGCCCATGTAGGTTCATCAGTTGTAATGAATGTGCCCTGTAGTGGGGGATGTTGACCCTGAGTAAGCTGTGCATGAGTGGGAGGAAAGGGCATATGAAAAATCTCTGTATCTTCCTCTCAATTTCGCTGTGAATCTAAAACTGTTCTAAAAAAATAAAGTCTATGGAAAAAAAGTAAGTCTTACCCAACTTTCTAACAATTATGTTTTGATTAAGCCTTTTTTTCGAAAATGGAAATATGCCCTTGAAGGAGTTAGATCTGTGCTTGGACTTACACCCTGTTAGGAGTATTTTTTAAAAAAAATAAGAAAATAAAATTGCTGCCCTGTCAGCTTAGCTCAGTGGTCGAGCAGTGACCTAGGAACCAAAAGGTTGCGGTTTGATTGGCCAGGTTGCGGGCTCAATTCCCAGTAGGGGGCATGCAGGAGGCAGCCGATCAATGATTCTCTCTCATCATTAATGTTTCTATTTCCCTCTCCCTCTCCCTTCCTCTCTGAAATCAATAAAAATATATAGGAAGGAAGGAAGGAAGGAAGGAAGGAAGGAAGGAAGGAAGGAAGGAAGGAAGAGAAGGAGGGAGGGAGAGAGAGAGAAAGAGAGAGAGAGAGAGAGAGAGAGAGAGAGAGAGAGAGAGAAAGAAAGAAAGAAAGAAAGAGAGAAAGAAAGAAAAGAAAAAAAAGAAAGAATGTCAAATTGCTTTTCTCCTACCCTGACTCTAGCCAGGCTGGGAGGCTGCTCCAGAGACAGGCCTGGGACAGACACCAGGAAACAAAGATGACAACACTCTTTTGGAATGAGGCCAAAGCATCTGCCACAAGACATTACTGGCCTCTGCTTGACCACATATTCCCTCGGCTACCCCAGGAGCATTCTCTTTTATGTATTCAAAGGGCTTCGCATGCCAGGCTGTGGTAAGCAGTTCTGACTATTGAAGCACTAGCATCACTCCTGGGATGTGTTAGCAGCATTCGTGAGTGCGATGAAGGGTAGGCCTGTCTCAAGGAACTGGAGACACAACCAAATCAACGTATCCTCATCTTTGTATTTCAGATTTCCCCCATTTGGACTGAAATGGTGATCTTTGGGCCTGCTCTGCCTCTTGCTGAGTCTGGCAGTGTGAATATCAAATCCAGATGAAGCTAAAGCAGCCAGAGCTCTGGGTCAGTGGCCCAAAAAGCTCAAGGGGAGCTGGCAACATGCCTCTCGCGTCTGCCGTGCCAGCTCATGAAGGAGAGCTCAGGCTGTGCGTGTCACCTCATTTCTACCCGCTGCTCTGCTGGTGGGAGATGTGATGTTATTTACTCCTCAGTGAGGCGAGGCGTGACCACGAGGTCTTGTGATTCACAGAGCCTCTCACGGAGCTAGGCAGGTGGCAAGTGGAGAGCTGGAGCAAGCAAAGATGTCAGGAGGGTGATGGCTCCGCAGGCCGCCAACATACCCCTCCCCACACACACCAGGAAACCTCCCCACCAGGAAACCAGCCAGGGCCCCTTTCCCCAGCAGGGAACGGGTGGTGGTGAGTGAGTCCAGAGCTTGCTCCCTGCAGTGGTGATCTGCATTCCTACCTGCATTTCGTTTTTAATCCATCCCACTCCTTCCCCACTGGGGCCTGGTCTTCAGCCAGCCACATGACATGGTACTCTCTCCCGCCTCCCCCGTACGGCTTGTCTGGGTCCCTCCCCTCCCTTGCTGTACCTGTGTTTCAGAATGAGAGAGAGAGAGAGAGAGAGAGAGAGAGAGAGAGAGAGAGAGAGAGAGAGAGAGCTGGAGAAGCTGAGGAGACCGAGGCTCCAGCACATGCCGAAGCAGGAGAAGGAAGAACCTCAGCCACTCCGTAGGCCCCTGGAGGGCCTAAGATTGATGTTGGAGAGGCAGGCAGGAGCTGAATCATGCAGGGATCTGCTAATGAATTGGGATCTTGCCGGAGGACAGTGCAGGGCTATGGAAACAGTTCAAGCTGGAACCTGCCATGAACACTTTGGCACTAAATTAGCCACATTTTTCATAGCATTAGCCAATGATAATCAACTTGGCCGGCATGACCCTGAGGCCCTGCAGGAAGCTACAGCAAAGCCTAAGAAAGGCTCTGTTCAGTGCTCCATACTTCCAGGGCCAAGTCCACTGTATTGTACTTTAATTCTTCGGGAAGTGACAAATTCTTCGCGGGAAGGACCCTTGTCTTTTATCTCTTATTTCTGAAAATGCCTGGAACAATGCATGGGCACACCAGATCGATTTGTCCAACAAATATCAAGTGATGAATTCGTATAATCTGTGCAATTATACAGTCCTAAATTCTAGTTATTTAAGGCAATGAGTGAACATTCTGGTGGAAAGTAGAAACGAGGGTGGGGACACGGACTTTAGAATAGCAAGATGGGTCTTTGTTGGAAGTTAGACTTCTATGTCATGGAAGGCTGTTCGTTTTCATCACCAACCCAACGAGAAAGCTGTTCCCGTCAGGCCACAAAATGACCGAGGCTTATGGCTGACTTCTGGTAACACAATGTGAAATCAGCCATCGAACTAGAACCCCTTTCATTTGCAGGGAGGGAGGAAGTGGGGTGTGAGGAAACCAGAGAATCACATGGAGGAACGTGGTCTGGGGGAGGGACTAGGGAACGTGGATCCTCCAAAACAACACTATCTTGACAAACAGTCTGGAACCCAGGCTCACTCGTTCATTTGTTCAACGGCTATGTGTTGAGCCCCTCCTGTATCTGGGATGCCAAGTACAACAGCAACCAAAACAGGCACCCCCTTGTCCCGTTGCTCATGAAGATTCCCCTGAAGCACGGGAAGCAGGCTTGAAACACCTACCGAGAGCACAGCACGTAATAACAACCGCGGGAGGTGCTGTGAATGAAAACAGCAGAGCGTCCTGCTGTGAGAGAGAAGAGAGCCCTGCCTTCGCTGGCTGGGGGCCCCCCTGGCAGGTCTTCCTGAGGAAGAGTCAGAGAAGGATGAGTAGGAAAACGCCAGGACTAGACTGATGGGGAGGGGTCCCGAGCAGGTGGAGGGGGGAGCTCCATGCCCGGGCTCAGGTGGAAAAAGCCGGGTGAGCATGAGGAAGAGAAAGGGTGGACGTGCCCGTGAAGGGGTGCACACTGTGGAGGGGCTGAGGCGAGAGGCTAGAGGCCAATGTCGGCAGCAGGAAAAGGTGAGAAAGGATGAGGGCCTTCCACGTGGTCCACAGCCTCTCTTCCAACTCAGCACAGGCAAAGGCACCAGCAGCCTCCCCCACATGTCGGAGGCTGGGATTGGCAGGAGGCTGGAGCGGGTGGACAGAGAAAAGTGGAACGAGAAAGCCCGGGCCAAGCTGACTTGGTGTGGACTGCCACCTCCCAGTGCGGCCTTGCGCAACTCAACTTCTACTCCATCGATTGAAGATGAGAATGCGCACCCTAAAGGGTTGTAAGAAGGAGTGTATGGGGGCGGGCGAAATGGGTGGAGGGGGTCAAAAGGCACAAAGTTCCAATTACAAAATAAATAAATGTCCTGGGATGTCATGTACAGCATAGTGACAATACTTAATAATACTGTATTCATTATTTGAAAGTTGCCAATGAGTAGATATTAAAAGTCCTCATCCCAAGGGGAAAACATGGAGGGGGGAGGGTGGTGGTAAATGAGTGCCTATGTATAGGATGGATGTTAGCTAGCTTTCTTGTGGTGATCATTTTGCAATGTATACAAATATGGAACCATGATGTTGTACACCTAAAGCTAATACACTATTACATGTCAATTAAATCTCAAGTTTTTAAAAGAGGGATTGCAGGTGACTGAAGTCAATGCCACGCTCAAGGGGAGCGTTCAGTGAACGGCTGTTGCGTTCCTGACGGGAGGAGGGAGTTATCTGAAAGGGACCAGGAGGCAGTGTCAGGACAGTTCTGGGGAGTGTGGTGGGAGTTTCGGGCAAGAGCCGTCCGGGCCTGGCCGCTGAGTGTGGGCACCGATGCCACCGCCAGAGGAAGGGGCAGCAAAGTGGGGAACCGGGGTGCAGGCGATGAGTGACTTGGGGGAGTAAGTGAGAAGCGGCGAGCGGAGGGGGCGGAGCAAGAGGAGGAAGGAGAAGGCTGGAGGGGAGATCCGAGGAGAGAAGTGAGGGCCCGCAGGGGAAGAGAGGTGAGGGGCCCTGGGGCCGCCGGGGAGAGAGGCGAGGGGCGGGGGTGGGCGCCCGGGAGGCGGGCAGCGGTCCCGGCTGCAGCCGCAGCGGCGGGGAGCGGCGAGCTGCGCGCTGCGGGCGCGGGAGCCGCGCGGCCTGGAGGCGATCTTCACCTTGCAGGTGAGCCCGCCGCGGGGAGCCGGGGAGAGGGCCGGGCGGAGGCGGCCTTCTCGGGCGCTTCGTTCCGGGGGTCCCGAGGAACCCGGGGACTCCGCAGGCCGCTCTGGCCGCGCGGGTCGGCAGAGGCCGCCTAGAAACTCGCCTGCCAACTCCTCCTCTTTGCTCGGCTGCGACCTAGGCAAGGTTGCGGGGCTTGGGTTCTGCAGGCAGCCTCTGGCTGGGGGTGGCAGCGGATTGGGGCAGATCGATTCTGGGATTAACCCCCCCTCTCCCCCCACCCCCACCACCACCTGAGAGTGCGGTGACCCCTCTAAGGACCGTCCCTCCGACCACTCGCACCGCCCCCCTCCTGCTGCCAACCTCCCCCCACTGCCCACCTGTCAGCATCCTCCCCCTTTGTCTCCTCCCCCCCCCCCCCCCCACACACACACACATTGAAGAAGCAGAAAGACCCCAAACCAGACCAGGGCCTGGTGGTGGGAGCTGACCCGGAAGGCAGGACCCTGGAAGGTTTGCTTAGCTGTGCGCTGTTGATTAACTGGGTGCAGGGGACCTGCCCACCACAGCTGTGTATCTTTGCTTCTTGATTTAAGGCAATGGCCGAATCCTGACTGAGATAGATATTCCCATTTGACCTTTGGTGCAAAGACTCCCTGGAAATCTTCAAGAAACAAGGCGCCCAGGTCCACTCTCACCGTTGCCCTTTACTGCTCACGCACTCACTGCGTGCTGGGTGCTGGGTGCTAGGTGCTGGGCTGGGGCTTATGGACCTCATCCCTCCTCCTTATCCCTCCTCCTTGCAACAGCCCCTCAAGGTTGCTTGTCCATGATCCCTACGTTACAGGCGACAAAGCTGAGGCACAGGCTCGTCAAGTTATTTACCCCAAAGCACAGGGCTAGCAAAGCGTAGAGGCAGGATCTGAATTCAGGTATTTCTGATTCCAGGAATGTCCACTGTAGGGCATCCTGCTATCTTTACAAGAACATCAGGTACCTAAGGTGAAACGTGGTACAAGTGAGGGCCCCCTTGGCTCATACGCCTGGCAGGTTAGTAGGAAGCAGAATTGTGTGAGAAGATGCTCTTTTTGCAGGGAAATCAGTGGTCGTCATGGCGTCCGGGGCCACGGAGTGCAGTGGCCTTTGGCCAGGCGTGGACTCAGAGTCCACCTGGACTATGTGCGTCCTTGCCAAGTCACTCTTCTGAGCCGTGTGACACCAGTGATTCATTCCCTCTTTCATTCCTTCTCCTCCGTACCGGCTACTCCTTTCCAGTCCTTTCCTTGGCCTTTTTCTTGTCTCCTCCTGTTGGTATTCCTTAGCCTCAATGTTCACACCCTCCAATACTCTTTTTAGACAATTTTGTTTGTTTCTTGCTTTATCTGTCATCTCTATGATGGCAGCTCCCGAATTCACCTTTCCAGTCTCCCCTTAATCTCTAACTCCAGACCCAAATCTTCAAATGTTCAAATCTCTATTGGCTAATTCCAGTGTATGAACCCTCAGGCACCCAAATTTAACGTTTCAAACTCAAGTGTATTATGTCTATGCCTCCCACCAGCGTGTTAGTTCAGGTCTCCACGCTGCCTTGCCTGGACTATTACGGTGCCTTTGAAACTGGTTTTTATGCCGGGGAGTCCATCCACCCTCTACAAGCTCAAGAGTCCTAGTCTTTGGTGCCTCAGACCTGACCAGAGAGACCAGAGGCCAGACCTTCTTCCTCTCCTTCCTTAGCAGCCTGGATTAGCTAGGTCTGGGGAGCCTGCGGCGTGTTGTGTAACTGCTGACTTGTTTGGCTTCCCCTTTATGCTGTGAGTTCCTTTAGCACTGTGTTTGCCTTATCCTTAATCCTATCCCCTGGCCTGGCACATAACAGACACTCAGTAAATATTTCTCTAGTTAATAGCCTTGTAATGAATTGAAGCTCCTTTAGGACACAATTTATAGGTAGTAAAAAATTTCAGTGTTACAGAGTGTGACATTTCATATATGTGTGTGTTGGTGGGGGAGAAGCATTAGATAGTAAGTTGGCAGCCCAGCCAGAGTGGCTCAGTGGTTGAGCATCGACCTATAAACTAGGAGGTCAGGGTTCGATTCTCAGTCAGGGGCACATTCTTGGGTTGTAGCCTCAATCCCCAACATGGGGCATGCTGGAGGCAGCTGATCAATGATTCTGTCTCATCATTGATGTTTCTATCTCTCTTTCCCTTTCCCTTCCTCTCTGAAATCAATTTTCAAAATATATTTTTTAAAAAGAAAGTAAGTCGGCAGGTGGTTGGATATTGACTAATGACAAAATGAAAGCATGTTTTCCAAATATGTGAGTTGATATTAGAGGCGTTTTTAAGGTTGATGGAACATTCGGACACAGCACAGTGGCTGTCTTCTCTTTTCCCTAGACATCAGGTCAACGTGTAAGCTGAGTACACTCAACTAGAAGAGAAGCAAGGACAGCATCATCATGGCGTCAGTGTCTACCCATGGAAACCAAGATAAACCGCATTTGCCACCACTTAGCAAGCAGGTATGTTTTTAGTGTGCCATCTGAAGAGGAGCATCATACCAGACTTTCCTTAAACCGCATCCAGCCCGGCACTTTGTTGGATGAATTCAGGGAAAATGGAATGGGGAAGGAAAGTGTGTTGTTGACTGCCCTGAAAAGCATGTTTTAAACTTTTATTTCCCAAATCCTTTCTTTATTCTTCCCTGTTTAGCATCCAGCCTAACCAAACCTTACATAGGCTGTCAGTGATTGAAGAGATTTCCCTGAGCGGAGCAAAACTCTTCATTGACTCTAACAGAATGATGTGTGGTGATGCTTGTTTTCACATTTTTCTTACCAAGGCCAATCTTACCAAATCTATGCCGCAGACCGGAGTTGCCGTTCAGGAGAGCAGAGTCCTGAACCACTAAATTAGCCATCAGGTTGAGAACCCAACTTTTCAATTTGTTAAGAATGAATATGAGGTGTTACAGGGATACATAAAGGAAGAAGAGAGAAAGTATTGTGATGGGTCAATGAAGTTCATGTTCTCTGGGGTCAACTTTTCAAGCTAAAAATAGTTCCTGGAGGAAATGATGTTTAAGGAGCAAAGTTTAGGAGAGGCAAGCAGACAAATGATATCAAGTCACAAGGAGAAGTATGTAGACACCTGAGTTGCCTTTGTGAAATGGAGAGCCATAAAACATTTATGGGTATAAAGAAAAGGCTCGCCAGGGCTCCTCTGGGAGGCTGTGCAGGAGTTCAATCTTGACGGCAGGACTCACAATTATTGTGAAGTCGGGTTCCTGACCCTGGATGTGTGTGTGTGTGTGCGTGTGTGTGTGTGTTTGGAGGAAAGGAGAAAGGGAGGTGTTCCTATTGCTGCCTCAGCCCAGGCAGAACCAAGAAGAGATACTTACACTGGGATAAGGAGGAGTGCTTGCTGAGGAACTAAAGTGAGTAGAGAGTGAGAACAGTTCCTTCCTGTCACTGTGACTTGCCCTGACCACCACCTCCGTGTACTGTGCTGTGCGGAGTTGCAGAGAAAGAGAGAGGTGTCCTGCTTCGGTTGCTTGTAAAGCTCTGAGGGCATAGGTGCCACAGGGTCCTTCAACCTCGTTATCAAGTATGTAAAGTGCTTAGCCCCTGGGAGAGAGCTCAAGAAATGGTGACCACTGCCCGGCTGGTGTGGTTCAGTGGCTAAGCATCGACCCATGCATCCAGAGGTCACCTGTTGGATTCCCAGTCAGGGCATATGCCTGGGCTGTGGGCCCAATCCCCAGTAGGGGGCGTGCATGAGTCAGCTGATCGATGTTGATGTTTCTCTCTCATCGATGTTTCTACCTCTCTCCCTCTCCCTTCTTCTCTTTCTAAAATCAATAAAAATATATATTTCTAAAAAAAGAAATGTGACCATTATCCACATTGATATCTACTACAAACAAGAGTTCTGAAAAAAACATAAGCAAAATCAGCAAGGTCAACTTCAAATGCCAAGGAGCTGCACCTCAACAAGAAAAACAATAAAACTCCCAGAGGTAAATGGCAGAGGACCTACATAAATCATTCAGAGACAAGGAAATATTAGCTTGACTTTTTAGTAAGGAACAAATTAAATAAAATTAGCTTTAAAAAAATGAATGAACCACCCACAGAATGGGAAAAATATTTGCAAGACACATATCTAATAAGAGTCTAGTACCCAGAATATTTAAAGAGCTTTTACAACTCAATAACGAAAAGACAAATGACCCAATTAAAAAAGTGGGCAAAGGACTTGAACAGGTATTTCTCCAAAGAGAATATATAAATGTACAACAAGCAAATGAAAAGATGTTTCATGTCGTTAGTCATTAAAGAAGTGCAACCCAAACCACAATGAGATAACATTTTACACCCACCGGCATCGCTATAATTAAAAAGAAAAACAAAACAGAAAATAGCAAGTGTGGACAAGAATGAGAAATTGGAACCTTCATAGTTTGTTGGTGGGATTGTAAAATGGTGCAGCTCCTGTAGAAAACAGTTTGGCAGTTCCTTAATTAGTTAACCATAGAATTTTACATATGACCCAATGGAATTAAAGACATGTTTAAACAAAAACTTGTACAGGAATCTGCACAGCAGCTCTATTCACAATAGCCAAAAGGTGGAAACAACCCAACTATTCATCAATAGATGAACTGGTAAACAAAATGCGGAATATCCTTGCAATGGAATATTGAATCATAAGAAGGAATGAAGTCTTGATCCATGCTACAACATGGATGAACCTTGAAAACATTATGCAAAGGGATAGAAGCCAGTCACAAAAGGTCATTTCTTGTACAATATCATTTACATAAAATATAAAGAATAAAACAAATCCATGGAGACAGAAAGCAGATTAGTGCTTGCCAGGGTGCTAAAGGGAAGTGGGAATGAAGAGAGACTGCCTAAAGGGTCTGAGGTTTCTTTTTGGGGTGGTGAGAAAATTCTAGAACCAGTGATAACAGCCACACATCATTGCAGATGTACTTAATGACGCTGAATTGTGTACTTAAAATGACTGAAATGGTAAATATTATGTTATGTGAATTTTACCACAATAAAAAATTAACGAGCCAATATATGACAAAAGATTACAACCCAGGGCCAGTTGTGGGGATTCATTATCTCAGCGCTAGAGATGAAGGGGGCAGTCTGGCTAAACAATATGTAGAGATGTTCAAACACAGTAGTTCTCAGGGAAATGCAAATAAGACAATTAATTCTTACTTTATACCTATTAGACTGTCAACATTTAGGAAACTGGATAATGTCAAGATTAGAAAATTCCCTCTTTACCTAACCTGTTTGGAATCCAGCTGACGTGCCCTTGAGCAGGCTCTGTGGGCCAAGAGGGGCATTCAGGCACTGCTAGCGGGAGTGAGTGGCGCAGCCACTGCAGAGAGCAATGTGGCAAGACTTCGTGAAATTGGAAATATGCATGCCCTGTATTTTACACATATATGTGTGTGTGTGGGGGGGGGGGATCTGAAAAATGTTATCACTTGGCTCTGTAAGAGACGTGTGGTGGTGGCGACATGGATGCATCCTGGGGAATTACACAACAGTTAGAAGCTGTGGACTAGATGGATATAGCAATAGGGGTGGATCTTAAAAGCATAGAGTTGAGTTGAAAATATTTTTAAAATTAAATCAAATACATAAAACAATACCATTTACATTAAAAAGATGCATGCATCCAAAACAATGAACACATACAAAAGATCCACATTAAACACATAGAATGGCCCAGCCAGTATGGCTCGGTGGTTGATCATCTACCTGTGAACCAGAATTGTGGCTTCGATCCCCAGTGTGGGGTGTGCAGGAGGTATCCAATCAATGATTCTCTCCCATCATTGATGTTTCTATCTCTCTCTCCCTCTCCCTTCCTCTCTGAAATCAATTAAAACACACACACAAACACACACATAGAATGGTGGTGATGGGCAGAGGGGAATAAGAGTAGAGAATATGGATAAGAGTGAATAATACCTACATATCTACAAAGGAGGAAGATTGTGAAGGATGGGAGTTAGTCCAGTTTATAGCATGTCAACAGGATAAATACTGTAAAATAATAAAAGTCAAACATAGCAATAGTTCCACCAGAAATTTTATAACATAAAATATGTTAAAAAAAAAAAAAAAAGCAACACTGTCAAGATAGAAAGGAAACTATATAGAAAAATACAAAGCAGTCTGCTGATGAGTTCATAGTCTAAAATGCATACAGAAGTGTACGGTAAAGGTAAATTAGAATACAGCCGTAACCGGTTTGGCTCAGTGGATAGAGCATCGGCTTGCGGACTGAAGGGTCCCAGGTTCGATTCCAGTAAGGGTATATACCGTGGTTGCGGGCACATCTCCAGTGTGGAGTGTGCAGGAGGCAGCTGATCGATGTTTCTCTCTCATCGATGTTTCTAACTCTCTATCTCTCTCTCTTCCTCTCTGTGAAAAAATCAATAAAATAATATATTTAAAAAAAATACAGGTCTATAAATACAAAACTCGACATCCAGTGCTCAGAGTTTGACCCCAGGAGTGTGACCCCAGGAGTGTGATCCCAGGACTGTGATCCCTGGAGTGTGGTCTCTGGAGTGTGATCCCACGAGTGTGATCCCAGGAGTGTGATTCCTGGAGTGTGATCCCACGAGTGTGATCCCAGGAGTGTGATCCTTGGAGTGTGATCCCTGGAGTGTGATCCCAGGAGTGTGACCCCAGGAGTGTGATCCCTGGAGTGTGGTCTCTGGAGTGTGATCCCACGAGTGTGATCCCAGGAGCGTGATCCCTGGAGTGTGATCCCAGGAGTGTGGTCTCTGGAGCGTGATCCCGGGAGTGTGACCCCAGGAGTGTGATCCCTGGAGTGTGATCCCTGGATTGTGGTCTCTGGAGCGTGATCCCAGGAGTGTGATCCCAGGAGTGTGATCCCAGGAGTGTAAATAGTGTGCTGTAGGGAATCTCTTCACCCAGGAGGCCACGCTGAACTGGGTCTGCAGGAAACCAGGGAGGCAGAGGGAGCGGGTAGCATTGCAGGAAACATAGACAGGGGCTGGAGGTAAGGAAGAAAATGCGGCAATGTGGCTGCAGCAGGAATTCTTTCTGACCAGATAACTGCTCCATGTTCGCTAGTCGATGAGTCACTCTTGGCTTCTCCAGCTGGGATTATTTCCTTGCCCGGTCTGTCCAACGTTCCCAGCTGGAAGGCACTCGCTGAAACAGGTCACTGCTCTGTGCGGTGGCCAGCCCAGGACGACACGCTGCATGACCACAGTGAAGGGAGCGCCCTGCCCTTCCCCAAGAAAACAGCAGATGCTTTTCTGATGATTTCAGTCGACTCACCGTAGAACTTTCCTTACAGAGCCTGTTGTTTTGTCCAAAATCAAAACTGCACATCCACAGAGCGGAAATTTCAAAGATTATCAGAGAATGTCAAGAAGAAAGTTTCTGGAAGAGAGGTAAATTGCATCCCTTTTAACCTTTGTTAGCACTGTATGTGCTGCAATAAACTGCCTAAGTATCATATTAGAATTATGGCAATGATTTACTCCTGAGCAGGGGCTTTGCATAATTCCTTGAAGAACTTTGATATCTGGGCTGTTTAGAGTTTAAACCCATGTTGAGACTCCTTTTTGAGGGCAGAGGTAATATTTGATTTACTAGTAGGAGCACACAGAACGCTTTTATGTGACCCAGAACATGGGCCTAGAGTGTTATTTAGAATTTCTTGAAAGAGTAAACCTTCTAAATTCCACTAGACTCTAACCTCATTGAGTCAGGGAATAATGCCAAATTTATTGCTTCATCCCAGAGCCAAGCACAGTGCTTCATATATAGAAAGTACCTAATCAGTATTTGTGGAGTGAATGGAAAGTCGCAGGGCCCATTAATACTTCTCTCACAGTGTCTCTGAAATAACCTTTCTGCTGAGTCATCTTCTTTCTCTGCCTGCCTGATATAAATAAGACAAGGGTGTGAATTCAGCTATGCTTTAAGGTCTCTTCCAATTAAAAAAAATAAAATGGGTGTGGGGGGAGGGTAAGAGATAAACCAAAGGACTTGTATGCATGCATGTAAGCATAATCAATGGACACAGACAGTAGAGATATGAGGGCATGTGCTGGGGGGGTGGGGAGGTGGGAGCCGCCGGGGAGAGCCCAATGGGGGGAAAAGGAGACATATGTAATTCTTTAACCAATAAAGAATTTAAAATTTAAAAAAGAAAAAGAAAAAAATCATGCTTTGTCATTTGAAAATGTCATAATAGAACCTGCAGATCTAGTCCCAATATTTGCAACATTGCCGACACAGGGATCATTTCACTGTGAAATACAGTTTGATTTCTCAAATCATTCCAACTCAGTAGCAATTGTTTTGGAATAAACACTCTTTAGAAGTTGTTATTCATCATGCATTACGATGATGATTGATTGTGCTCCTAGCAATTCATGTCTTTTCTGACAACCTATGAGTAAGTAATTTAATTAAGCCCAGTAGACTAACATTTCAGTATGACCCATTCGCCTACCATCAGATAGATACGAGTGGAAAAATTGGTTGCAATTTAATTTGTCTTGGTTGCTAGGAAGAGCTAGATGTTTATCACAGCTCGCTGCTTTTGGAAGAAGTCACTTGACACATTTTGACGGAACGAGAAACTGCCTTTGCCAGACTAACTTGCCTGTTTTGAAAATGACAGCAGAACGTCGCCCATGTTTAACATGAATGCAGTAATCTTGTAATCCTCAGAAAATAGACATACCCAAATGGTGCAACAAAATGTCATGAAAGACTAAAGCAGAGAAATATCCTGAATAGGATATTATGCAGGAGTTTTATGGTACTGGTATTTTCTAGTATGTAGGATTAGAAATTTCAAAATATGTAATTCAAGGCAGCTCCCAAATGCAACAGCTACATGTCCACACACAGACACGAACGTGCCTGCGTGGTATGTAGTGGCCAGAATCTGGTGCCTGGTGGGCGTTCAGGAAAAGTGGATGTCAGAGACGGAGTCCCATGGGGTTTAGGTTTTGTTAGATTAAAGCTGTACAGCAGGTTCAGTGCCTGGGAGCAGATCCCGGGAACAGTCTTCAGGAAGTACTTAATAAATCCTTTATTTGTCGAATAAGTAAAGTAAATGACTAAAAAGTCATTGCCAAGGTAGGTAAGAGAAAACACTCCGAGTCATTCTCCCTGACTTCTAGGTGACGTGCCAAGTTCTAAAATTCCAGCACTGAAGGGCGTTTTTGTTTTGCAGCTCTGCCCTTTTCTCTTGGAAGCATGCTTGTTACCCAAGGACTAGTCCACCACGGTAAGAATCAACATTCGTTTAATAATTTAACTCCAGTTTTCTGCGAGCCTCCTGGCCGCTTTTTGGTGCGGGGCATGTATTTTGTGGTGAAGGACTTATTTATGCAGGCTTTTGCCTATTTTCAGATGAACCCCTCCACCCACCCCTCCGGAAGATGTCCTAATCCCCAGAATGAGTGGCTATGTTAGGTTACCTGGCAAAGTGACATCAAACCTGCAGGTGGGAAGGCTGTTAATCAGCTGACCTTAAAATAGGGAGATTATTCTGGATTAACCAGATGGGCCCAGCATAATCAGATGGATCCTTAAAAATTGGGTCAGGCCTGACTGGCATGGCCCGACCTATGAACCAGGAGATCAGGGTTCAATTCCTGGTCAGGACACATGCCTGGGTTGCAGGCTTGGCCCTCAGTGTGGGGTGTGCAGGAGGCAGCCGATCAATGATTCTCTCTCATCATTGATGTTTCTATCTCTCTCTCCCTCTCCCTTCCTCTCTCTGAAATCAATAAAAATATATATTTTAAAAAAAAATTGGGTCAGAAGACAGAACCAGAGAGAGGGCAGCATGAAAAGGTCTCACTCAACACTGCTGGCTTTGCTGATAGATGAGGGGCCAGGAGCCCAGAGTCCAGGAAAGGGGGTGGCCTCTAGGAGCTGGCAAGGAATGCAGCCCTGCCAGAACCTTGATTGTAGCCGTCTGCCCAGGCCTGAATGTTTGTGCCCCACCCCCCAGTTGACATGATAAAATCCTAACCTGCAAAGGGGATGGTATTAGGAGGTGAGGCCTTTAGGAGGCGATTAACCCATGAGAGTGGAGCCCTTGAGAATGGTAGTGCTCTTGCAAGAGACCTCACTGAGCTCCCTAGCTCCTCCCACCACAAGAAGTCTGCAAACCCAGAGAGGGGCCTCACCAGCCCTGAGGATCCCCTGATCTTGGACTTCAGCCTCCAGAACTGTGAGAAATCAATTGCTGTCCTTTATAAGCCACCCCCCCTACCCCCGCACCCCAGTCTTGTTTTTGCAGCTCCAACAGACTGACACACCCAGTGAGATCCATTCTGAGCTCTGACCTCCAGAACTGTAAGCTTGCCGATGTGTGTTGTTTTAAGCCTCCAGGTTTGTGGAAAGTTGTTACAGCAGCCACAGGAAACGAATACAGTGCCTTTCTCTGTGCCAGAGTCCCTGCGTCTCCCAGGGGCTCAGTATATGTTAGACAAAGTGTCCCTGCGCAAGGATGCTCCGGGGAGGAAGTCAATGGGGCTGAAATCCACCAGGCTCTGTCCCTCAAGCCATTTGTCCTGGCGAAAGGCTGCATTTCCTGAGGAAGGGCGCCCTGTCTAATTTGTACAAGAGGCATGAGGACTAGCAGGCGCCCTGCACCTCCCCACACAACCTCTCCCCTCCTCTTGGTGTTCCAGTTTACCTCTTTCTTTGTCCTTCCTTGCTCCCTTCTTTTTTCCTGTCTCCATTTCACCAGAGAGCCCATAGGCATTGCCTAGTTCCCAAATAGCAAGAAGGCACCTGACCCTGTTGAAGCCCATTGCTTTGAACACTGCTGATGACCAGGATTTTAAAAAGAGTATTTGTACCCAGCAAACATGAGCAAAGACGTTCAAGTTCTTTTTTGGGTCTCAGAGACCACATGTGTCATTTATCTAGGAGAATCCCATTTCAGTCGATATTATTCTTCTCTTAAGGATTTAAGTTGATTTAGTAAATATGATTTCATTGTTATAACTTGAAGATAGCCTTTTTATGGAAATATATTTATCAATCAGTAATGAGTCTTTGTCAGGCCATTTTTGACAACAAAGAAATAGTCATGCCATTATATCTTATAAATATTAAACTTCTCAAAATCTATCATCTCTGGCATGTGTGCAAACATACTTTTCCAGGGTTGTGCAGTAGTTTTCTACGACTACTATAACAAATTAACACAAACATAGTGACTTAAAACAGTGCAAATGTATTATCTCACAGTTTTGGAGGTTAGATGTCCAAAATGGGGCTCCCTGGTCTGAAATCAAAGTGTCCCCAGGGCTGCTCCCCTTGCTGGGGGCCCTGGGACTTCCTTTGCCCTTCCAGCTTCTAATGACCACCCACAGTTCTTCTTGGCTCATGGCCCCTTCCTCTGCCTACAAAGCCAAGGTCTTCTCCTCCTGCCGTCTGTCTGGTTCTGCCTCAGAATCCCTCTTCTACATTCAAGGGTCATTGTAATTACATTGGGCCCACCTGTGCCAAGCCGGCACAGCCATGGGTGAATGAGAGAGGAAGCGGTGAAGGATTTAGAAAAGACAGACAAGAGAATAAAGCTGGGTCTAGGTGGGATGCTGCTCTCTGATGGAGAGACAGTGCCACGGCCTGCAAGCAGAGTCTTTATTTATTTATTTTTAAAAAATATATTTTATTGATTTTTTACAGAGAGGAAGGGGGAGGGATAGAGAGTTAGAAACATCGATGAGAAAGAAACATCCATCAGCTGCCTCCTGCACACCCTCTACTGGGGATGTGCCCACAACCAAGGTACATGCCCTTGACCGGAATCGAACCTGGAACCCTTCAGTCCGCAGGCTGACTCTCTATCCACTGAGCCAAACCAGTTAGGGCCAGAGTCTTTATTTTATAGCCAGATTCCACGAGGCAAAGTAAGGGTGTGGTAAGAACATACTTGGGGATTTCGAATCTACTCAATTACATCTACCTGATCAAGCTTTGTTTACTTGCTGCACCTCCCACAGCCTATATCACTCAGCCACGTGGGACCACAGGTTCGGACCATAAGGTCAAGCTTACAACTATAGCCTTTGGCTGTAATTGTGCTGAGACTTGCACGTGGCTTGGCCATGAGAGGACCGTGCCCTCTCATTAGTCCCAGGCTTGAACCTGTCCAAACGCTGTAGCTGCTCTCCACACCCACCCAAATGATCCAGGATAATCTTCCTATTTTAAAGTCATCTGATTCACCCTAATCCCATTTTCTACCATAATTCGCCTTTGTTATGCAATGGTAACATATTCACAGTTTCCAGGGATTGGGATATATATGGACACCTTTAGGGGGCCATTATTCTGCCTATCACAGTAGTAAAGTTTTTATTTAAAAAATTGTGGTAGGTATACAATCAGGTGTCAAATAACAACATTTCGGACAATGACAGACTACATGTACAGTGGTGCTTGCATAAGATTGCAATGGAGCAGAAAAATCCCTGTGGGCTAGTGATGTGAGAGCCATGGTAACGTCGAAGCGCAAGGCATTTATCTCTCAGCTATCTGAGGTGATCCCAGTGTAAACACCCCTGCTGCACTGCCTGCCATATAAAAGTATAGCACCTGCAACTTGGACAGTATGCAATACTTGATAACAACAATAAACGACTGGTACTGGTTTATGTAATGACTATACTTTTTGTCATCATTTTAGAGTGTCCTCTTCCACTTATAAAAAAACGCTGGATGTAAAACAACATGCTGTGTTACGCCAGCAGCAGCCTCGTGCATCTTGTGTTTCCCGTGCCTCTTGATTGCATCGCTTTCTCTTGAGTTTGACTTAATCTCGTGGTGTTTCGTACAGTAACATGCTGTACAGACTGGCAGCCTCGGAGCAATAGTTTATCCCATGCGGGCTAGGTGTGCAGGAGGCTGTACACCCAGGTTTGTGTGAGTGCAGTCTATGATGTTCGTACAATGATGAAATCACCTAAGGATGCCTTTCTTATCATGTATCCCCGTTGATAAGTGAGGCATGACTGGTACTGGGAATCCTTAAGTTGAATTTCATAAGTTGAGGTACATAAAAAGGGGAGGCAGCAGTGACTAATTGTTGGAAATAAGTTGTTGGCTCCACCTTTGCACTGATATCTTTAAACAAGTCTTGAATTGTCTGTTTCATGTTCTTTTTTTACACGTTAAAGCTAACACTTGCTACTTGGCAAAAATGGCTATTTGAGAGTTAAATTCAATCAAGAATGGAATTGTAACTCTTTTAGGGTCATCTCTTGTGATTAAGAATCAGCGCCCCGGCTGGTGTGGTTCAGTGGATAGAGCGTCAGCCTGCAGACTGAAGGGTCCTGGGTTCGATTCCGGTCAAGGGCACATGCCAGGGTTGTGGGCTCGACCCACAGTAGGGGGGAGTGCAGGGGACAGCTGATCAATGATTCTCTCTCATCATTAATGTTTCCATCTCTCTCTCCCTCTCCCTTCCTCTCTGAAATCAATAAAAATATTTTTTAAAGTAAAATATTTAAAAAAAAAATAATCCAGCCCTGGTCAGGTGGCTCAATTGTTAGAGCATCATCCCAAATGGTTGTGGATTTAATCCCTGGTCGGGGTGCATACGGGAGGCAACCAATCCATGTTTTTCTCTCTCTCTTCCTTCCTCTCTCTAAAATCAATAAAAAACCATATCCTCAGGTGAGGGTTAAAGAAACTGCGTATACATTAAACTCTGAAGATTTCCTTATACTTTATAAGTTTAAATAAGTAATACAATGAAGTAATAATGTATATATTACTCCTTAGGTTATTTAGCAGCTAACCCAAGATTTGGATCATTGCCTAAAGTTGCACGTAAGTCATAGAAGTAAAAGAAATTATTTTTAAATAGATGTTTATAGCAGCTGGAGTTATGAATGTCCAGGTTAACCAAATTGCCTGCATTGCCTTTCTGAAAAATCAGTCTTTATTTTTTGCCACTTCACAGTCCTTCGTTCACTCAACACTTCCTGGTATCAAGTTGCACCATAGGAACCTCCCTTGGAGAGTCCTCTTTAAAGCGGGGACGAGGCCTCCTGGCAGGGTCCGCGAGAGCCTCAGAATGAGAGATCCATTCGGGGCTTAAGTTTTCTTCTTTGGGCCAGTCTTTTCCGGATATTTTCTGTAGTGAACATAATAAGTGAATAATTTTTAAAAATCAGGGACTTTCTAATACACCAATGATAAACCCAGGATTTCCCTTTTTCCACTCATAATACATCGATCTACTTTGTACAAAAGGGATGCTTTCCCGTTTACAGTCTGAAACCTCATTCCCAACAAGAGGAGCAGGTTGAAGATTTCTTCCCTGAGAGGCTTTCTCTGCCTCGTGACCTCTTTCCCCTACAGGCAGGATGGACCGCAGCTCCCCAAACTCCAATCCATACAGAGAATTTCCTACCCAGTGATTTGGAGAAACCATAACCCCCTCTCTCCCCTGGTGGCCTCAGACATTTATTTGCTGGCCTGGCCTCGCTCAGGCTGCCTGGCCCTGGCCCGGGGTCACACCTTTGCTTGCTCTGTCCTGGCCCTTGAAAGTCTAATCCTGCTCTTTAACAGGGAGCTTCATTCCCAGAGTGTTTGTCCATTGATTTGTTGTGGTGCTTTAAAAAAAAAAAAAAAAAAAAAGTGTTGTCTTTATTGTTGAAAGTATCGTGGTACTTTTAATATTAAAATTACTACTATTAATAAAGTTCTAGAAGATAACTAGTGGAAGAGATTTTGATGCTTTATTTAATCTACTTTTCCTAACCTGCTTTTACAGTTGCTGGTATCCTGGGATATGGCCTTGGAAAGGCATCATACATAGGAGTCTGCCAAAGTAAATTTCATTCCCTTGACGATCAGCTACGCGGGGCTGGCTTTGGTCCAGGGCATAACAGGTTTGTCATCTGTTTGACTGAGGAATTGTAATGAAGATACAGTGGGGCCTTGACTTACGAGTGTCCCGACTAACGAGTTTTTCGAGATACAAGCCGTCTCTCGGCCGATTTTTTGCTTTGAGTTGCAAGCTAAAATTCAGGTTACGAGCCAGCTTCAGATACCCCACCGCTAGTTGGCGCAGCGAACGTCACAGTGAACGCCACAACATCAGCCCAGCATCACATGTCTCACTCGTTCACTTTTTGATTTGACAAGTAATTTGAGTTACGAGCTCCGTCACGGAACAAATTAAACTCATAAGTCAAAGCCCCACTGTAATTATAAAAAGGTAAATAAAAGATGATTCACCATTTATAATATTAAACAGTTTTTCTTAACATCTATATGCTGGGGTAAAAAACCTCCTTAAGCCTCAAATTTTGAGTTCTTGCTATTCGACTTCAATAATAATTACTTATTATTTGATTTAGTTTCCTATTTCATTTGCTTAACAAACATTTAGTGAGTATCTACTATGCCCAAGGCATTGTGCAAGTCTGAAAAGAATACCTTAGTCAGCAGACATGGCTTCTATTATCACGGGGTTACACCGAATTTAAACAGGTTTCTTTATTGCAGGACTTTTCAGAGCCTTTACTGTGTTAATATACTGTATATAGCGTGATTCCATTAGGGGATATAAGCAGTAGGACTCTGGAGTGAAAGGCATTGCCTCTACTGTTAGAACACCTGGGTCGAAAACCAGTTGTACCACTTATTAAATAAACCATGTAATCTTGGAAATGTTTCTTAAACTCTCTAATCTTCAGTTTTCTCAACTGTATAAAATGGTGAGCAGAATTGTTTTCATGGAATTGTTATAAGGAGGAGAAATGACTGTGACACTCAGTAAGTAATAGCGATTTCTACCACAGGACTAGTGTTGGGGACACATTCACTAAAGACCCTCACTTGTCACAGTGGATTCTATGTGAGAGGCAGCACGGTACTGTGGGGGGGAAAACAAAAAACACTGGGCATGGTCATTATTGGCCTTTATCTTGAGTGAAATTCTGGCAGTCTCAAGCCAAGAAGCAGCTCCTACTACTCCCTAAGACAGTGGTCGGCAAACTCATTAGTCAACAGAGCCAAATATCAACAGTACAACAATTGAAATTTCTTTTGAGAGCCAAATTTTTTAAACTTAAGCTATATGGGTAGGTACATTGTTATTAACTTAATTAGGGTACTCCTAAGCTGGCCTTTTCTAAAAACGTCCTCAATCTGATTGAGGTCCGTTTGCTGAGGTCAACCCCTTCCAGCTCTCCCATCCACACTCGTCTTGTAGCCAGTCTCACTCAACTCGTGCATGAATTATGCGCGCCTCCCCTACGCTGTGTATCCTGCAGCCCACCTGCCCCGCGTCTCCGGTCACCCAACCGACCGACCTAGCGACCGACACCCCCCACTTCTTCCAACATCACTTCTTCAAAATAGACTCCCCAGTCCGAAAACCGACTTCTGCGCATGGGCCACGAAGTTTCAATCGCACTGTACGTGCGCGCCCGCACGTGGTATTTTGTGGAAGAGCCACACTCAAGGGGCCAAAGAGCCGCATGTGGCTCGCGAGCCGGGGTTGGCCAACCACTGCCCTAAGACATTGGGCCTGTGAACATCAGCCTAGGACAATGTCTCTCAATCAGGTGTTAAGACTGGAGCTTCCAGTGTCAAATCACAAACCTCTCTATTTGCTTCTGTCCTAGGCACTGCCTGCTTACCTGTGAGGAGTGCAAAATTAAGCACGGATTAAGTGAGGAGCGAAGTTCACAGCCATCAGCTTCCTAAACTCTACACCTGTGGCTTTTGAAGTTTCTTAAAGTTCTGAATTTGCACACACACTACAATTTCAAGTGTACTTGAAAATAGCGTACAGTGGAACAGAAACATTGTGATTCTCTCTTATCAAAATGCTTTTTGCAGAAGATTCTCAGTTGAATTGAGTGTATGTTTTTCTACTGTGTACGAACATGGTGGGAGAATTCACACACCGAAAAGAAATTATGTTGTATTCTAACTTGTACACAGTGAAGTAAAAGAATGTCAAGTCCTCTCTAATTTTCCCCATCTATTCGTTCTTTCTGCCTTAGTTCTGGGTTTTAAAATCTCTTAAAGTGGGCAGGCGTGAAGGTTGAGGAGCTTGGGAAGTCACACCCCACCAAAAACCATTGTGTATGGAGATAGAAACATAGGGCAAGAAAGATTGCTTCTTATAGGTTTGTGGGGCATACCTATAAGTGAGAAATGCGTCACTTCAGAGAGTCACAGTATGGGCCAATTGTCCTTTCGGTGACCTCGGTGACTTTATGCCTCATCAGTATGGTGGAGTTTTGCTTAGCCATTGGGTACACGCTTATAGTCATTACTCAAGTACTGGGTTTAGTTTATATACTGCTAGTGGCCTCAAAGAATAAACACAACTTCCCAAATGGTCCCTTCTTCTCCCAGGGAACAGTTTATTATGGGAGGAATCATGGGAAGAATTAATGCATAGAATGATAAACTTTTAAGGCTATAGGCAGATCAGAAGCAGCCAATTCAACCCCATGAGTTGGATTCCTATTTATTGCGAGGTGTGTGTTTTTTGTTTTGTTGTGTGGCGTGTGTGTGTGTGTCTGTGTTTTGTTTTTTGGTTTTTTGCAAAAAAAAAAAAAAAAAAAAACAACAACAAAAAAAAACCCTCTTCCATTGGTGACCTTTTGTTTTATGGCGGGTTGTCTGAGTCCTACTTTAAAAATGTCCCTTGCATTTTTTGCATTTTCTCAGAAAAATGCTTTCTTTCTTTTTTTAAAAATATATTTTATTCATTTTTTACAGAGAGGAAGGGAGAGGGGTAGAGTTAGAAACATCGATGAGAGAGAAACATTGATCAGCTGCCTTCTGCACACTCCCCACTGGGGATGTGCCTGCAACCAAGGTATATGCCCTTGACCGAATCAAACCTGGGACCTTTCAGTCCACAGGCCGACGCTCTATCCACTGTGCCAAACCAGTCAGGGCAGAAAAATGTTTTCTATGTGTGTCACCATTTATACATTGGGCATGTGTATGTACGTAATTTGTGTTTTGTGTAAAACCTGCACCATAGAGGTAAAAAGAGGAACCTCATTAGCAGTTAATACTTGATATGAAATATTTTATTTAAAACATCAAAAATATTTGCAAGTTTCTATTTTCACATGAACACTAAGTGTATGAAATGGAGTGATGTTTGACTATCTCTTTGTGTATACATCTCCTCATGTCTCAGTCGATAAAGTTCTCCTTCTGTAAACCCGATCACAGAGCCAATATCCTAGCTTCTTGGATGCAGTTTAATTCTTGGCTCTGGCTTAGCAATTGGTGACTCTTTGTTATCTCTGCTATTGGTAAAAGTTCAGATTTGGGCACATTTATTTCCTGCATTCCAGAAAATTATTTCCCAGGAATCAGAACATTTCCACATTGCTAAGGACAGCAAGCCAATGCAGAAATCGGTCTCAGGGTATTGGGAAAGGTCAATCTATTATTGTTGAGAAGGCACACTGTTTTTCCTGCTGATAGCTTCACAGTTCTGCATCAGATTGGGTTTATTGTTTGGGCTCTCTGCTTTTCCAACATAAGTAAGTTATTCATGGAAGCAGTTTTTTTCACAGTGATCTCAGTGTGAAAGGAGATCTATAAAGAAAAAGAAAACCTAGACGGTCATCTAAAAACTCTCAGATATTTTGCTCCATTATCTATTGTATATATTAGGAAGCAAGTATCTGGGAAACAATGTCTGTTTCTTAAAGGAAGATGTGTTAATGGAGCAGCATTTGCCGTTTAGCATGTAGCAATTACCAACAACACTCACCACCACGCTGGTCATAAGCTTGTGAAAGTAGTACCTTCGTGGTGAAAAAAAAAAAAGTTGTACTGTATATATAGTAATGCTTATATATTTTTTAAATTCTCATTTAAGCAAAGATATTCTTTTTCCTTGCTGTCAGAATGGATGGTTTATCTCTGTTTTCTGTGAACATTACACAAGTAATAAAATTAATCTTGAATGGCGTGATTAAGCCATGAAAATGTGCTGTAGGTAATTTTCATGATATTCAAATAATGCAAATCTGTTCATTGACAGAACACGTTTCCACTTTGG
Organism: Myotis nattereri; assembly: GCF_964212035.1. NCBI lineage: Eukaryota > Metazoa > Chordata > Mammalia > Chiroptera > Vespertilionidae > Myotis > Myotis nattereri. The sequence continues at coordinate 200,532,343 of NC_138075.1, forward strand.
AACGCTACACCCAAATTTCAACGGTAGAGTTTGATTCCATAGACAGAGTTGGCAGAGATGTCGGTGACTAACCCACCGGCTGCAAAGTCCAGGGCCAAATTAATAATGTAATTGAGTGAAGCTGGACTAGGTGCATGTTAAAACAGGCATAACCTTCACTTCCACACACACAAATAGGCCACCCGCCGTTGTCAAATCTTCCAGTTTGCAAAACAAATAAGTACAGGTTTTATGTGAAATATCCTGGTTTTTAAATCTTGAATCTTTCATCTATTCCATTGTTGCCTACTGTGTTCCAGGCACTGTCTTAGGTACGTCAGTGGGAATGTGACAGGGAGCACAACCAACAAAATTCCACACCTTCCTGGAACTTATATTTCAGCACCAGTCTGAGGTTTGAGACCTGACTCAACCCCCAACCCACTGAAAATCCCCTCTGCTGTCTGGGCAGGTGAGGTTCCAGGACCTACGTATGTACTTCCAGGGGAAGGACACCTGCCGCTCCATGTGCAACCCAGTACACTGCCCAGGTGCAAAACTACCCAGAAAGGTCTGTGGGAGCCCAGGCCTGCCTCCCTGCCCCTCTAGACTAGCTCCTCCAAGACAGGAAGTGTATCCTTTTTTACTTATTTCTCAATTTCCACCCTCAAGCAGAGTTCTTGGCCAGACATAGGCACTTCATAAGTATTTCTCAGCCTAAACTTGTAATTTCCCTGTGGCTACCCAACAGACTTCTTCTTCTTTTGCATAACAGCCTTTAAATATTTGTGATGTCCTCACATACCAAGACTCCAGAAATGGGTTTACCAGATTTTTCTTTTAGGCACCTGAACGGATAGCAAGAGGCACTCTACACTAGGCCCTGGGCTCAAATTCAGCCCCACCATTACTGGCTACCTAACATTGAGTCAGTTATTTACCTGCTCTGGGCCTCAGTTTCCTCATCTGTAAAATGGGAAGATTTTCGATTTACCTGTAGGTTATTCATGAGAATAAAATGAGTTTAATACTTACAAAATGCTTAGCACTGTGCATAGCTCAGAGCAGCCACTCAATGGATGTTAACAACTATTACTAATGCAGTCCAAAAAATGTTTCATTATGTTCCATTTTTGGCCCATGCTAGGCTTTTTCACATGACCTACCTTTAAGTCAATTCTCTCCATTTATGCTTATGCAGCAGGTCATTCTGAATTTCAGTGTAACTCATTATATATACACTTATCTCTTTTCAATTTCATGATCCTGATTTCAGGCCCAACTATCTGTCCTTTTCAGTCCAAAATCTGTGATTTAACAGGTGAGTGATGTGTCGTCTGCATTGGAAAATATTCAGATTACCCCTTTGGTTTCTTATAGTGTTCAAGGCTCATGATCAAACAATCTTTGTTAACTGAATGACTGTCTTGCAGAAGCAGAGTTTACTTTAAAATACAAACCTCAAATCATAGTTTGGTTCATTAGATTATCTCATTTCTAAATGTGCGTAGGTCAAGGAGGAGGATGGGAATGGGAAGGTGACAAAAGAGGAGGGACCTGGGAGGTAGAAGTCAATAATGGTGGGAAAAGAAATAGCAAAAAGGAACCTCCCTGAATAAGGTTTTGAAAATCAGGGCGGTCATCACAAGCCTTATGGCTTCATTATTTTTCAGAACCTATTTTATATACAAGGCAAGCTGCTAGAAGAAATAGTACATTCATACATAAGATAGTCTCTGCCCTCAGAGTTAGGTAGAGGAGATATATAGCTAAATAGCTGTAGTGGAGTGTAGCAGTCCTGTGTGGGGTAGATGCAAACCCACTGCCATTAGAATTCAGGGGCAGTTGTGGTCCCGTTTGCTGTCCTTGCAGATGGTACAACTGGTCCAATTCTCTACCTCTCCTCATATCCATGCCTTTTGTCATGGACTCCTGCATTTCCTTTCCACATGGGCTTTTGCATTTCACTTTTGACGTTGGGCTTGTCCTATGACTTGCTTTAGGCAAAATGTGAGGCAGAAATGAAGGTGTGCCTGTTTCAAACTTAGGCCTAAAGAGACCTCTGTGTTTCATTTGTGTCTCTATTATGAACATAAGAACATTCCCAGTACCAAGATGCAGAGGCAATAGCTTGCAGACTGACCCATCAGTTCCACAATTGCCTAAGATCTAATCTCTACAATAAACCCCTTATTCTGCATCATTCAGAGCAATTCTGCTTTTCCATCAAACTCTAACACAGGAACTGGATAGCTGGAAGTGGCCTGCAGGCATAACAAAAATCTCAAACACGTTGCATTGGTTGTGGGAACAAGTGGCATATAAATGCTGGCAGGACCTTGAGGAGATTATGAAAACTTAAAGGGCCTGGATGAGGGTGTTAACAGAAGCCTAAAGACCTTCCAAGTAGGCTGTCAAGAAGGGATTACAGGAGAGGAATTACTGGAAGCTGAGACTCTGAAGATGTAGTCAAAACTGTCACCTGTGGTAACATAGGAAATAGGAAATGTACCTAAGAAACTTGATTGGCTAAGATTTCTGGGCAGGGTTGAAGGTGCTGTCTAAAATGAAAGAAGTGAGGCAAAAAAAAAAAAAATCATTCCAAGTGATTTGGAGAAAAAATAAAGGTCCAAACAGTCTTTTAAACCTGCAAAAGGTTCTCATATTCAGAAATGGCTTCCAGAAAAGATCAAATCCCGAGTGGGGTGATGGCTTTTTGTTCAAGACCTCAGAAGGATGGCAGCGCACCACAGGACAGTTCGGACACACAGGTGACCCTCTACGTGTCCTAGGAATAACCACGTGGACCTGCCAGAGCTTCACAGGGAACCCAAAATAAAAAGGGACTGCTTCCAGGAGACAGGGGTGGCTTTTGTGAAATGGATTTTCAATTGATACTTGAGAACTCCACAGATTTAAAAAATACACCAGTGGGGACAGGGGTAGTATAAACAGGCCTTGGGGTCCTCGGTTTCAATGGGCAGGCTAGGAAAACTAGTCAGCGGCAAGCATGAGCTTCCTGCTTTATGGGAAAGGCAGGACCACAGCCATGACAAGCCCCTGGGGAATATGGTTGAGCTCTAGTCAAAGAACTGGCACCATGAGCTGGCTCTGCTTCAGAATTGCTTGGCCAGGCGACTGGCATGTACCTTTTCTTCTTCTTTTTTTTTTTAACAAGGGATGTCTAGAATAGTAATATGGCTAACAGGTATTTGGGTTGATATTCAGGTTGAACAGGGCAGAGAACCTCTTTTAAGTTCACAGGTGTGTTTTTTAATGTTTTTATTGATTTTGGACAGGGAGAGGGAGAAACATTGATGAGAGAAATACTGATGGGTTGCCTTCTTCCTGCACGCACCCCACTGGGGATCAAATCCGGGTATATGCCCTGACTGGGAATCAAACTGGCGACCTTTCCGTGCACGGGACTACACTCAACTGAGCCACACTGGCCAGAACCTAAGTTCCTAGGTCTTCAGACTTTTACCCAAGTGCCTCATGCATACCTGAACCTGAGTAGATGATAAACTCCTAGATTTTGAGCTGATGTAATGGGATTCAAATTAGAGTTCCTGGGAAAAGCTGTGAGTTGACTATGCATGTGGGAAGGATGTGAATTATTGCAAAATGTTCCATCCCACGTTATTTTAAAAATGTGAGGAGGGTGGGAGTCTTTCCTTCCTGCACTTTGATAGGAAGGCTTGTGCAAAAATGCTACTGACTTCAGAGTCTGGGCAGTAAATAAATGGCAATGGGGCTTTTAACATACTAACTGGAACACTCATGCTAGAGCCCTAAGTGGTCACATACAGTCTGACTGTTGTAAGGAGCCCACACTAATCCATGGAAAGAAACATGGCAAGGTCCTGGAAATGAGAGAGCTGATGCCCTGCCAGGCCCCAGCTGCTCTAGCTCCCTGCTGTTTCAGCTTCATCCAGCATCTGACTGCAAATCTGAGACCAAGAACCAAATCATTCAGCTGAAACCCTTAAATCCCGACCCATAGAAAAACCGATAGATTTTTTAAAATAACTTATTTTTCAATTATAGTTGACATACAATATGTTTGTGTACAACCCAGTACACTGGGTTATAGTAGACATTATGTAACTTACTAAGTGATAATCCTGATAAATTGAGCCAAATTTTGGGATGATTTGCATCATCCAAAACAGAAACACTGTTTCTGATAGAAATGTAATATAAATAAGAATGTAGATGAAACCACAATTTCATTTTCCATTCACCTAAACCAGGAACAACCATAATAAAAAAAGGATACCAAATTTTTATTCCCCTGAAATTTGCAGTTTTTAAACACGACCACTGCTTTTTTAGGCAGAGCCATTTACTGTAGTTGATTAATCTACGAGTCACATTTACCATATTATTAAATATTCAGAGATGACTTTATTTCCTATCCCTACAAAACACCACTTATAATTGTACTTAAAATAGATCGCAAACAATAAAACCATGAAATCAGTGAAGATGCATGTTCCTTTATATTTATTTACCATAAACATTGAGAATACAGCAAACACTGGAAAAAGGCTTTTTAATAATTTTTTTGATGTAAAGCTTAACGCTTAAAATTATGCTTGTTCCCCCCCACCCATCCCAATTCAGCATGCAGATATTTATTTTCACATATGCTAATTCTAGAGCATTACAATCCCTCAGTGGTTTTCTAAGAGTATCCTTATCCTGTAACTTAAATTTCACAAACTGTATACGATCGTGGTATTATACCATTATTCATATAGATTCACACAATATTAACAATAAAATTTGTTATTGAAACATTATTTTAATAAGCCAAACCACAAAAAGCCCAGGTTCGGATTTTACATGTGTTTATGAAGACTGCTGCTGACTCCACGCATGCAGATATGACCACCTGGATGAAGTTGGATATTGAAACTCCTTCAATAGGTCCAAGGATGCAGTGTCTCACTCTTCCCAAGCATCTCCATATTTGTTTACTTTGACTAGGAAAAGAGCACAAATAATTGATGATCCCAAATAGTAATACATAAAAGGCATTATTTTAAGTTCACTATTATGGTGAAAAGTTGTGTTTCTCATTTTAATAAATACGAGAGTAGGATTAAAAAGGGGCTGGCAGACTTTAGTGAACTGGAGGTTGGACATAAATAGTAATGCAATGTATGGAGAACTTGACAAATATTTGATCCTCCTAACAACCTTATAAACACAACCCCCATTTTGAACAGATGCAAACCCCATTTTGAGAAAAAACAGATTAGTAACTTGCCCAAGGTACAAGCCTAAAAAAACAAGTGGACTAAAATTTGAACACATCTGTATAGGTCCAAAGCCTGGGTGCCATTACAACTTTACCTACCACCTAAGTAAGTGTGGTATAATTTACAGCATATACAAAAAATTACTGGGAAATTTAAAAAAATAATTAAAAAATTGAATTTTGTTTTTCACAAAAAATATAGCAGTAGAAATGGTCAAATATTCAGGTTATGATTAATTCAATCTTCTCTCCTATGAGCCATGATACTGGTGGCAAGGAGGAAATAGTTTCCAATATTCCTGCATTTTACATAAAATTAAATTTTGAAACATGCCCGTCTTCTGTACTCTTTCACCTTTTAGCCTCTTTTACATAGCCTTCATCTATAAATTATAAGTAGTCATATTGTAAAGAAGCTATTATCTAAGTACGGACTAGGAACCTCCTGCCTCAAGACTCTTTCAGAGATTCTGTGACGTCAAAACTATATCATTATTATACTAAGACGTTATATACCCTTTTCCCTCATATTCTGCCATTTCCCCTTGCTTTATTCCCTCATTAGTACAAGGTAGAGTTTTCTAGAAGCTGCACGTGTGGAGCTATCATGGTCCTGAGAGATAACTACCGTGCTTATGTTTTTAAAATCTCTCAGTCTTAATTTCTAATTAGATAAATGTCATCCACAGAAACTAAAACTGAAAAATTTAAATAATACTTTCTGATCCAGCAAATCCACACTGTACTAATATCAAATTTTCTGCCTAGAGTCTAGAATAGAACATTCTAGAAAATCACTAAAACCATTTCATAACTTTATCTTCAAATAAAGCACACAAAAATCACCTTTCTTTTTATAAACATTATTTCATATTAAAGTTGTGTCATGTAACAACTTTAAAAGACTGCTTACAGTCAAAACCATAAATGTCAAAATTTAGCAAATACCAAAGGTCTACCATATTTCCTTTTCTTAATCTTTATTACTATAGAAAGCCCAATGAAATACTCCATTTCTGATTAACCAGCATATGGTCCTATGCTATGCAGACATAAAAGATTACAAAACTGAGAAAAATACTACTGCCTGCCCTCATGGAGCTTACAGTCTAAATCAAGCATGTCAAACTCAAAGGCTAACATGGGCCAAATAAACGAGGCATCTGGCCCGTGGGCAGTGAGTTTAACATGCTTGGTCTAAATCCTCAAATTAATTAGCAGAACAAAGTACCAGTAAGTCTTTACATATTACAGAGTAGTGGCTATAGAATGCGTAAGGTTTACACATTTTATTTTTAATGACAAACATTAACAATGTCAATTATCAGTCTATTTTAAAGCTAAATTTTTAACAGCAATAATATAATAGATATTATCCATCATTAATATGAAAATAGAATTCTAAATGCAGCAACCACTATCAATTAGAAATAATTTGGCTCTAAAAGAATGATCATAATAAAAAGTACTAAGAATTTTTATGTATCTTTATATTCTTTGCGGCCTATGACTTTCAAGAAAGTACCAAGAACAAACTTGTGGAATATCAGAGGGAAGGGGCGGGGTGGCTGGGTGGGTGGGAAGAGATCAACCAAAGAACTTGTATGCATAATGCATAACCCATGGACACAGACAACAGGGTGGTGGAGGCCTGGGGCGGGGGTGGGGCAGGCTATAAGGCCGTGATGGCGAACCTATGACACTCATTTTTTTGGTTGATTTTTCTTTGTTAAATGGCATGCAAATATATAAAATAAATATCAAAAATATAAGTCTTTGTTTTACTATTTTGCAAATATCAAGAAATTTCTATATGTGACACGGCACCAGAGTTAAATTAGGGTTTTTAAAAACGCGGACACGCCGAGCTCAAAAGGTTCGCCATCACTGCTATAAGGGTCAATAGGAGAAAAAAGGAGACACATGTAATACTTTCAACAATAAAGAATTTTTTTTAAAGGTACCAAGAACCTATTCCTTCAATTTTTAAAGTAGTAAATAGAAACCTTGAAACAATGACACATTCTCTAAACTTCCTCAAGAGACATAAAATTCTATATTAAAATAGCTACAAACCCTTAATTAAAATACCTCCTTCCGTTAGAAGTAAACTTCTGTGTCAGAAAATTTACTTGGGGTAATGAATAACTGTTCCAAAATGACTTAAAAGAAACTGATCAGGAACAGAATTTTTTTTAAAAAGAAACTGATTTTAAAACTTATAATTAATTGCAGAGCGAAAGCACTATTTTAAAAAAGTCAAACTCCTCTTTGGAAATGTCCTAAAGCTGCTTTGTAAAGCATATAACTCAATCTCAATTTCACTAAGAAAATTAGTTTCATTAATCATGATTCTGTGGCTCTGCCAAAAGTGGCATTACAACCCAATTATCAACCTTAGGTCACAGATCTGGTTTTATGTAATAGATGCATCATTTAAAAAAAGGTTTCCAATGTGACTTCTTATAAGGGAAAACAGTCAAATTGGATGTTACAAAACTAGTCTTACTATCTTAAGTCATACTACTATTTTGCCTTCATTATTTTCTAACACAAAATGGCCTTTACAATACCTTAAAAACGAAAGATATGATAACTGTGAAATAGCTATTCTTTTTTAAAAAAACACTATTTTGGTTAATTGCTTATGGAATTAAATCACGTTAATATGACTAATGTTTTTAACTAATGCTGCGATATCCGATCCTACAGAATACAGTGATTAGACTAAACTATCATACCTTCTTTTTGGGGTATTCTTTCCTGCATAGGTCTGACTGAGGGGTCAGTCTTATGTGCTAAAGTTACTTCATATGACTCTCTGTTCTTATTCCTTAATTCCTCATATGTAATACTTTTTCTTTTAGGACTTTCTTCAAGCCTGGGATCAGGTCCTAAAACAACAAACAGTTAATACATGGTGATAAAGAGTTGAATATATCCAAAGCAACTAAATTTTATAAATGCTCCTTACCCATAATAAAAATAGAATAAAGTGAAATAAAGGATCAATTACCACCATTCCAAAAATACTATAATTTCCCCAAGGTAATTATAAAACTAAAATCAACTTCTCTCACAGTTTCAAGTTTTTATTTCTAAAATCTAAAATTAACATCAAGAAATTAAAAACTAACCATGCCAGAAGAACAGAAAACATAATATACACCAGCATAATTAAGACTCATTAACATGTTAGTGTTTTAAACTGCAAAGTTATCCAGTGTTTATTTAAAGAGAAATATATCCTACTAGTGACAACTGAATAAAACTTGATCCAGTATGGCTTTTATTTGGTAGTATTTCCATAGTTAAATGTTCCCATAACCACAATCTATACACAACTCCAGCTATTATTAAAAATTATTTTACCATCTTTGTATTTAAACAAAAATACTTGAAAATAGCTACTGAAAAGTATAAAACATAGCCTTTTAAGCACAGTATGCATCATTTTCACTTAGGTCTAATGAATGCAATTCTGAGGGAAAAGAAAGTGACAACTATGATTTCGACCGGGAAACCAGCATTTATTCTTTATATCTCCAAAAGAATCAAAGTATGAATACATATTATCAAAGAGTTAAATACTGTTGAAACGTATGGAAGTTGTTACTCTTAATACTGGTTGGCAGGAACAAATATTGAAGATTACTTTATAAAATGTATAACCAGCAAAAAAGGCCATATAAGCAGTTCTAAAGAAAACTAATGCTAACACAACATTCAATGAACAACAACTTACAATCTGACACACTACTCCAAAAGTACTATTTTTCAAAGAGATTTTTAATAAGACATAAAAATTGGACACATTTTAATTATGATTATTTTTTTAAAACAATTTTTGATAAGTCGTATTATTCTGGAACTCAATAGTAAGGTCCCACTGAATAATCAGAATTTTTAAAACAATCTAACTAGACATTAAATGCTTTCAACCATAATCACTTATTTTAATACAAAGTATAGTGCACTATACAAAGAACATTTAAATTTCTCCTTATTAGTTATAATACTACACCATTGTTGAAAAGTAAAATTTTCTTAAAAAAAAAAAAAGCAAAGAAAAAATAGTATAACCTTATATTGGTTTTAAAAAGCACTCTGTATTTCACTAGTAATGAGTAATTACTGGACTCACTTCCCTTCACCATAATAATATTTTTAAATATCATTTAGATCAGGGGTCCTCAAACTACAGCCCGCGGGCCACATGCAAATACAAATATTGTATTTGTTCCCGTTTTGTTTTTTTACTTCAAAATAAGATATGTGCAGTGTGCATAGGAATTTGTTCATAGTTTTTTTAAACTATAGTCTGGCCCTCCAACGGTCTGAGGGACAGTGAACTGGCCCCCTGTTTAAAAAGTTTGAGGACCCCTGATTTAGATAGTGTATACTAGATTAGTAGTCAGAAACCCTAGTTTCTCATTCCTACTCTGCCAACAATTAGTGAATGTCCTTGGGCAAATCACTAAGCTTCTTTGAATCTTAGTTTTCTCACCTGTGAAATATGGAAGTAAATAATCTATTCCTAAAGTTCCTTCCAGGTCTAATACTTTTTTCATTGTTCTATAATTCTGTGACAAATAATGAAAACATAAATCAGACAGAATGTTAGGGAGAATTTTTTACACTTATTAAAAGTCAAATGAAAACATCCTCTATTGTGCAGGGAGCATAGCATGGTTTACTACTTTGAAGGTATACAGAGCTGGAAGGAATAAGAATGAAAAACAGCACTGATTTAAGTCTAACTGTAATTAACTATAATAAGTGTCATTATAATTATGAAGGAATACCTCCTACTATGAATTCTCTACATTGAATAACTTTAAATTCTTGGTAAGAGAAAGCAGATCTAAGGGGGCAAGTAGTTCTGCTTAACCAAAAGGGGAGGTGCCTTAGTAAGGGGAACAGCAGCTGGGGCAAGCAAAGGAGGCCGCTCTGCTGGTCCACGCGGAGAGCAGTCAGAGCTGCAATCCAGACTTAGAGAAGGGGGTGAGAAAGCAGAACAGCAGACGAGCAATAACTGCTCTGGAGAACCTAAAATATTGTAAAACAGGGGTCTTCCTGTGGTCTGTGGGACGATAGCAAAGGGCTTTTTGTTTGCTTTTATTTGAAAAAGAAACTATGTAACATGGAATGGAATTTGCTAATGGAAATGAAAGGAAGAATGTAAGTAATTACAAGGCTAGAATACAAGTAGAATGGATTTGAACTTGAGAAACGGGAAAAATGGAGAGATGCGATGAGGGACAAGGATAGCTGCCTTTGGATAAAATGACTTTAACCACTCTAATCTGCCTACCTCTTGCCCCTTCTGACTACAGTTGACCCTTGAATAACATGGGTTTGAATTGTGTAGGTTGATTTATAGGCAGATTTGTGTAAATGGTCCTGCACAGACAGTTCAAACCTAATATTGTTCAAGGGTCAACTGTAATTGGATGTCTTTACTTCCAACCATTCAGGAAAAAACAAAGCAGCTGAGGATTAACAGTCTCTCAACAACTTTCATCCACTAAAGAATCTAAATTATATTAACTTCCATTCTCTCTGGTCTCTTCTGAAAATACCCCTTTACTCCTGCTCTAAAGCAGTGCTATCCAATATAATTTTCTGTAATGATAAGAACGTGATATATCTGCAGTCCAACATAGTAGCCACTAGCACATGTCGCTACAGAACAACCAAAATGCTGTCAAAGCAACTAAGGAATTGATTTTCAATTTGATTTGATAAATTTAAACAGCCATATGTAGCCAATGGCTACTTGATATCCTGACCTACCTAGAACCGCTCCGCATCCTCTGGAACCTCACTTGACCTATAATCAACTTACCCCCATCCCCTGAACCTACATATAATAGCTATAAATCTCGCCCATCTTAAACAAAGGAAACAAAAATCCAAATGTTCCTTTAACCTTGTTTGTTCCCTATAGTTACTGGCTTACTGTATTTGGTTCAAAGCAAGTATTTTTAAAGAATACCCTATAGAGGTCCACAATCTCTTATCCAAACCCTTGCAGTCAGAAATGTTTCAAAATTCAGACATTCTCAGATTTTAGAAAAATATTATAGTATAGTTCTTGTATTACTTAATATTTATCCATTCAAAAGTTCTGAGCAGCAAAGAGTAAAAACAGTATTTCTACAATGAAATTTAGGAACAACCATATTAAGATAAAGATAAATAAACCTTATGTTTAGCTCAGGGTTTGAAATGAGTTCACGTCAGACTTTATCACCTGTTTATTTAAAAAAAACTTCTGTTTTCAAAGCTTTTTGGATTTTAGGCTTTTTAGACAAGGAATTGCAGACCTGCATTTTCTAATTCCTCACCTTTCACTGCAAACTAGACTGAAGGAAAAAAGGAAGGAAATTAACATTTGATGAGAGCCTATTACTTGCCAGGCGTTCGTTTGATTATTTTATCTCATTCCAAATGTTCTTTAAAAGAGGTATTATCTCTATTTGATAGATCAAGAAACTGAAGGGATCAAAAATTACAATCACTTGCTGAAAGTCACATAGCTAGTAAATGTGAATCATGATTCAAATCCAGGGCTTAATCCAAAATTGATGTTGTTGCACTTACATTATGTAATCTTCAACGCTAGTATTTACACAAACCTCACAAAGCATTTTCACAAGGATTTTTCACTTGACAACAGTTCTGTAAGGCAGGTAATTATTATTTTTCTCACATTACAAAGAAGCTGAAAGCCTTTAAGACCAGCCTAATAAACGTAACCTTTTTAAAGCTTCCCTGAGGCACAATTTATCACTTCTTTGATATTCCGCCTAGCTTTATATTTTCCATTAATGGGACATATTAGTAATTTATCTTTATATTTCTGTATCTTTTAACAGACTGAACCTCAAAACAATGTTGAATGAAGAAACAAATGAACAAATGAACAAACATGCTGTGTTTAGGCTGATGGTGGAACACACAGATGATACCCAGCAGAAAAGGTCATCAAATAAAGTTTATACATACGTTGGACCATTAAATGCTGAAATTCATTTCAAGAGAAGTTTCTACCTTGGGCAATATGATCAGTAATACCAGTGGGAGTAGATTCGTTCATAGAAGAACTAAATGGAATTGGCTCATAACGAGGAAACTTCTCTTTTTCCATGTTATCTGCTGCTGGGGCTGTCACAAAAGATGAGTGATCACTCACATTTGATTCATATCTTGGCTGTTGAGAATAGTACCTATAAAAGAAATTCATATTATGTAAGAAACATGAATTATTCTTATACCTTATTTAAAGAAATGTACGTAGGTATAAAAGTCAGTTATCTTATTTTCTTAAAAAATCATATTATTTTAACAGTTATTTAAAACTAGAGGCCCGGTGCACAAAAATTTGTGCACTCAGGGGGGTGGGGGGGGGTCCCTCAGCCCGGCCTGTGCCCTCTCGCAGTCTGGGACCCCTTGGGAGATAATGACCTGCTGGCTTAGGCCTGCTCCCAGGTGGCAGAGGGTAGGCCCAGTCCCTAGGTGCAGCCCCTGGTCGGGCTCAGAGCAGGGCCGATTGGGGAGTTGGGGCGCCGCCCCGTCATGCACAGAGCAGGGCGTATTGGGAGGTTGTGATGCCACCCTCAGTCATGCTCAGGTTAGGGCCGATCAGGGGGCTGGGGCGCCGCCCACTGTCACACACAGAACAGGGCCCGTGGGGTGGGGCGGGGGGTTGGGGGCTGCACCCTGTCACACACAGAGCAGGGCCGATCAGGGGGTTGGGGCGCCGCACCCTGTCACACACAGAGCCGCAGGGCGATCAGGGGGTTGGGGAGCTCCCCCCGTCACGCTGATCCCAGTGCCAGGAGGCCTCGCGGCTCCGCTGATCCTGGTGCTGGGAGGCATATTACCCTTTTACTATATAGGATAGAGGCCTGGTGCATGGGCGGGGGCCGGCTGGTTTGCCCTGAAGGGTGTCCTGGATCAGGGTGGGGGTTCCCACTGGGGTGCCTGGCCAGTCTGGGTGAGGGGCTGAGGGCTGTTTTCAGGCTGGCGGGTGACTGAAGCTCCCAACTGCTCCTTTTTTTCTTTCTTTTTTCTTTATTCTGGGCCAGCTTTAGCTCTAACTCCAGCTCTGAGGCCTCTGCTGCTGAAAGCAGGTATCTGGTTTGTTTGGGTTCTATAATCGAAACACTGTATCAATTCCAGCTCTGAGATCCTGGCGGCTGAAAGCAGGTTTCTGGGGTTTTGTTTAGCTTCTATATTTGTAACTATGTTTCAAACTTCAAGCTCAGAGGCCGGCAAGGCAGGCGGGGAACATTGGTTTCCTCTGTCACTGAAGCAAGCAAGCCTCATGCTAGTTTCAAGCTGCCTGGCTGCCGGCCGCCATCTTGGCTGGCAGTTAATTTGCATATCTCACTGATTAGCCAATGGGAAGGGTAGCGGATGTACGCCAATTACCATGTTCCTCTTTTATTAGATAGGACAGTAAAATTAAGCCTGTTTCTTTCTGCCAACGCACACAAAAATGGTCTGACCTATTTATATAACTTAAAAATTGTCACTCAATATATAGGAGAAAAAAACGTTTATTTAGTTTTCCAATTACGAGGCTTCAGAAATCATTTTAATGTGCTTAAAGTTTTTAGAAAGAAAAAATACTCCAGATCAGAAAATGTGTCCATTTCCCACATTAACTGGTAAGTTACTCCTACAGTAGTAGTCCACATAAACTCTACAGTGATAAAGCAAATGTTCTTAACAAGTTTACATTGCTTGCCGCTTATGATGACAATATATCTACTAAATCTACTTAATTACCTTATTACTTATCTATATATCCAGACAAAGAGATTCACGTACACAATTTCCCTACTATTTTCAACAGAAGGATTAAAAACTTGAAATTTATTGAGCTGAAATTGATAAAAATTGGGAATTCAAAGGAAAAGTTCAAAATATAGGTAACCAAAGGTGTTTGCCAAATTAAAATCCTTTATTCTGGGATATACACTCCCAATAGGATGCAACTTTCTAAATAAAACAAAGGTAGACAAATCTCACTCTACCTTTATTTTCAATATATTTTTATTGATTTGAGCGAGAGGAAGGGAGATAGAAACATTAATGAGAGAGAAGATGAGAGAGAAACATCAATCGGCTGCCACCTACACACTTCCTGCTGGGGATTGAGCCCACAACCCAGGCATGTCCCTGACCAGGAATTGAACTGGTGACCTCTTGGTTCATGGGTCGACATTCAACCACTGACTAACACTGGCCTGGCTAGCACTACTTTTCAAAATCTAATTAGCTTTAGCTTGCAACAAAGTGGCAAGTTTCCAATGATCCTTCAGTTAGGCAATGTTTCATGCCTGAACTATGGTAATATCCAGTTACAATTTTTTAGCTAAATTTAAAAACCTTTAATAAAGATAAGAATCTGGCCTACCCAGGTATTGAAGCTCGTCGTGCCTGTCCTGATCGTAAAGCTTCTCCAAGAGGGGAATTCTCAAGATGCTTGAACTTCTCTTGACAAGTTTTCACATAAGAAAGCTTTCCGGCAAAGTATCCCATGATGCAAGCAACTTATTTGTAAAAAAAAAAAAAAAAAGAGTGTAACTCAATGTGCTTTTTTTGACAATCTTTCCTAAAAGTACATTAAAAAAAATTCTAAGTATATCTTTGGTGTGAAAAGACTAAGATTTCCTGAAATGATAAAAGTATCACATTAAATCAGATGAAAATCTAATCATTTCCTAGCTAATTTCTTCAGCTTGTTTTTAAAATTAGGTGCAACAAATCTTTTAAAATAATGAATTATTAAATGCTACCTAAATATGGCTCTTGTTGAATCATGTGTCTATTTCCAATACAAAATAGAGCTAACCTGGGAAGATTCATAAAAAGCCTCAAGTAATTTTAAAAAGCAATTTAGCTTCTTTCCTATTAATCATATTATAAAATATAAGTAAGTTATGTTTTTTACATTTTTAATATAAATTAAAGATTTATTTTTTCAAATTAGACTTAATTTTTATAATTTATCTTGATTAATCAGAATCCCTGAACAACTTTCTTCTCTAATAGAGTATTTGAGAATTTATTTTCAAATAGTATATCTTCACAAAGTAATTTAAATTAATACTTCTGTCACATTATAAATGCCTCTTTAAAGTAACTCATGATATTTAATGTTAACAATAAAAAGATTCATAATAAATTCCTAGTAGCCCATTTAATAAAAAGCTTCAACTGATTTGTAAAAGCAAATAATCAAATAACTGTTATGAGTAAGACAAAACATTTGATAAACACATTATTTTCTTAAGTAAAAAGCTAAAAAAACTTGTTTTCATACTTACATATGAGTTTAGGAATGGAACCATATTTGGGATGACTTGAAAGGAATCCTAAACATAAATGAATAAATATTTCTGAGTAACATTAATTGTTGGAGAAAGAGACATTGACAAGTTTATGCTAAGAGTATTTGAGAAAATAACACAGAAATTGCTAGTCATTATTTGATCTCTTCTAATGTGAGATAAAAGTTCAGCAACGAAATATAAAATAAGATATATTATTTATCAACAGAAATAAGGGAAAAATGTAATAGGAAGAACCAGTACAGATTCTCTCTAAATGTTACCTAACAGCATTAGCTCTTTCCATAACCCTAGAGAAGGCTAAAGCTATTTAAGAAAGAACCAAGTCGCCGAAACCGGTTTGGCTCAGTGGATAGAGCGTCGGCCTGCGGACTGAAGGGTCCCAGGTTCGATTCCGGTCAAGGGCATGTACCTGGGTTGCGGGCACGTCCCCAGTGGGAGATGTGCGGGAGGCAGCTGATCGATGTTTCTCTCTCATCAATGTTTCTGACTCTCTATTTCTCTCCCTTCCTCTCTGTAAAAACTTAATAAAATACATATAAAAAAAAAAAGAAAAAAAAAGAAAGAACCAAGTAAATTCAGTATCAACAGAAATATGAAAACTGAAAATACTCAACAATGTATTAGCAGAGGCAAGATAACTTGATATAAAGTCACTGCACACACATGAAATTACTTCTTTATATCAGGAACAAACAAAAAAAACCATTGTTTAAAAGATATAATTTATTATAGTATTAAAAAATATCAACTACCCAGGAGTAATCTAATAAAAAATATGGAAGATCTCTACATTGAAAACAAAACTTACTGAGAAATAACAGTTAAATAGAGAAATACACCATGTTCATGCACCAAGACTATTGTAAAGATGGCAAGTGTCCATTAATTCACCTATAAATTCAATGCAATCCCAATTAAAGAAAATTTCCCCTCAAATTAAAAACCTTATTCTAAAAATCATGTGGAAACAAAGGGCCAATAAGCAAGGCAATATTGAAGAGCAACAAAATTGGAGATATCAAGATCTATGACTATAGTAATTAGGACAGTCTGTTATAAGTGTATGAATAGATAAATTGACCAAAACCAGAAGAGTCCAGAAACAGACCCACACATTCAGTCACTTGAATTATGACAAAGGCAACACTGCATTGCAGTGAATAAAGAAAAGAGTCCTTTCAAAATATAGTTCTGGGTCAACTACATATCCATAAGGGGGAAAATGTACCTTGAGTCTACTTCATACAACATTCAAAAACAATCCCAACTGACTTGAAAATTTAAGTATGGAGATAAAATAAAGCTTACAGAAGCCTAAGAGACTCTTCATGTCCTTGTAATAGAGAAAGTCTTAGATCACAAAAATCATTCATCATAAAGTAAAGATCTGACATAATGGATGACATTTAATTAAGAACTAGTTAATCAAAGTGGGGGGAAATAATCACAATACATATATCTGACTAAAGACTCATTTCCATAATATACAGAGAACTCACAAAACCAATAGGAAAAAGAAGACAATCCAATGGAAAAATAGACAACAGACTTAAACAGATACTTCACAAAAAAGGATATATTTAAATAGGATATGAGCAAAAGAAAAGGTCCTCAACTTCATTAAATTAAAACCACAATGCAATCAATATCACTTTTCACTCACCACATGGATAAAATAAAAGACACAAAGATAGCAGGTATTGTGAGTTTGTTAATAAAATTGTATTAATAAATTGGTAGTGGGAGTGTAAATTGGTTCAAATAGTTTGGAAAGTTTGGCAATATCTACTAAATCTGAATATATACACAATTTATGACCAAGCAAAATGTCTACCAAAAGACATATTCATGGCATAACTACTTGTAATAATCGAAGTTGGAAACTACTCAATTGTCAATGTACAAAAGGATGGATCAACTGCTGTGGTATATTCACACAGTGGAAAACTACATGGAAATGAGATTAATTTACAGCTACATGCAACAATGTAGATGAATTCTAGGATATGCTGGTAAACCAGCTCTTCCAATAAAAAGCCCTAACTTATAATGTTGGTTGATTTCTGTGGAGAGCAAACACTTGGACCGTAACCAATTTTAAGCTACCAAATGGTTTAAAAACCAGCTTATCAAAATCCTAAAAATTTAAAAATCAGCTCTCTGGTGCTGATACAAGCCATTTTCAGCATACCTCTGAATAAATCTCACAATTTAAAGGATACTTAATTGTCTGATTTCATGTATATAAAGTACAAAATAGAACTCATTTATGCTGTTAGCCTCAGTTCCTTTACTTACACAAATGAGATGAGAAAATGAGGACAGTAATAATATCTACATTTACACAAAAATGTTTTTCCTTCATTTACTGACCACTTACAACATACAGGCACTACACATAAGAAAATAAGACACTCTTAACCCTCATAGAGTTTACAGTTAGGAGAGGCAATGAAGACAAAAAGCATGCAAAAAGAATGATGGTTGCTATTCATTCACTTAAAAATTTGAGCATCTACTGCATGCACTATGCCCTAAAAGGTACCTGACATGGCCTATTTTCTCAGGAGAAGTAGGAAGAATAGAGGCAAAAGACTTGTTGAAGGCTAATTCAATACTGTTGGCAACATATGGTTGTACTATAATGACAGTGCAGATAGAGGTAGACAGTATACAGAGTATTTGAGCTGGACTAGAACGGGCATTTATTGGACAAGCAGATAAGGGACAGAAGTGAAGGATAATCCCTCAGTTTCCTAGTTGGACAGTGATGTCATTCGGATATGGGGAAAACAAAAATTGGTGTGTAATGAATTCAGTTTAGGATGAAATGAGTTCAGTTTGAGCAGCCCGTAGGAGGGCTCTCCATGTGGAGAAAGGCAAAATATGGTTCTGAAGTAGATTCCTACACTAGAGATAATACTGCAGATTTAGAGCAATAAATGGTCCCTGAAGTCACATTATGCTGGGTAACAGCATACAGACTGAAAACTGCTCTCTAAAGAAAATCATGAGTGGAGGAAGAAAACCACACTAGAATGAAAGTATCAAGAGGTCATGAATTTGTCTTTTAGTGCTATTTCCAAAAGTAGTGTATAGTTCCTATCAGTCAAAAAAAAAAAAGTTTTGGTAAATGTTAGAATATATCCATAGTTTATGACACAGACCATAATGGGTTAAAGAAGTATAAAGTGAAGTGCTCATTCCTGAAGTCTGGCTTCAAATGCAAGACAGCTGGATGCAGTTGGGAAGAAATATAAGGGAGGATTTTTCTTTTGTATATTCTCAAGCTAGAACAAATGTGAACAAGTTTAACCCTTTGCGGTCGTATTAAATTTGGACATGGGTGTCGTACTGGTCGGAATTAATTTCCATTGAAAGAGCAGTGATACATAACATGCAAGATTATGAAGGATAAACAAGATTTATTAATTCTCTTTTGGAACTACGTCACTACTAGTAGAATCACTACAAACGTTACCACTTTCTACGTCAGAGTCAGTATTCAAGGTGCCAAAATAAAATTCTTCATCGTTACTTTCAGATTCGCCGTACACTTCTTTCGGTAACTTTCTTTTTGCCATTTTGGAGTATTATTTTGAAATATCTTAACAAGTGAGAATGCCTAATTACAGTTAAACGTAATTTGTAAAGCTTTATTTGAAATTTTGCGAAGTATCTCCGAAGCTTGTCGATTTCTTCACTCTCAAAAGGCGACTGACTCGCCACGGTGTTTTGCCTGGCGAGTGTGGAACGACCGCGTTTGTTTATATTGAGTTTCGATAGCTCCGATTTGTCAGGGCAATGTTTTGGTTCGTGACAAGGTCGCTTAGACACTTAAGAGCTTTCAGAGAAATTATGAACTGATACATGAATGAATAGAGTTAAGATTCGTACGGTTCCTTGCTGTGGTGGCTGAGAGCAGACATACGACCGGAACGGTAAAAAAGCTTTGGTGGCTGAGAGTAGACAAACGACCGCAAAGGGTTAAATGTTTGCCAGAAAAGGAACAAGTAGAGAGGAGCAGCTAAGACTATGCTGAATATGACACCATGGATGAAAGCATATACAAAATATTAGGCATTTTAATAAAATGTGAGATGTCTTGAATTCTGAATTCCTTTTCTAAAGTCTCTTTCAATTTTGGGTTGGGGGTCTGACTTTTTTATTATAATACCCACCCAGAAAACAAGACCCCCAATATCCTTACTAATAAAAGGCTAAGTAGTTGCCACACCCTCATGTATGATGCCATCATGCCGTCACAAGATGGCTGTACGCACAGTGGAGTCGGGCTTCCCACGGCCCCACGCACGTGCTGTGGTAGCCCGGCGGCCACTCTTCACGGCTTCTGCCGGGCTTCCCGCAGCCCCGCATGCCCGTGCCCGCCTTGGAGGCAGGATCCCCGGCTCCAGCCTACCTCTTTGGGGCAATCCATCGAGGAGCCCCGGATGGATGGGCAGGGTCTAGCTCCTTGGGGCGATCGATCGTGGGGCTCCCGCACTGTAAGAGGGCACAGGCCAGGCCAGGCCGGGGGTCCCCCACCCCCAAGTGCAAGAATTTCATGCACTGGGCATCTAGTCATTTTAATAAAAGACCTTGATTCTCAAATACACAAAAATAAAATTTTAACCCCTCAAATTCCTATGTCCCTCCAAAACAACTTTTCTCAACTAGTTGTGTCAATACTACTAAGTACTTCATACTGCTAATATGAAAAAGCTATTTTCCTATCATAGTCACATTTTAGGAGCCAGCTAATTAAAAGAACAGGTTTTTAGAATATGTGGAGTTCATCCTAAGGTTGCCACCCTTTTCTAGGATATCTTCTTAGTCCAAGGAGATAGTTCACAAAATAATGTAATGAGTAGTTAGTTTTAAGATTACAGACTGATACATTTAATACTTATTTTAAACTCAATTCCAGATATGAATAACACTGCCCTATTTAAGCCAGTAGAATTTGGAACAAGAAAGTATCCCCATCCCTCTATTATCTTAAGACAAAGCTGGTTTAGGGAGTCATTCATGTTTAAAACAGTGCATAAGAATCACCAGGAGTTTGTTAAAACAAATTCCTGGGCCCTAATTCAGAGTCTGATTCAGTAGGTCTGGGCCGGGCCCCATGAATTTGCATTTTAAACGATCTCCTAGGTGACAGTAAAGTGAATGACTTAGGTAGTCCAGGCTTGTCTTTCTGCCATCCTGTAACCCATCCATAGGCTTTTATTTACTTTCTTGCTCTTGTAGATTGTTAATGTTGCTACAATGAAAGATGTTATCAAATTCTCAAATCAAGATATTTGTGGCAGTGGGTAAATGGAGATATAACTCTTCTGCCATTGTAAAAATTTATCAATGACAATGCTTTATATATTCAGTATCATATTTACTTTATCTAAAAATCAGGAAAATACCATATAAAAACATGATACTCAAAATGCCAAATAAATTCAAATTTTAAATATTTACCTTTACTAATTAATCCTTGAGTAATCAACATACTTGTCGCAGCCAGAGGCACAGCTAGAAAAGGAAAAAGAACTTGTCAACATAACAAAAAGGAAAAGATTTTATCTGAGTTCATTAGGATAGATAAACGTGTATCAGTAAAACCATCCAGAAAGTATGTTGTAAAATTAAGATCTTTAAGAGATTTTTTTCCATGTTTAACAGCTGTACTGTATATAGTCAGTGGAAATACAAAAGAAGCATTTTTAATATAAGAAAAACATTACAAAATATTAAACAACATTTCAGGAAGATGTGCTTACAGAAGTTCTTGGCTGATGTCTCGGAACATGATTGGTAAACAGTTCCCTACACTAATATAAAACTTTACCTGAATGATAAATGGCTCACTGTGTCTAAACTGGTTGTACAAATAGTTTGTGCTGAACACTTGTTTTCCTTCTGTGAGTCTGGAATTTTGGTACCTGCTAGGCCAAGGGGGCCTCCGTAACCAGCCCCCAATAAAAACCCCAGGTGCTGAGTCTCTAGTGAGCATCATATCATCATGGCCTAAGAAGAAATATCATTCACAAAATCTATAAATGATGTGTGAAACAAATATGAAGTCATACACCTTTTCAGTAATTCCAGAGGTTGAGAACTACCAAACACACAATACATAACAAAACTGACCCCCTTTTATATAAATTACACGTATATTTGGGCACAGATAAAACTGGTTTTTTTTGTCAGTGCATAGGGCCACAATTTTAAGCAACTGGAA
The DNA here is from genome assembly GCF_964212035.1 of Myotis nattereri. Taxonomy (NCBI): domain Eukaryota; kingdom Metazoa; phylum Chordata; class Mammalia; order Chiroptera; family Vespertilionidae; genus Myotis; species Myotis nattereri. The sequence goes on from NC_138075.1 coordinate 200,554,196, forward strand.
ATAAATGCCTTCGTGGTTAAGCTTTAAAATCAGAGTAAAGCCCTGACCCATGTCCTCAGTGGTTGCAGTGGTTCTCAACCTTCCTAATGCCGCGACCCTTTAATACAGTTCCTCATGTTGTGGTGACCTCCAACCATAAAATTATTTTCGTTGCTACTTCATAACTGTAATTTTGCTACTGTTATGAATCGTAATGTAAATATCTGATATGCAGGATGTATTTTCATTGTTCGTGACCCACAGGTTGAGAACCGCTGGAGAGCATCAGCCCACATACGGAAGAGTCTCAGGATCTATTCCAGTTAAGGGCATGAGTTTCAGGGTTTCAGGTTCGTTCCCTGGCCCTAGTCAGGGCCCATGTGGGAAGCAGCCAATCAATGTTTCTCTCTCACATTGATGTTTCTCTCTCTCTCTTTCCCCTGCCCCTATCCCTTCCACTCTCTGAAAAAGCAATGGAGAAAATATTCTCAGGTAAGGATAAAAAAAAAAAAAGATCAGAGTAGAAATAAAATTAAAGAATGGCCCCTAGATCAACATGTCTAAATTTAAACCAAGATGGACAAAGTAGTTAACAGACTTCAAAAAATCTGTAAAAAATATCTTAGTAATTACTTTTTCTACACATTCCTACTTGTATTACAACCTTTTTAGACCCACAGGCACAAAATGACACTTTCCAAAGAAAGTGGGTTCCGTTATTCGTTTACATTAATATATGCAAACATTACATACTGTGTAGAATATCCGTATGTGAAAATACAAATATAAATTACAAAATTTCTTAATGCATGACTATTAATCTATCTCCTGGTAATTACATATTGAATTTCCTATCATCTGTAATTACAGCCAAGGTTCTATGCACTTTCAATGTCTGAAGTTATGTTATGCAACACTAAGGGTTAATCTCTGTTTTAAGAGTAATCACACAAAAAAATCACAAAAAAAAAAAGAGTAATCACTACTAAAAAAAAAAAAAAGAGTAATCACTACTTACTAATACACTGATTTTTTGGCTGTTGTAATTTCTCAGTAATTCAGATATGATATACAACAAGCTGTTTCTTAGCCTGTCCTTATTACATGTTTTCTATCTAACTTGTGATAAACCTGCTTTAATAAACAGATTTAGGCTTCTATTATTCATATACCGAATGTCCTACTTTAAATAATTAAGCATACTTGGGTACCCTACCTATTGATCATGGCCCTTCAATGTAATTTTACCATAGCACTGTTATAATTATCTGAAATGTTAAACATGTACAGCAACATAAATTTATCAGCTAGAACTAAATGTGGATACCACTGTATCTATGTGGTCATTGCCTAACATTACAATGAACCAAATAGATTTGTCTAATAGATTTGTCTTTTTCTTAATCCTGTGTTATCTACAGACTTGAAAATAGATAACTTTATTCTATCTATTCTATGCAATCCTTGAAGATTAAAAAATGTGTTGCCAGAGTACAAATGAGTTCTCTGAGAAATTATTCTCATATTTTTTTAAGTTTTTGATCCATGATGACTATGCATTTAAAACAATTATTCTCACCTAGAAATGTGCATCACCTAATTCTCACACAGGTTCTTTCTAGCTTGAAAACTCTCTAAGTCTCTGAGTATTAAACTGAGGATAAAAGCCAAAAGATTTTATAAGAACTCCTATTATCTTAACTGCTCTTTCCTGGTTTTTGTTCATTCTTTCACCACCACTTGGTTCTCTTATCCATATGTGCTACTCAAACTTTGTCATTTATTCCATTATCCCTAAATATTAATCACTTGATAGATACTATTACCAGTTTATGCTTTTATTTCTACACTTAATTTCGTGGTGAATTCACCAACATCCCTACACCACAAACGCTAATTTCTTATGTACACCTCTGTTCTATCTCTAGCTGCGTACAGATCTTCCAGATATTATATCATGAACTCAAGTTGTCCAAACATTTCATTCTTCAGATATTGTATCATGAATTCAAAATGTCCAAACGTTTCATTCTTCAAGCAAGAGCTCCTTCAACTATACCTTTTCATCAATAATGTTATCATTAGTCAGTCTCCTAAGCTGGGTATCTTGTAGTATTTCCTTCATTCCCTCTTAGTCAACCTATTTAAAAATCCTATTATGTGTTCTTTAAAAAACCTTTCATTGCCAGTCCATCATTCCTAGTCCAAATGACACTACAATCAACTACATTCCCTCAATAACCATATGCCTGAGTTATTGCCAAGTACATCTTCTCATCCTTCATACTCAACCTGCACACTAACAAATTTTCCTTTAAAAAACTTACATATCATCTCTTTGGCCTATAAGCCCCAAGAACCTACAATCCATAATGAATCAAACCTTTAACTCATTGGTATCATGTTTATTTTTCTACCCCAATAAAAGACCTTTGCTCCAATCAATGCAACCTCAAGACTCTAGTAGAGAACAAGTTATTGTAGAATCTGCCTTTGCTCACTATTCCTTTCATCCAAATGCTCCTCTACCATCTACTTCATTTACTTAAAAGGCCTATGAAGTCTCTGTTGTTGAGTAAAACCTTTTTAAACTAAATTAATTCCAATTCATTTATCTCTTAAAAATTCCTATTGCTGTTTTGCAATAGGAATCTTTCTCAAAGTGTTTTATGAATTGGCTGTTTTAACTACACCATAAAACTATTTTAGGGAAAAAGGCTGAGTCTCATAAAACTTAACTCCCTTACACACTATAAGCATAAATAGCAGGGTGACTGATGAAAGGTACATCCTCTTTAATCCCTTAGGTCACTCCTCCCTTTTCAAAATTCCATCGTGCTTTTTCTGTTGTTGTTAGAATCACTTTATCTGAAAGGGCTGCAATAACCAGTGAAGCAACACCAGGGTTCTGTTCAAAAGTAAAGTAATAGCTAGCCAGTTTGGCTCAGTGAGTAGAGCGTCGGCCTGCGTACTGAAGGGTCCCGGGTTCGATTCCGGCCAAGGGCACATGCCAATTTTTTTTTACATGAAATCACCAAAGGTCAAATTTTGTTGATTATAAAATTTAACTTACATCTGAACCAGAAACTTTCATCATTGCATTCTGCGAAGACTCTTCTTTCTTCCTCTGTTGGAATGTAATCAGCCCCTATGTCTTTTTACCAAGGAGAAATCAGCAAACATTAAAATACCTATGGAAAAACTAAGTTTAAAAAATTACCTCAGTCTAAACCAGTGATTTTCAACCTTTTTCATCTCGTGGCACACATAAACTAATTACTAAAATTCTACGACACACCAAAAAATACATTTTTTGCCGATCTGACAAAAAAAAAAAAAGGTGTATTTCTGATTCATTCACACTGGACTGCTATTGTTGTGTTAGCTGTTGTCATTTTTTTCATTTAAGTGAAAAGAGGTCAGTGCCCCTGACTAAATAATCAGGGATTGCATATTCTAAAAATTCTGGCAGCACAAGGGTTGAAAATTGCTGGTATAAACATAACAAAAACACACCCATTTTTTAACAATGAAACAACAGGCTTGTTATAAACTTTTAACAAACTCTGACTTCACATAGAAGTTAATGATACTATCTGCTAGTTAGAACTGGCTATATAAAGTGCTACGTTCAATGCAAAATGAAAATGAAACATCTTTTCAAATTATTAAGAATTTCAATTTCAAGTGTGGGTCCATCTTTGTGTGACTGCACAGGTCACACACCCATAAAGTTAGCCCAGCTGCTATACCGTTAGTCGAGGCAGTGAAAATTTCTCTACATATAAAGTGCTTCTAATAAATACTTAGTTGATAGTTACGGGGAATTGGTCTTGCAACGTCAGCATTCGGCTCTCGAAAATCAGCTCTGCCATTCATCTTTCCTGCATCAAAAATATTTATATTAAGTATTAGAAACAATAATGAGATAGGTCAAAGTAAGTCAGAATAAAATCAAGTAACATTACTAGTCTTCAGGCCAAGCAACAACTATTTACTAAACACTACTACATCTGAAGTACCTGACATAATAAAAAGTTACCTAAATAAAAAAATCACAGCCTGGCCAGCATGTCTCAGTGGTTGCGCATGGACCTATGAACCAGGTCACACTTGGAGTCCTGGTCAGGGCACATGCCGGGGTTTCCAGCTCCATCCCCAGTGGGGAACGTGCAGGATGTAGCCAACCAATGATTCCCTCTCATCATTGATATTTCTGTCTCTCTCCCCCTTTCTCTTCCTCTCTGAAACCAATAAAAAATGTTTTTTAAAAATCACAGACCTATTAACTAATTAGAAACAAATACTCATCTTAAGATCTTTAACTGAAAAATATATGATTTACAGTATTTACCAGCTGATATTATCATCTATACTAATAAAAGGGTAATATGCTAACTAGACTGGGGACCTCCGGACAAAGCCATGGTGGCAGGGCTGAGGCAGAGGTGGTTAGAAGGGCAATCAGGCTGGGGGGGGGGGCAGTTGGGGGCGAGCAGGTTGGCTGGGGGGGCAGTTGGGGGCGAGCAGGTTGGCTGGGGGGGCAGTTGGGGGCGAGCAGGTTGGCTGGGGGGGCAGTTGGGGGCAAGCTGGTCGGCTGGGGGGGTCTGGCGGGGGGGGAGGGGGCAATTGGGGGAGAGTAGGCTGGTAGGCAGAGTGGTTAGGGGCAATCAGGCAGGCAGGCAGGCAGATGAGCAGTTAGGAGCCAGCGATCCTGGATTGCGAGAGGGATGTCCGAGACTGGAGAGGGTGCAGGTCGGGCTGAGGGACACCCCTTCCCTCCACGCAACGTGCACGAATTTCATGCACCGGGCCACTAGTTAAGCTATAAAAGGATATCAACAGACATTTTTCTTCCTGAAGCTGGTTGATTTCACATTATCCTAGCTTTGGATACTTTCAGAAATATTTGCCCAAGATTTAAATAATTCCCCAAAATATAAGGGGAAAAATTTCAAGTCATTTCTGCACTTCCATTTCAAAAAGATAATATAATCATCAGGAAACACACGTATTCCACAAAGCAGTACTCCCCCCAAACGGAATAACAATGACGCCACATCCTTCTCCCAGGGATGTAAAGCTAACATCAAATTCTCTATCCTCCAAACTTTCCTCCCTCTCCAAATAGAGACCTAGAAAAACACGACATATAAAAATGCATAGCACTTCAAGAACATGCACTTTTTTTTTTACCCATTCCTGGGGACTTAAGAGGCCAACAGATTAGCTAATTCGTATTTTACATGATGTTCACATAGCGTGATTATTCCCAGCTTAAGAACAATTTACATGGGGAAATGGCATGCATGCTGAGGAGGGAAATTAGGGCCCTTCCATGATTCACGTAGTCAACAGGCCATCACCGAGGTCTACGACATAACCAACCCCTTCGCTAAGGAAAAGGAGCAGAAACTGCGATGGGTTCACGGACGGAGCCGGCCCAACAAGCTGCTCCTATCCTAAGACGACTGTGAAATGAGACATGGAGCCCTCGTATGTCTCTAACAGCATCCTTCCCAGGCCCTGGAACCAGACTGCCAAGGCCTCTCCGGACAACATCCCTTTCATCTCCTATATTCCAAAAGAAAAATGTCCGCGTCGTCCTACGACCATCGACGCCCGCACTCCATCCCCACCCACTCTTTCTGCATCTCCACCAGCAACAACCTCCCCCTCCCCCTCCCCCTCCCCAACACACACACATCCGTCACCCCGAATCTGTCCCAGGCACACCCCCCCCCAAAACACTCCCTCTCCTTCCCCGGTCACCGGGACTCAGGGACCCGAGACCCTCAGTGCGATCGGCCCGCCCTCACAGGCGGGAAAATGGCGGAAGGCGCAGGGGAGCCGCGGGCCGCGCAGAGGTGGTGAGTGGGTAGGTGGGGGGCGAGGGGGCGGGGGCAGGACAGGGCTCTCCGCCTCATCGCACCCACCTCAGGTGACAGCCACGGACTAGGGCGCGGCGAGCCCGGGCGAGCAGAGGCAGGAGGCCCCGAGAAGACGGAAAACGAAGGGCGCGCGGGACCGCACCGGAGCGGGGGATGGGAAGCGGACAGCGACGAGGCAGCCCAAGAGTCACCCAGATAAGGGCTCCAGTGACCGTAACCCGGAAGCACTGGACACGCACGGGAAAGGACGTCACCCTCCTCGCGGCGTCTAGGGCGAGCAGCCTAGGAATATGCGCATGCGCCTGCGTCCGTCAGCGCCCCCTGCGTCCCGCCCGCCTCCCGCTCCCCAGGCCGCGGCGCTAACGAGCTGCACTGCGGCTGCGCCCGCCGCCCTCCCGGAGGGGAGCCCCGCTCCGCCCCGCCCCCCCACTTCCTGGGTCGTGGGTCGCGGCTTGGCTTTGGGCTGTTGTGACGCACCGCTCTGATCTTCTACTGGCCGGCTGGCAGGAAAGTTCTGGAACCCCCTTGAGTCCCCTTGTCGAGAGTTACCGACTTTTCGTAGATGTCTCTGTGTTTAGACGACGTAATTCCTTTCATTCTTTGAGCCAAGGGCCTAGGCTCAGCGGTGTGAAGGAGACATTGTCACGCATGCGCCCTTGGCTGGCTGGCAGACTGTCTTGAGTCTAGTTCTCCACCTTGGCTGCATATTAGAATCACGTGGGAATCTTTTTTTTTTTAATTTTATTGATTTTTTACAGAGATCAAGGGAGAGGGATAGAGAGTTAGAAACATCGATCAGCTGCCTCCTGCACACCCCCCACTGGGGTTGTGCCCACAACTAAGGTACATGCCCTTGACAGGAATCGAACCCGGGACCCTTCAGTCTGCAGGCCAAGGCTCTATCCACTGAGCCAAACCGGTTAGGGCGACCTGGGAATCTTTTTAAAATCCTGATTTCTGGGCCTCATCCTCCGGAAATTCTGTTTCTTTGTTACTAATGTTGTGGCCCACCCACCCCATAACAAAGAAACAGAATTTCCGGAGGATGGGGCCCAGAAATCAGGATTTTAAAAAGATGCCCAGGTGATTCTAATGTGCAGCCAAAGGTTGAGAACCACTGTTCTAGAACCTCGAGCGTCAGCTGTTGGAGCCGCAGGTGGTTCTCGTTGGAAAAATGGAAGTAACGCCTACCTCATGGGAGTTTAGGATTAAAGCAACACATCTAATAAGGAGCTGAAGCGTTCTCCACTAATGGGAGAGTGTATATTTGAATGTGGGCCTTCTGCCTTCTGCTCCTCAGACGTCATGCGGCCACGTCCAGCCACCATGCATTCCTTTGTTCATCCTACAAATATGGAGTGCCTGCTGGGAGCCAGATACTTAAAGTTATTGGCGACTTAGCCCTTACCGGTTTGTGGCAGCAACTCCTACGGCCTCTCCGGATTTCTTCTCTCTTGCCCAGCGCCTCTGCCACTATCCTCGTTTCGTCTATCATTCATTGCCCCTGGAACTGCCCCACATGTATTTCCCCACAGATGTGGTTAAGCGAGAGAGCCTATGGTGATCCATCGCGGGCACAAACCCAGTCCTGAGGTTCCTTAGAGCCTTTCGGTCGTTCCCATCGTGCACCGAATACAAGGCCCTTCGTGGCTGGGCCTCTATTGTAGCGTCCATCATTCAGAAGCACACGTGCACCTGTGCGCTGGCTGTCCTGTCGCCCTTCCGCCCACCCTCTTCCCTGCCTTGTCAACGCTATTCATTTTTCAAAGTCCTGTCTTTATAGTACCTCCTTTGTGAAACCTTCTCAGAAACACCCCCCGGAGAGTTAATCACTCCTTCTTAGCACCTCTTTGTACATACTTTGGTCACTGCAGTGTCTGCTGTGTTCTGCATCATGCTCTGTCTGCCTATGCCTGTCTGCATCACAGAACTCCTTTAGGACAGAGACCTTGGCTTCTAAATCTTCACGCTCCAAGTATATCCCCAAGGTAATCGATATTAGTCATTAGTGTTCATTCTGTTGCTAAGCTGGTTCTGAGCTCAGGGCCTTTGCAATTGCTCTTCCTCTGTATGCTCACATGGCTTCTTGTCTCGGGCTGCAGCTGATGTCACCTGAGGCACTTTATTACATAGGCCTTCCTTGATCACCCAATTACAATAGTACCCGTCACTCTTCATGTGACCTTGTTTGTTTTCATAGCACTTATCTTGATCTAAAACAATTATTTGTTTTATTCTCTCTCTTTCTCTCCAACCCCCCACCGCACACTAAAATAAAAGCCGTAGGAGTCTGACATCAAAATGATCGGCACATAGTATGAAATCAATAAACGTTTCTTTAATTTGTTGAGTAAATGTTTATAAGAGAAGAAATAAAAAGAAGAAAATGAGAAGACATACTGGGTGAGCTTTATGCCAAAGCAAAACCTGTTCTTTTCTTTGCTCTCTGACTAGATTATAAGATTCCAGAATTCAATTATTCTTTATATTTACTGAGCCGGGCCTACCATGTGGCACATGATAGATACTTGTGAGTATATTTTCTGTTGCCCACATATTTCTTAGCAACCAAGTTAATTAATAAATTGGATTTCTATTGATGAAAGGGTATAGTGATCTTTCTGCAGGAACAAATAAAATCCTAAACATTTAAGGTAAACTCATTTTCTGTGCTGGCATTTAGAGGTATTGAGTCTATTAGTAATTAGGCAATGCAACAGTCAAGGAATTTAAACATAAATTAGTAAGGTCCAAACTGGAAGTTGATTCACATTTGATAGAGGCTACTGGATTTATGAGCCAATGCAGACCAATGTGCTTTAATTTTGAACTGTGAGATCACCAGAAATCAGTCTACCTGGGTTAAATTAAATCAACTCAATTCAAAATGCCTCCAATAAATTAAAATCTAACGAAATGTTATAAGAAATACCCACTTGTTAGACCTAACTTTAAAAAAGTTAATTATAAAGGAATTATTTAGGGTACTCATTAATCCATATAAGGAATTGTCAATGTTGACAAGGACTGAGAACTATCTGTTAAATATAGCAATAAGGTTATTTTTAATTTTGGCAAAATAGTTTCATTAAAATTTAGATTATAATGGGATGAGAAAAGAATGATTGGGAATAATGTGGTGGAAAGTATAGACTATTCTTTTTTAATTTTATGTACAAAGAGATCGCATTCTGTCATAAGGTAGATGTCTTGAATGACCCATTCATGGATGTTCACTTAGTCCAACGTAATGAAGCCTATGGCCTTGGGGAACTGACGGGAACACTGGAGGCACATGTTGAAGCCATATTTCCGGATCAGACCCTGGCATTTTGAGCAGACACAGCAAGAATGAGAACCCTGGCTGCATTTCCTCGCATAGCTCCAGTAGAGTTGCTGGTGACCCATCTTGCTCTCTCTGTAGCAACGAGGCAAAAGGCAAGTATAAACTATTCTTTACAAAAGCTTAGCTGTTTGGTGAAAGAAAGACATAGAGTGGAGTCTGAGTGGAAAAAAGGAATAGATGAAGGTTAGTTTTGTTTTTTAATTCCATAGAGTCTTTTTAAAAATATTTATTGATTGATTGATTTTAAAGAGAGAGGGAAGGAAAGAGAGAAATATCGATTTTGTTTTTCCACTCACTTATACATTCATTGGTTGATGCTTATATGTGCCCTGACCAGGGATGGAAAATGCAACCTTAGCGTATCAGGACACTGCTCTAACCCAGTGGTCGGCAAACTCATTAGTCAACAGAGCCAAATATCAACAGTACAACGATTGAAATTTCTTTTGAGAGCCAAATTTTTTAAGCTTAAACTATATAGGTAGGTACATTGTTATTAACTTAACTAGGGTACTCCTAAGGCTTAGGAAGAGCCACACTCAAGGGGTCAAAGAGCTGCTTGTGGCTCGGGAGCCACAGTTTGCCGACCACTGCTCTAACCAACTGAGCTACCTGTCTAGGGCCTAATTCTATAGAGCCTTGACAGTAATTGTCAAGGAGAAGAACCAGTAAAGAGAAGAGTTGAAAATATGGGAATGAGAAGGGATAATTAATAGCAAAAGGCACATTTCCCAGCTAGTGTTCCATGCGTGTGCCATAAGCCATTGATTCACTCTGCCTTTGGGATGAGCCTCGGGCAGAGCTCCCAGGCCAGTTGCCTGCAGCTTGAACAACCTTCTTTGAAGTCCTCTGAAGGTCGCTTGCAGGAAAGAAAGCCTAATGGCATGCCCATATATTCCACAGGTGATGAGAAGCATGGGCAACACTCAGCTCTTCTCGATGGTTAAATGTCAGAAAATTCAGCCCAAGCGCTGGTTGCTGTCCATTGTGGGCAAGGATGCCTTGGGGTTGCCGGAGATATTTATGTTCTGGAGCCCGGCAGGCATGCCACAGTACAGCTGCTAGGGTGGAGACACAAGGAGACAGGACAGAGGCTCCTCATAGGTGCAACTCCCGGGAATGGCCCCAGGGAGCAGCCCCACATCCCAGTCTTCATGGTAATTGGACATGTCTGGCCTTTTGTAGTTGATATGTTCTTTTCAAGGTGTTCAGGCCACATGCACCTCTGAAGTTATGCGTGGGTATATTTCCTGGGGCTTGCTTTTCCCTTTTACAGCAAAAAAGATGAAGAGAAGCATTAATAAAATGAAGGGCTCATGTCTCTCTATTAAAAGGGGTCAATTAATATCTCTGAGATTTTAAGTCATAAAAAGTTCTAAGAAAGCACCCAGCTCAGGGTCCAGCACTTAGTTTACATGCAGTAAATATGAGGGGTTTTTTTTGTTTTGTTTTTTAATTTTCTTGAAGATCTGAAGTACTGGAAAGGAAGTTGAAGAGACAGAGATAGAGAGAGATAAGCATACAGGTGATGTAGCCTAGATTGTAAATTCCTGATCAACAACCACAAATAGTTGTCCAGCTTTCTAATTAAAATTTAAAACAAGGAGTTTATTTTTAAGAGCAATATGAGGCTTCCAACGGCAAAAGAGTTCAGTATTAATCAATGCTGTTTGGGCGTTGATAAATGCCAATTGCATTAGTTCTTTGTTCTTTCATTAATCTCAGCTCAATCTCCAGGATCCCGAGAGTTGTGTTCAAACATGAATCTGTCTGCTTTGTTGTAACTATGCAGAGAGTCAACTCTTTGGTTGGTTAGAGAAGGAGAATTTTTTCCACATCTTGGTGACTCTCTTTTGCTGAGAATCTTTTCACTACAGTGAACATTTGAAAACAAAGACTTTCTGAATAGCCATCCCTGCTTCTCTTTCTTGTATGACAGCTTCTTTTGCAGACAGAAGTGGGGGGGGGGGGCATCCTCCACAGGAGGTGACCCTAACTGCAGTGCTCCTGGATCTGTCAATCAACCAGAGAACCATCTGTCCCACTTTAGATTTCAGGAGCCATCTTGCACATCTGCTGTGCCTTTTCTAATGTCACTTATAGAACCCACTGAAAGCTGTTAGATGAATTAAGGGAACCAGAGTGCAGCTGCATGTAGCTGATTTTGAATTTTTTGCAGCTGGGTCTTACACGTCACTCTCAGTTTTGAAATTATTTTTTATGAGATTAAAACCACAAAGTGAATTATTCACTTTATAATAATAACTCCTAAGAGACTGGGCCTTCAAATTCTGTTCTCTGAAAAATTTAAAAATATATATTTTAACAACTCGCACCAAATGTTTACAATTCAAGCCTAGAAGTGGTAATTAATAATACCTAACATTTGTTGTGCATGTACTATGAGTCAAGCACTGCTCTAAACATTTTAGTACAATATTGCATGAAATCCTCATAACTACCCTATAGTGAGTAGGTACTATTACTATCCTCACTTTATGAGGGATTTGAGGTACAGGGAGGTTGAGTAACTTACTCAAGGTCACATAGCTGATAAGTGAGTCAGGTTTTGAATCTAGCCCATGATCTAAAGCAATGCCTCTCAAAGCTTAAAGTGCTTACGAATCACCTGGAGATTTGTTTAGAAAGCAGATTCTAATGATTGGGTCTGAGGTGAGGACTGAAATGCTGCATGTGTAACAAACTCCCCGTTGAAGCCAGTGCTGCTATTTTAAGATCACTTTTGAATAGCAAGGGTCTACCACACACTGGTTCTCAACTTGGTTACATATTAGAACCACCGGGACAGATTCTTAAAAATAATGAGGCCCAGGTCTCATCTCAAACTAATCCGAGCAGAATCTTTGAATGTGGGGTCTGAGCAGGGAAGAAACTAGGGGTGGGGACGGAGCATTAGAAGTGACCTAAAGTTATCGCAAAGTATGTGATTGTCTAAACACTGTGCTGTACGCCTGAAACTAGTACAAGATAATATTGAATGTAAACTGTAACTGAAAAAAAAATTAGAAAGCAAAAAAGTGACAAGTTAATTTTAAAAACAATGTTTTATTTATTTTAGAGAAGAAGGGAGGGGGATAGAGAGATAGAAACATTGATCAGCTGCCTCCTGCACGCCCCTTACTAGGGATCAAGACCGAAACCCGAGCCCTAGCCGGTTTGGCTCAGTGGATAGAGCATCGGCTTGAGGACCAAAGGGTCCCGGTTCAATTCTGGTCAAGGGCACATGCCCGGTTGTGGGCTCAATCCCCAGTGAGGGGTGTGCAGGAGGCAGCCAATCAAAGATTCTTTCTCATCATTGATGTTTCTATCTCTTTCTCCCTCTCCTTCTCCTTTCCTCTCTGAAATCAATAAAATATATATTAAATTTAAAAAAAAGACTGAAACCTGAGCATGTGCTCTGACTGGAAATTGAACTGTTGACTCCTTGGTTCATGGGCTGACCCTCAACCACTGAGCCACACCAGCCAGGCAACAAGTTAATTTTATTTATTATTTTTTAAAATATCTTTTATTGATTTTTTTACAGAGAGAAAGGGAGAGGGATAGAGAGTTAGAAACATCGATGACAGAGAAACATCAATCAGCTGCCTTCTGCACACCCCCCACTGGGATGTGCCCACAACCAAGGTACATGCCCTTGACTGGAATCGAACCTAGGACCCTTCAGTCCTCAGGCCGACGCTCCAGCCATTGGCAAACTACGGCCCGCGGGCCAGATCCGGCCCATTTGAAATGAATAAAACTATTGAAAAAAAAGACCGTGCCCTTTTATGTAATGATGTTTACTCTGAATTTATATTAGTTCACACAAACACTCCATCCATGCTTTTGTTCCGGCCCTCCGGTCCAGTTTAAGAACCCATTGTGGCCCTCGAGTCAAAAAGTTTGCCCACCCCTGCGTCTATCCACTGAGCCAAACCAGTTAGGCGGTTCTCAACCTGTGGGTCGCGAACAATGGAAATACATCCTGCATATCAGATATTTACATTAAGATTCATAACAGTAGCAAAATTACAGTTATGAAGTAGCAACGAAAATAATTTTATGGTTGGGGTCACCACAACATGAGGAACTATATTAAAGGGTTGTGGCATTAGGAAGGTTGCGAACCACTGATAGGGCAACAAGTTAATTTTAAAAGAGAAGGAAGGGGTAGTGTTGATAGTAGGCCATCAACCACAGAATATGATTAGCTAATTCTTTGTGTATTTATAACCTAATTTTTAAAAGGCACAATTTGAAATTATTTTTAAACATACTCTGTAAATCTAAATTAAAAAGCAGAATTTTTCTGAGTAGAGGAAAGATAAAGAAAATTACAAAGGTGACTTAAGGATGAAAACCAACAAAGCATAAAGTCCATCCCCAAGGTTGACAAAGAAAATGTTCTAATGAAAGCAATAAAAATTGATTACTTTATTTCAGCCGAAACCGATTTGGCTCAGTGGATAGAGCGTCGGCCTGCGGACTGAAAGGTCCCAGGTTCGATTCCGGTCAAGGGCATGTACCTGGGTTGCGGGCACATCCCCAGTAGGAGATGTGCAGGAGGCAGCTGATCGATGTTCCTCTCTCATCGATGTTTCTAACTCTCTCTCTCCCTTCCTCTCTGTAAAAAAATCAATAAAATATATTTTTAAAAAAATTGATTACTTTATTTCAAATGTTTTCCCAAGCTTAAATTATACATGTGAAACTGTAAACAAATGTGGGTGTTTTTAATTTTAGAAGATAGGGATATTGTCTTTTATAGAGATCATTAGTTTGTAAAACCAGCATAAAATGCATATATCTACATACCCACATAATAAAATAAAATTGCTCACCACTTAAAATTAAATTATATAATTTTTTCTAAATAACTGCAAACTAATCATAAATAATATTTAGACCAATTTGGATAAAAGAGCCAAGGGAGATTTCTGATACATCTTAAGTGACATGTTTTCAAATCCATCTGAAATAAATAACAATGTTGCCACAAATTGTTTACTGTCTGTTTAATTCCTGTATTAGCTATCCATTGCTGTGTAACAAATTACCCTCAAGTTTAGCTGCTTAAAACAGCATATACTTATTGTCTCATAGTTTTTTGGGGTTAAGAATTTGGGAGTGGGTTAGCTGTGTGATTCTGGCCGAGGCTCTGGTTAAGATGTAGGCTGGATTTACAATTATCTGAGGGATTCACTTGGGGCTAGACGCAGTGGTTCTCAACCTTCTGGCCCTTTAAATACAGTTCCTCATGCTGTGACCCAACCATAAGATTATTTTCGTTGCTACTTCATAACTGTCTAATGTTGCTACTGTTATGAATCGTCATGGAAATATCTGATATGCAGGATGGTCTTAGGCGACCCCTGTGAAAGGGTCGTTCGACCGCCAAAGGGGTCGCGGCCCACAGGTTGGGAACCGCGGGGCTAGGGGCTCAGTTTCTGAGACAGCGTGCTTACGTGGCTGCTGGCCAGGCCTCAGTTTTGGTCCACAGAGCTGCTTGAGTGTCTTCGTGATCAGACAGTGAGTTCCTGCAGAGCGAATTTTCCGAGAGAGAAAGAGGAGGCCTTTTATGTCCAAGTGTGAGAGGCCACTGTCATCATTTCCTCCATGTTTATTTGTTAGAAGCAAGTCACTCTGTGCAGCTCGCACTCAAGGGGAGAAGAGATTACACTCCATCTCTTGAAGGGAGGAGTTTCAAAGGCTTTATGTACAAACTTCAACCCACCCCAGTCTCTGTCACATAGAACCACAGCCTGATGTCAGGGTTGGCTGTCCAGCGGATGATTATGTATTTTCCTGAAAAAGTCACCTACCTTCCCTATATCCAGGGTCTCACTTCCCATTTATTTTTCAAACTACTCTCTTTTACCCCCACTTTTCCTCTGAACCTCATCTCTAAAGGTCACTAAAGATCTGTTGGTCACTAATTGAATTGGATACCTTAATATCTTATTTTTATATCTCGGCAGCATTTGATACTGTTATTTACTTCCTGCATAAAATTATCTTTTTTTTTTTTTTTTTTTTTTTTTTTTTTTTTTGGCTTGTGGTATGACACTGTTTCCTGGTTTTCTGGTGTGTTGCATTTGAATAGTGGTTTCTCAAGCCTGGCTACAGAGCCCAGCTTTCTGATTTTTGCCAGTCTTTTACCCATGAAGTAATGATCTCATTGTAGTTTTTATTTGCATTTCACTGACATTTTAGGAAGGGTAAGGATGCTGTATTATTTTCCTAAGGATCCTATAACAAAGTACCAAAAATTGGGTAGTTTAAAACCAGGAGTTTAGCCCGGCCGGTGTGACTCAGTGGTTGAACTCGACCTATGAACCAGGAGGTCACAGATGGATTCCTGGTCAGGGCACATGCCCGGTTTTGGGCTTGATCCCCAGTAGCAAGTGTGCCAGAGGCAGCTGATGGATGATTCTCTCTCATCATGGATGTTTCTCTTTCTCCCTCTGCCTTCCTTTCTGAAATCAATAAAAATATTTTTTAAACAAAGCAAAATAGGAGTTTATTATTTCACAGTTCTAGAGACCAGAAGTCTGAAATCAAGGTGTCAGCAGGGTCATGCTCTTGCTGATGGCTCTAGAAAAGAATTATTTTTTTTGCTTCTTGAAACTTCTGGTGTTTGCCAATAATCTTTGGTGTTTCTTGGCTTGTAGGTGCATCACTCCAGTCAGATGTCTGTCTTCTCTCTGTGTGTCTGTGTGTCTGTGAAATTTTCCCTTTCTATAAAGATAAGAGTCATACTGGATTAGGGTCCACCCTAATGACCTCATTTTAACTTGATTACCGCTGTAAAGACTGTATTTTCAAATAAGGTCACATTCTAAGGTACTAATGGTTAGGACTTCCACATATTTTGGGGATACACAAATCAACCCATAACATGGTATATTTATTTCTGTGTGAAGCACTCACTGGCCAATTTATGAGAAGGCTGTGATATGTAAGAAATATGAAATCATTTGTATACTAAAGATACTTGAAATTTTAAAAAATCAGATAATGTAAGAATAAAATGTATTAATTCAGATCATTTAATAAGAATAGCTTAGTCAATAGATTAGTTCAACAAATTATGATCCAATTGTCAAGTTAAAAGCTAAACTATCACACATGGTGAGACAGATCTGTATGTACCATAGCAATCATTTATTGTGGCACCTGCCCTTTCTTCCTTCTTTTGGTAGCAGTGCCTAATTTTCCTTTGTTGCTCACTTTCAGCTAGTGTGGTGTGGTGGGAGCTGACTGTACTCCTCACTTCCAGCTATGGGCCTCTGACACAGCCTGGGCTGATGATTGTCCACTCTGGAATTTTGAAAATATTGGAAAGAGGTGCACTTCTTCCAAGGGTGTTGCTAAGATGCTGATGACTGCCTGGGAAGGAAGCTACTGCAGAGGAAGGCAGAGACCAGAGTCTTGGGAGGCGGGGAGAAGGGGGTAAGAGAGATAGAGAGAAATTGATTCTTGATGCTATCTTTAGAGTACTTGGATCCAGCTGCACATGAGGTACAGCTCTATCTCTGCACTTTGTAGTTAAATGAGCAGAAAATAAATCCCTTTTAAATCTAATTTGGTTTGAATTGATATCTAATTCTTGCCCCAGCAAGAGTCCGAATTAACACATGGACCAACATGGAAAGATGTCCAGGAAATCCTGCAAAGACAAAAAAAGAAAAAAAAAGAAAAAAGCAAGCCAACATAAAATGTATAGGATAACTCCATTTTTTTGTAAAAAAAGTAGGAATTAGGAAAACAATTCTGGAAGAACAAATATGAAACTGTTAGGAGTGGTTAAGAGAGAGGGATAAAATGATGCAGAGGGGATTTAAATTACTATATGATTTATTTCCTTAAAGAATTTGGACATTGAATGTATGTTTAATTATCACTAGAAAAAGTGAATATGATAGAGAAAAATTGGTAATAACATAACTACTATCCCACAGTAAGGGATAATTAAATAAATCATAATCCAAACAACAAAGATTATTAAAAATCATATTTTTAATGTATATATAGGGTAGCACAGTAAAATGGTCACCTTTTCGGGATAAGTTAAAAATAAAAGTGACACACAAGCAGCGCATATGGTAGGATCATAGTATTGTAAATAAAATAATGGAGTGCTTCATAGGAGCGACTTTAGCATCAGGCCGCCACATAACTTACATGGCTTTTTAGCAAGTTAATCTCTCAAATGATTTTTTTTATTGTGAAAAGTAGAAGATGCTCATAGTACCTACCTCACAAGGTTGTTATGAAGAATAAATTAGACGAGATTGGGCATGCTCAGGGTGGTATGGCCGTAGACAATGAAGAATAAATTAGATAATTCATGTAAAGTATCTGCCATGTACAAATACATGATAAAGGAGATTATATATATATATATATATATATATATATATATCTCCACTAGAGGCCCAGTGCACACAATTCGTGCACTGGTAGGGTCCCTAGTGGGTGCCGGCTGGGTACTCCTTCCCTTCCCCTGGCCGGCCCTGCCCCCTGGTCAAACTCCTGGATGAACTCCCTGTCGAGGGGGTAATTTGCATACTATGCTTTTATTATATAGGATATTCGGGAAAGACATTTAAAAATGCACCAAACATTTTAGTAGTTGTTTTTTTGGATGGTGGGCTTACTGATAAAGTTTTTCTTCTGTATACTTTTGTTGAAAAACTTGTAGGAAATCTTTATGAACTTATTTGAGTCAAACTGACAACAATTGCCAGAAAGCAAAATCTCAATAGATTGAGAAAATGCTGTGGAGAATGGCAGTTTTACAGCTTATTTAAAGAGGGTTACATGAAATCCATTGGTGGTAGATTTAGGGGGCAGGAGAAAGCAAAGTGTAGGGCAGGGGCCTCTGGGATTGGATAAAAAGTAAAATGGGGAGACTCACTTCTTTTGCATTGGTGGGTACAGTATATAGAGATGGTATGCTGGGAATAAGATAACAGTGGTCTTGTGCTCTGTTGCAGTGATTGTGTCCTGAGGGACCTGGAAAAGATTACTCTGACATTTCAAAGGTATGTTTTGTTTTTAAATCTTTCTTTATTGACTGATGGATTTGAGAGAGAGAGAGAGAGAGAGAGAGAGAGAGAGAGAGAGAGAAACTTGATTTGTTGTTCCATTTACCCAGGCATTTATTGGTTGATTCTCTTTTAAAAATATATTTTTTAATTCATTTCAGAGAGGAAGGAAGAGGGGGCGAGAGATAAAAACATCAATGATGAGAGAGAATCATTGATTGCCTCCTGCACGCCCCCTACTGGGGATGGAGCCTGCAACCTAGGCATGTACCCTGACCAGGAATTGAACCATGACCTCCTGGTTCATAGGTCAATGCTCAACCTCTGAGCCATGCTGGCTAGGCTATTGATTGATTCTTGTATGTGCCCTGACCAGGGATTAAACCCACAACCTTGTTGTATTGGGATGATGCTCTAACCAACTGAGCTACCTAGCCAGGGCCAAAGGTATGTTATTTTAGATTCAAAAAGACTTTAGAGGGGGAAGGCCCTCTAATTTTAGTGGGAATGGCCGGAGAGAGATCAATGGGGAAAAAAGAAGATTTATGTAATACTATAAACAATAAAGAATTTAAATTAAAAAATAATAAAATTAATGTCATAGAAAAAAGATATTAGACAGGCTCACTTATGGAGGGGTATTTTTTCTTTACCACTTCAGCTCCCATCTGAATTAATAGAGTTACTAGTCCTTGTTGGGTTAGGGGGTAAGCATGTTCCCATAATTGGGTTACAGCATTATTCATACATAAAATTTCTTTATCAAGATTCCTTTCTACAAACTTTCTACAAGTTTTTCCTATAAACTATAAAGTTTGTCTCTTTAAGGTAAAGATTGACCTTTGTCAAGGAAGCTACAGACCTAGGACACGATGACTCACTGTGACTTGCTTTCAGTTAGGAATTTTTATGTTCCAAACATCCTATGTGGTTTCTTTCAGTCTCTGAGTTTGTGAGGCCCACTATGCAAGCCTCCCCTGAGCTTGTCAGGTTTAGTATGTGGCCCCTTTTTGGCCCACAGTTCCCCCTTTTGGTCATATATCAATAGGAAGAATGCATTGATGACCAACCGCTTGGTTGGATAATGCGGTCCCACAGTGCTAGGAAGGCTCATTCCTAGGATGTCTTAGTGTCAGTGTTTGTCTTGTGAAATGGTGAACCATTGAGGATGGGGCAAGACTGTAACCTTGGAAGCAAGTCAAGGCCTTTTCTCAAAAGGGAAAAGCAGATAAATGGGAGGCAGTCAGGTCTTATGGGCCTTCATTAAGAAAAAAAACCCAAAAACCGCTCGATCATTTCTAACTTGCAATCAATCATGATCCAAGTTTTGCTGTCTCCTTACTTTTCGGTATTTTGCATTTAGCATAACATTTACTTATTAGTGGCCCAGTGCACAGATTCTTGCACATTGAAAGGAAAATAATTAGAATAAATATTTTAATATTGCTATTTGCCCTTTCTGCCCTGGGAGCCAGGCAGCGGCCCTGCCCCCTGCTGCTGCCGCTGTTCGCCGTCTGTGGGGTGATCGGGCCCCCTTGCACCTGCCTTGGCCTGGCACTACCTGCTCACCAGCTCAACCATCCCGCTGCAGTCCCACCCGCTGCCAGTGCTGCATCATCGACACCCGCCATGGTTTGTGCCGCCCCCTGGTGGTCAGTGCACGTCATAGTGAGTGGTCAAACTCTCGGGCTCCCTTTCGAACAACTGCCCAAAGGGATAATTTGCATATTAGGCTTTTATTATATAGGATAGTTTGAGGGCACAATTATATATCTCTTTACTTTTCACAATCTCCATGAGATGGGTTCCCATTTACTGGTATTATTATTATTATTATTATTATTATTATTATTATTGTTATGGTTGTTATTTTAATATGGTCCATCTACTTCCCACTAGAAGCACTCAAGTGTCATTCATTATTAATCTAATTCCTGCTAGGTGTGCAATTGGGAACTGTAATTTTAAGGTTTAATTGGGGCCAAGACTGTAAGAGCACAAAGGTGTAAATTAGAGTTACCATCAAAAAATTTCCAGAGGCTAGGAGAACAGTAAGAGTTATGTAAGTAAATTTACTGTGCCTTAGCAGCCCTTATGTAGAGCCATTTTAATTTTATTATTACTTCTTTTAGCCAGTTTAGCTTCCATCTGAATTAATATAGTTAGTAGTTCTTGTTGGATTGGGGGTAAATATCCTATATAATAAAGAGCTAATATGCAAATGGTCATCACACCCTCACGCCATCACACAGTAATGGCTCAGACACTCAACACTGGGGAAAGAGGAACGGGGACCAGCCAGGCACAAATGAGCTCACAAGAGAGGAATGGGGACCAGCCAGGCTGTGGCCCAGGAGAGGGACAAGCCGCCTGCCCTATGGTCCTGGGCGCCTGCGGCTGCGGCTGACCCCGGTGAAGCCAGCCTGGGTCCTGGGTGCCTGCGACTGGCTGGAGGAGGGAATCCTGGGTCCTGGGTGTGGGGTGAGGCAGAGGCAGTTAGGGGCAATCAGGCCAGCAGGGGAGCAGTTAGGGGTGATCAGGCAAGCAGGGGAGCAGTTAGGGGGCGATCAGGCCAGTAGGGGAGCAGTTAGGGGCGATCAGGCAGGCAGGCAGAGGTGGTTAAGGGTGATCAGGCAGGCAGGCAGGCAGGCGAGCAGTTAGGAGCCAGTGGTCCCAGATTGTGAGAGGCAGTTGGACATCCCCAAGGGGTCCCGGATTGGAGAGAGTGCAGGCCAGGCTGAGGGGACACCCTCCCCCCCCCACGTGGTGCATGACTTTCCAGCACCAGGCCTCTAGTGTTTCCATAATTGGGTTCTAATGTTATTCATACATAAAATTCCTTTCTCAAGATTCCTTTTCATAAACCTTTTACAACTTTCCTTGTCCTTCTTAGTTTGTCTTTTTTTACTTACTGGGACAGGGGAAATCCTGGGAAAGTTCTCAGTCAAAGGGAACATTTGAAGGAAGTAATAATGATGTCTTGTATTTGTGTAACACGTTTTACTTTTCAAAGCATTTTTTTTGCAATTGCTATTGTCAGAAAAATTTATAGCTATTTCCACTTAACAAATAAGAAGCTGATGCTCAAAGAGATTAAATGATAAAAATAACAGAACTTGCAAATAACAAAGCTGGGACTTAAATGAATTCAGATCTTCTAGGTAAAAAAAAAAAAAGATGAGCCCTAGCCGGTTTGGCTGAGTGGATAGAGCGTTGGCCTGCGAACTGAAGGGTCCTGGGTTCAATTCTGGTCAAGGGCATGTACCTCAGTTGCAGGCTTGATCCCCAGCACTGATTGGGGTGTGTTCGGGAGGCAGCCAATCAATGTGTTTCTCTCTCTCTCTCTCACTCTCTGTCCCACTCTCTCTAAGAATCAAAGGGAAAAAATATCTTAGGGTGTGGATTAACAAGAACAATAAAAAAGATGAAAAAGAATAAGAACATGACATTGGTTCTGTTTCAGAAATTGAAGAACCTTTTCCTAGAAGATGCCCATAATAATATCATTGGATATTTTTTTCCTGTGACTCATTCAGAAAAGTCTTTTCATTCTTTAGGGAAATTCCACAACATTATTTTCATCTTTCAAGAGGATTTTGTTTTTTGCTGTTGTTTGGTTTTTATTAAATAAAAATTTTCAGTGTGGGTGGTTACTTGTGTAGTTCTTATAAAAATAATCAGATTCCAGGAGAAATTTGAATAAGGCACATAGTGCTAAAGATTTTTAGTGTGTATGTATTTGTGTTGGGGTGAGGGAGAAGGTAAAGGTAAAATGGAGAATTCTTATTGACCCAAACTAAATAAAATGTTTACATACAATCAAACGTTAATGAGGATAAAAAAGTTAAGAAACTAAAAGGTAATCAGTCATCGTAGAGAGGAAAATGACATGTGGCTCGGTAAGAACTTTAAATAAATCTGGGCAGGAATAGTGTTTGTCCTAAAGGCTGGGCAAGAAGTCTGCCACTAACACAAAGACCAGCAAAGGCCATTAAAGGGAATTTTAGGAAGGGAGTGACATTGTCTAAATGGCAACAGAGGAAGTTGATTTTGGCAGCAGCTTTGGGAAAGGGCTTGAGAAGAAAAATCTGGAGAAGATTCTCTGGGGGAATAATGACTATACAATATACATAGGTGGAGTTGTAAAAGTGGGAAAGTTTGAGCATACAAGAGTCATCTGTTTTAAACTTTTATGGAAGCTTTTCTAGTTCAAGTCCCTTTGATCAAATCTTATTTTTCATCTGTCTCACCACTATACTTTTTGTCGTTGTTGAATTTTTATAAGTTTATTTTGAGCCAAACTGATGACGTACGCCTGGAAGCAAGATCTCAAATGCTCTTCACTATACTTTTGAATTTAGCTTTCATTAAGACTTACTCCAAATCATAATAACAACAATGTATTTTTAAATTGTCTGCTTTAACCACCTGCATTAACCTTATGTTGTGTCCCAGCAAGACTCAGGCATGTTTAAGTCAGTTGTCAAGCCCAACCATCTGGGCATTCCAAACTCCAGTAGTAAGCATTAACACCTTGGACTTGAAACTTTAAAACAAAACACACATTGTTTCAAACATCAGCCTGTGTCATGAATTTATGTTGAGGTGTTGGGGTGAAAGGCTGTGACTCAGGCTCTGTAGATAGCTTTCAGCTTGTTGGGATGTGAGTTTCAGTACTTTGAACTCTAGTCCTCCTACTATATCCAGAATAGTTCATTGTTGGATAAACACCTAGCAGCCTGTAAGTTTTCTCTCTCTCTCTCTCTCTTTTAAATTTTCAAAACTGTCACTGAATTGCTTTATATTTTTAAGATATATCCAGACTAACAGTGAATGTCAATATATGTTTGAAATATGCTTGGGGAAGTAAGATCACAACTGTCAAAAAGAAAATATACTTTAAAGAATTATTTTCATATAGGCCATATTTTATGGAATTTAAGAGGTTTAATGAACATCAATTATGAGACTTTTTCTTAGTGACTTTAAGTCCTTTGGGACAGAGCCATTACATTACATCAATTTTAATTGGTGTAACCTTGGAAAGGCCGATGCGATTCCTACGTGGATGCCTTTTCCTCTCAATACTAAAGAATTCATAGGATAAGCAGGCCACCTTAGAACTGTTTAAGCTGTTGATTGATGTGCCTTTGGACACTGAAGGAAGGAATTTTCCAAGGGAATATATTCCTTTTTTTTAAATATATTTTATTGATTTTTTACAGAGAGGAAGGGAGAGAGATAGAGAGTTAGAAACATCGATGAGAGAGAAACATCGATCAGCTGCTTCCTGCACATCTCCTACTGGGGATGTGCCCGCAACCCACGTACATGCCCTTGACCAGAATCGAACCTGGGACCTTTCAGTCCGCAGGCCGACGCTCTATCCACTGAGCCAAACCGGTTTCGGCGGGAATATATTCTTGATGACTTAATGGAACATATCTGTAGAAAGGCTCTGAGGATTTAAGCAAGGGCACGAGAACTTGTTTGGCCATAGTCAAATCAGCCCTCTCCCTCCTGCCATACCATCTTCAGCAGGATTGGAGGGAGGGCCACACAGCTGACAAGGTTGCCACTTCCCAATGATCATGATACCGCCTACAGAGTGCCAAGAAATCAGGCACAAGGCAGAGACTACAGTGAAGATTGACAGCACCACCTTCTCTTGAGTGACCATCAGAATTAATTTCATTATGCCGAATACCTTAACTACTTCAGAGCACAAACAGAACTCCGAGCCACTGGGTCATTCATTATTTACAGCGGTTCTCAACCTGTGGGTCGCGACCCCTTTGGCGGTCGAACGACCCTTTCACAGGGGTCGCCTAAGACCATCCTGAATATCAGATATTTACATTACGATTCATAACAGAAGCAACATTACAGTTATGAAGTAGCAACGAAAATAATTTTATGGTTGGGTCACAACATGAGGAACTGTATCTAAAGGGCCAGAAGGTTGAGAACCACTGGATTATTATTTCGTAGAATTTAGTACTTGCACTGATCTGAGTCAATCTTCCTCTCCTCCCTAAGCAGCCAAACCCTTCCACCCTGTGCTTTGGAATATATGGTTCCTCTTTCCCTAATTGAAGCTTGGCTAGCCTTTGAAGACACTATACCCTTCTCAGCTTTCTCAAGTGGTTGCTGTGTCCTCTCCTACACTCCATTTACAGAGGACCTAGAGGTGGTTTCCTTGATTCTTGTTGCTACTTTCAGATATTTTTATTGTTTTCCCTAAACACAACAACCTACTCAGCTTCTTTGAAGCACGTGTTTTCAGACCACTATCCTCCTGTATTGAGCCATCGAACAGCCTTTTGCTAACTCTTCCTTATTCAATGATGAGTTTAGATTCTGGTTTTCTGTCTTTCTCTCCACCATTACTCATGCCCCTATGTTTGGTGACTTTAGCATTCACAAAAATTATCCATGCAAACACCCTCATCTCTGAGTTCCTTAATATTTTCCCTTTTAATATTATTTTCCTTGACTACATTTCAGGAAAACGCAATCATGGTCCTATGCCTTAGAGGACTCTTACCACATCACTATATCACCTCCAAAAATCTTGATTTTCAGTGGTCCAATATTCTTCTGACTGATCATCTCTTGTCTTTCTAACTTTACCATTACTATCACTCCCACACAGTCTCTTTGGAGCAACTAATCTTCATTGTCCATTTTTCTACCTATGTTATACTTTTCTCCTTATGTGGCTTACTATAATCAATCACTCCATTGCCTAAACTCATGTCTGTCTTGTTCCTCTCACTTTCCATCTTACTAGGAAAACTCAACCCTGTCTTAAGCAAAATTCATTATCTATTTCATATCAGCACTGACCTGTTGAACATGACTAGAGAACAATATGCAACTATGTTGACTGCTCTTACTTCAAAATTTTAAACCATAAATTTCAAGTCAGCCTTATCTTGTTCAACAGTCTTGCTACATTTCCCTGGTCTTTCTCGCTCTCCTAGATAATTATTTCACAGCTTTGCCTCTATCTTCAAACCTCAAATATCCCCACCTCACTCTACTTTCATTTTTATTTATTTATTTTTAATATATATTTTGTATTGATTTCAAAAAGGAAGGGAGAGGAAGAGAGAGATAGAAACATCAATGATGAGAGAGAACCATTGATCGGCTGCTTCCAGCACGCTCCATCCTGGGGATTGAGCTAACAACCGAGGATGTGCCATGACTGGGAATCGAACTGTGACCTCCTGGTTCATAGGTTGATGCTCAACCACTGAGTTACGCCGGCCGGGCACATTTCTTACTTTTAGATAATGACCACTCTTGTAAGAAAATAGAAGCAGTTGGGAGAAAACCATCTCATATTTTCTTCACTAAATCTATCAGCCTGCCAGCATCTACCTATGTACTCTGCCTTCGCTTCTGTTATTCTGCATAACCACGAGTGCTCCCATCTGAAGCCAACGTTCCCACATGTGCATCAGATCCTGTCCTTTTGGCCCATCAGTGTTTTCAGTCCGGCAATATTCTCTCTCCTCTACAGTCACAGTTTTTCCTTCTCGTCTTGATCAGTGCCATCAGACTACAAGCAGGATATAAATTCTCTCCAGTATCCTTGTTCCCCTCAAGTAATGTCACATTTTCCTACTTTGTATTGCAATGATCCATTAAGAATTGGCTGTTATTACTGACTCCACTTTGTCACCTCATATTTTCAATTCAACTCACTCCAGTTTTGGCATTTGCACTGACTATTCCTCCAAGAATGCTCTTATTAAGATAAAATAAAAACCTTCCTTTTGCCAAATCCAGTGGTCATATCTCAGTTCTCACCTTGGCTGGCCTCTTAATAGCATTTAATTTGATGACCATTCCCTCCTTAAATATTTCTTCACCTGGTTTCCAGGTCACATCTCTTTTCTGCTTCTCCTACTTCCTTGCCCAGTCCTTCCAAGAATGTTAAATGTTGGAGCATATCCGGACTGAGTTGCTGGCCTTTTAAAAATTTTGACATTTTATTTTATTTCTTTATTGATTTTTAGAGAGAAAGGAAGGGAGAGGGAGAGAGAGGTAGAAACATCATCATCGATTGCTGCCTCTACAGGCCTCCCACTGAGGATGGAGCCTGCAAATTGGGCATGTGCCCTGAAGGATCTGGAATTGAACTGGTGACTCCTTGGTGCATAGGTCAACGCTCAACCACTGAGCCACACTGGCTGAGCAGCCTTTTCTTTATGTTCATTTATGCTCATTTCCTAGGTACTCTCACCTAATCCCATGGCCTTAAATGCATCATCTGTGCACTGAAGCCTCCCAGTTTATCTCTCTGGCCCTAACTACTCCCCTGAACTCCAGACTCATTTCCTAGCTCCTACTTGATAACTCCCCTTGTTTGTCTACTTGGTATCTCCTACTCTTTGTTTCCTTCCCCAAATCTGCTCCTTTCCTTGTATTTCCCTCCTCAGAACCCACCTTTCACTCCATTGATCTGAGAGTCATCCTGAGCTCCTTTCTTTCAATCCGTCAGTAAGTCCTGTCAGCTCTATTATCATCATATCCAGGATCCAGTGAAATCTCACCACATCCATTGTTACTATTCAAGTCTAGGCTATCAAAATCTCTCCTCTAGTCTTTTACAACATTCTTCTAGCAGGTCTCTGCAGCCCAGTCTTGCCCTCACACAATTCATTCTTTACATGGAATCCAGAATTATCTTCTTTAATTAGTAAATCAGATGATGTCATTCATCAGAGTAAAGCCCTACAATGGTTTTCTATTGCATTTAAAATATAAACCCAGGCTTTACCCATGTTTACAAGGCCCTAATGACCTGGCCCACCTCTCTGACCTCATTCCTATAACTCTCCCTCTCCTTCACTCTGATTTAGCAACTTGGACTTCTTGTTCTTCTTTGAGTATGCCAACTTGTTCCTGTTACAAGCAAAATACAGCTTGTAGAGAATCTAATTTTGCTTTTAGAACAGACAAAAACATAGTGTTTTACTTAATTGAGCATTCTGGGTTTCAGATGGATCTGTCCATTGAATCAAATTGCATTTTCAATCATATATATATATTAGAGGCCCGGTGCACAAAAATTTGTGCACTGGCGGGGGAGGGGTGTCCCTCAGCCCCACTTGTGCCCTCTCACAGTCTGGGACCCCTCGGGAGATAACAACCTGCTGGCTTAGGCCCACTCCCGGGTGGCAGAGGGCAGGCCCAATCCCTAGGTGCCTGCCCCACAGCTCCTGGTCCGGCTCAGAGCAGGGCCGATTGGGGAGTTGGGGCACCACCCCCTGTCATGCACAGAGCAGGGCGAATCAGGAGGTTGCGATGCCACCCTCAGTCACGCTCAAGGTAGGGCCGATTAAGGGGTTGAGGCGCCGCCCCCTGTCACCCACAGAGCAGGGCCAATCAAGGGGTTGGGGCACTCCCCCCTGTCACACTCAGGGCAGGGCCGATGGGGAGGTTGCGTCTCCACCCCGTCACACACAGAGCAGGGCCCATGGAGGGGTTGGGGAGCTCCCCCCTGTCACACTCAGGGCAGGGCCGATGGGGAGGTTGGGGCGCCGCACCCTGTCACACACAGAGCAGGGCCGATCAGGGGGTTTGGGCGCTGCCCCCTGTCACACTGCTCCAGGGACCAGGAAGCCTCATGGCTCCGCTGATACCAGTGCTAGGAGGCCTCGTGGTTCTGCTGATCCCGGTGCTGGGAGGCCTCGCAGCTCCGCTTGACACAGGGGCAGTGAGGCCTCGCTGCTCCGCTGACCCCTGTGCCAGGAGGCCTCGCAGCTCCGCTGATCCCGGTGCTGGGAGGCCTTGTGGCTCCACTGATCCCAGTGCTGGGAGGCCTGATGGCTCCGCTGATCCCAGTGCTGGGAGGCATATTACCATTTTACTATATAGGATAGAGGCCTGGTGCACGGGTGCGGGCTGGCTGGTTTGCCCTAAAGGATGTTCTGGATCAGGGTGGGGGTCCCGCTTGGGTGCCTGGCCAGCCTGGGTGAGGGGATGATGGCTGTTTGCAGCTGGTCACACACTCTTCAGGGTGGGGGTCCCCACTGGGGTGCCTGGCCAGCCTGGATGAGGGGATGATGGCTGTTTGCAGCTGGTCACACCCCCTTCAGGGTGGGGGTCCCCACTGGAGTGCCTGGCCAGTCTGGGTGAGGGGCTGAGGGCCGTTTTCAGGTTGGCGGGTGCCTGAAGCTCCCAGCCTCTCCTTTTTTCCTTTTTTTTTTATTCTGGGATTTATTTACCTTCTATGGCTGTCACTGGAGCTGAGAGCCGGCTTTAGCTGTGAGACCTCGGCTGCTGAAAGCAGGTTTCTGGACTTTGTTTACCTTCTGTATTTGGAACTTTGTTGCGACTCCAGCTCTGAGATCCCGGCTGGCTGAAAGCAGGTTTCTGGGGAATGTTTACCTTCTATATTTGTAACAGTGTTTCTTCGAGAGCAGCTCAGAGCCCAGCAGCGGCAGGCAGGGAATGTTGGCTTCCTCCGTCACTGGAGCAAGCAAGCCTCCTGTTCGCGTCAGTTGCCTGGCTGCCTGCCGCCATCTTGGTTGGCAGTAAATTTGCATATCTCCCTGATTAGCCAATGGGAAGGGTAGCGAAGTTATGGCTAATTACCATGTTTCTTTTATTAGATAGGAGGAGATAGATATATATATATATATATATATATATATATATATGTATATGTATATATATATATTTGATTGTTGAAGAGGCAATGAACTTCTTGGACATGTCAGAAAACTAATAATCATATAGTATTTTGGCTCCTGATGCAAACTTCTCCTTAGCCAAAACTGCCTTGATTTGGGTTATGTCACAATGTTCTTTTTTTTCCAGTGGGATGAGAGAGAATTGATCAGCTGCCCCATGCACACTCCTCACTGGGGAAGAGCTTACAACCTGGGCATATGCTCTGACTGGGAATCAAACCATGACCTCCTGATTCATAGGTTAATGCTCAACCACTGGGCCACACCAGCCGAATGAAATAAAAATGTTTTATTAAGTAAGAAAAGGATTATCATGTCAGAAAGGCCAGCAACTGTCTCTAGGAGCCTGCAATTACCCAACTGGTGGAAATTACATCCATTGTGTCATTGTTGAGAGCCTTAGCCTTAGCCTTAGCCTTACAAGCTCTGAAACCCAATTTTGTCAACATACTGAGTTTAGGACCATGGGCACCAGAGAGAGAGAGCCTGTGGCAGTGTCTGCGGCTTCATCTTCTAGGTCTTCAG
Source organism: Myotis nattereri (assembly GCF_964212035.1). Classification (NCBI taxonomy): domain Eukaryota; kingdom Metazoa; phylum Chordata; class Mammalia; order Chiroptera; family Vespertilionidae; genus Myotis; species Myotis nattereri. Next base: position 200,583,702 of record NC_138075.1, read on the forward strand.
AGGCTCAGTGGCTTTGCCCTTCCTGGAGATATCCTTGTATTCTCTCACAGATGTGCTCTTCTTGCTTAAGCTAGTTAGGGTTGGTTTCTGCCATTTGTGATGAAAACACCTCTACCAATACAGGATTGCATGGTATTTTTAGGAAGTTAGTAAGTTAGCACATGTAGAACACATGTAATAATAGTATTTCTGCCACTGGGATTGACAAATTGGCTCCTTCGATCAACATGTTCTCTCTTCATAAAGGTTTGGATGAAGGCTGTCAGCAGTTGTCTATGACTTTTTATTTTTTTGCCTCCATGGCTAACCATTCCTATCCTGATGGACTTTTACCCCACTAGATATGATGTCACACTTTATTCTTTTCAAAGTCTTGTAGAGTTTGGAGCCTTTCTCTTTATGGTGACTTTGGATTTCTCCTCTCTAAAGCAGTATGTGTTGGTTTTACAATGAACTTGAAGATGACCTTTAGATCCTTATTTATTTCCAGATTCTTTAAGACACTTGAATGCAGTCTCCAAACACTGACAATAGTTTATGCCTTATTTGGCTTGTCTGTTCATGGGTATTGAATAAGCTGAGAGGTCTTAATGATTCTGTTGTCTTGTTTTATTCTCACCCTCCTCAGTTTCATTTATAGGTTTCTTAGGGCAATTTATGGGAGCTACAGCCAAGCTTCTTTATCTCAGCTGCTCTGATGCCACCATGATTAAATGCTACTCTCTTAATTTCTCTATTAACTTTCTTGGACCCTACTCTTCTGAGACCTTTCTCGTGACTTAGGCAAGAGTAATGAAGGAATCTTGGGAATAGCATATAAGCCTATTTCATCCAAGTATCAGAATAGTATGAGATGGTGCAAGAATTATAGGTTGGGGTCTGTAATGCGATTGCTATTAAAAACAACAACTCCAACCCAGATTCTCTGAGGCTGGCAGAATCTCCATCAGGCAAGAGACTGACTTGAAGCCCAGATGCTTTTTCCCTTGCCATCACTCAGCAATGCCTGTTGACGCCATTCTGCTGGCCAGGAAGAGCCATGGGTCTCCCATTAGCATTGCCACTTTAGACTTGATATTGCCAACATTTTTGCTGCTTTTGCAGGACATTCCTCAGTCACAAGGACACTTTTGATATCATACCATTTTGGAGGCTAGAACAAATGGTTTTCTTATTTGCATGAAAATTACCCGGCCGACATGTACAGGCTAAAAAGGTTCATATAACAGGACTTCTATAAATAGATCCAAAATACTAAATTGTGTTGAGTGGGATTTTACAACAGCCATCAGATATTTACATATAGTTTATAAAAGTTGGAAAATGTGACCTGCTCAAGTACTGGGACATGGAAAGTTGAGTATTTTCTTGAGGGGGAAAACCCCTCACAGATAAAGATTTACATTGCTTTACTGTAAGAGGATATTTCTTTAAAGGTAAGATGTCTCTCTGAAGGACCATTCAGAATATTATCTAATTATTATTCTGGGCTTTTTGCTATATTAGAGGGGTTGTTTACTGAAAGGGTTTTTTATTTTTTTAGTTGATTTGTAAAATATTTACTATGTTGGTATTTTTATTATATGTAGAAAATAAAACAATTTCTGGTTTATTATATTGTCAATGTGGATGTTATATTATTAATCAGCTCATCATTTACATAATTAATATATGGTTAATACATAAATATAAATATACATATAGTCTCAACATCAGTTATTAATACATTAAAATTTAGGCCAAATTTACACTTGCAGAAAGAGAGTAAAACATCAAGGTTTTCATTTGTTTTATTTGGAAAACATTTATTTGTAAAATATTAATGTTTTTATAGTTTAAACAAAAATAAAAAAACAGACTAATCAATAGATGACTAAATATTGAGATAATTGTGGCAACGGTAATTTTAAATGATTCTGTATGATTGATCAAATTCTCTTTCATTTTGCTAGAGAGGACCTCACAGGAATATGTATTTGTAAATCTTCGTATTATTATCCTACTTGTCTCTCAGGATTATTATATCTGTGTATCTTTACCTGGTTTATCTAGGAACCATCCGGAAAATAGGCAAGTAAAGCTAAATTTAGAAGATAAACTTGGAAATGATAATGGAATAGGGTCTGAGCCAAGGCACATGCACTGGTTCCACAGAGATCATGTTTTTCATACCTTTCTGCCCCCTTTATCCTTCCTCCTCTCTCTTTCCTGAGGAGTTTACCTGGTAGTATATTTCATTTTTTTCTCCCCCAAAAGATCAAGTAATGCTTCCAGCTATAGCCGATTATGGTATTTACCAATACATTCTTTCTTTACCTTGACAAAAGTAATCAGCTTTAATTTGGAATCAGATTTAAAGGCAGAGAAAAACACACACATGTTTTTCTGGAAACCCTAATGGAATTCAAAATACTGCCCATTACATTCATTTTCTTAAACTTATGATGTGTCTAGGCACAGGGCAAACTGCAATTAAACTTTTCCCAAGAAAATGATGATGTAACTAGTAAAAATGGGTCCAACTGGATACAACCAAAAGAGATAGCCTTCCCTTTCCTGCATGCTGACAAAAAAAAAATAATAATAAAATAAAATCATGACTACAATTTAAAAGTAGAGTGAATATTGTCTCAACTGCTGGCATCAGAATTCTTTTTGGGGAGAATTTCAAATTGTCTTTGTTTTGAATAAGTGATTGAGACCCTGAGATCTTAGATATCAGCTGATGACAAAGCTTTAGAGAGGGAGTCAAAACTGCTTAGTTTGAGAATTTGCTCAATAGGAGAAGAAGAATTCTTTGCTACTAGGAGAATGTGGAGAAGGCAGAGGAGGGAAAAGGGCGTGTGTCAAGAGGAGGGAGTGACCCAGGGATCATGGCTGAGGGCCATGAGAAACCATTGGTGGTAGGTGGCAGGAAGGATTCTAAAATACTGCTTTGAGCTGTTTGTGAAGCTGTGCCTGATGAGACTGCTCCCTTCAACTCCCAGTTCTCCTGTGAAATCTACCCCTCTCATAATGCGTCCATAGGTTTGTTGGTTTTCTTGACATTGGAAGAACTCAGAAGTGAGTTGTTAGGGACAAAGAATGAACCTGAAGTCAAAGGTGAACACGGAATTCCCCATCCCACACCCCTGCCTTGGTAATCACAAAAATCTTTGGGAAGGCTTTTGAACTTGTTCAGGCTCATTTTCTAAATCATAAGGGGCCAGGTGTCTCCAGCTGACATCTAAGTTAATGGGAGGGAATGTGTTTGTTTTCTTAGTGTAAACTTGCCAGACAAAATACAGGATGCCCAGTCAGATTTGATTTTTAGATCAACAGTGGGGACTTCTTTAGTGTAAATATGTCCCAAACATGGTGTTGGGTATATATTTGTAGCAGTGAGTACTGCCACAGATACCCTTTTTGAATTTGGGCCCTATTCCCAGTCAACAATATAATCTTTTGGAAAAGAGACTGGGTCTGAGCCAAGGCTATGGTCCCACAAAACATACCTTCTTCATTTCTTTCTGCCTCCTCTTTCCTCCTCACTCTTACCTCTTTCCCGCAATTGCTTTCCAGAATTCTATAAATTAGAGGCAACTGAGGGTGAACTAAGGGAAGAAATTGAGAGAGAGCATGTAGTTAAGTGTCCTCAGTAAAGAGAAGAGAATAATGTTTACTTAGGGATTGTTGTGAAATTTCAATGAGTTAATACATGTAAGTATTAAAAATAGTGCCTGCCATGGTACAGTAGTAATATTGATTCTAGAGCTTAGCATCTGGAGTCTAGAACCCTTTGCCTATTTTATTTTATTTTTTAAATATATTTTATTGATTTTTTTTACAGAGAGGAAGGGAGAGGGATAGAGAGTTAGAAACATCGATGAGAGAGAAACATCGATCAGCCACCTCCTGCACACCTCCCACTGGGGATGTGCCCGCAACCAAGGTACATGCCCTTGACCGGAATCAAACCCGGAACCCCTCAGTCCGCAGGCCGACGCTCTATCTACTGAGCCAAACTGGTCAGGGCACCCTTTGCCTGTAATAGTCACCACTGTTGCCCTTACTAATCTATTCTTCACACTGTAGTTAGTGATCTTTTAAAAATGCAAATTTGACCATGTCATTGCTTTGATTGAAAGCTTTCAGTGGCTTTCTGCTGCTCTAAATCAAGACCTACTGGGCTTTTACTTTTACCTATTTCTCCATCTTAACTGTCTCCCCTTCACTTTGCATTTTCCAGGCAGATGGGACTTTCAGTGCTGTCACAGGGCTGTGCCTGACATATTTTCCTCCTTTCCAACCCCTATTTCACTATGACGATTTATACTAATTTTTCAGTTTTTGTCAAGGAAGTCTCCTAGTCTACATTACAACTCACAGTTGAGAGCATCCTTTATTTTTTCTTCATTGTGTTTCTTAAGAGTTTATTCTAATTATATATTTGTTTATTTTACCATAAGCTCCATGAGGACAGGGACCATGTCTATCTTGTTAGCCATTATATTCCCCAGGCCTACCATAGTACCTGACACATACTAGGTACTAAACAAACAAACAAACAAAAAAATGAACAGGAGTCAGTATTACAGCCCATAGGCAAATTTGGCCCACTATCTCGTTTTGCAAGCTAAGAATGGCTTTTATATTTTTAAATGATTGAAAAAATCAAAAGAAGAATGATATATTGTTGATATATGAAAATTAAAATTTCATTTTAGTGTCCATAAGTCAAGTTTTATTGGAACATAGCCCTGCGTATTCATTTATGTATTCTGTATGGCCACTTTTGTGCTACAGCGACTGAACTGAGGAGTGTGACAGAGTATATATGAGGAGTATATATATGGCCTGCAAAACAAAAATGTTCACTCTCTGGCCCTTTACAAAAAAAGTTAGCTGACCCTTCTGTTAAACAATAGTAATTCTGGGCTCTTGGGCAGCTTCTGTTCAAAAGCACTGCAGGTGGCCATTCTCAATTGTTAACAGTTTGCTTCTATTGCTGAAACAAGTGATCTATTTATTTTGCTTAGTTGGTAGGATTAATTAAAGAGACTTTCCTTTGTCCTTTGTTTTTCTGCTTCTCTATCAACAGACAGAAACCCCCAAAGGACATTAGTCATGTGGTATACTCCTCTCCCAGTGGTTTGATCATGTGACTTTCTCCCCTAATCAGGTATTTCTACTTCTTTGGATAATGCATGAATTTTTTCCCTAAATCAGACAATAAGTTGATAGATGGTAGCAATGAATTAAAAAGAGTGCCTATATTTTCCCACCAACTTTCCTTTAACTCATACACTGGGAACAGATTAAAAACTACTTTTTTCAATCTTCTTTTAAAGAGACCACATCCCTTTCTAGTTACAAATAATGCATACTTTCCAAAGCAACACTTTAAAATATGCATTAAAGTCTAACAATGGGTTTTAAAAATATATATATTTTTAATGATTTCAGAGGGGAGAGAGAGAAACATCAATGATGAAAAAGAATCATTGATTAGCTGCCTCCTTACACCCCCCCCAACCCCCCCCCCCCCCCCGGAATTGGAGATCAAGCCCACAACCTGGACATATGCCCTGACCTGGAATTGAACTGTGACCTCCTGGTTTGTAGGTCAATGCTCAACCACTGAGCAACACTGGCCAGGCTTAACAAAGTTTTAAGATAGTTTCAAAGTTATATCACCATAATCCCAACCTGGACAGATGATCTGTTCATTCCTTTAAGAAAATTAACTTAAAAATCTAATCTGAAAAGTAACCACAATGTATGCTTATGGCTGCTGAATTCAAAGATATTTTTAGTGATAGAGTAGACAAAGGAGATGGTACTGAACATAGGTGTCTTTTTTTTTCTAAATATATTTTTTATTGATTTTTTACAGAGAGGAAGGGAGAGGGATAAAGAGTTAGAAACACTGATGAGAGAAACACATTGATCAGCTGCCTCCTGCGCATCTTCTACTGGGAATGTGGCCGCAACCAAGGTACATGGCCTTGACCGGAATTGAACCTGGGACCCTTCAGTCTGCAGGCCGACACTCTATCCACTGAACCAAACTGGTTAGGGCATAGGTGTCTTTCTTTATATAATGCCTTTATTTCTGAAAAACTGTGAATGGAAATGGACCTAAACTGAGTAATATTTTAAAAATCCATCAAAGTAATTCACCTATAAAATCAGTATTTAATCCTTGACTTACCTCTTTTTTAAATTCATATTTTCATACAATGGATGTTTCACACAATGAATCTGTATAGAATGGGTCTGTTTAGAATTCACATTTTCATACAATGGATCTGTCATACAACAGATCTGTTTAGTAATGATAAAGGAGAGAAAAATGGCAGAAAAGTAACATACCAGCAGAACTATATGTATTTTGAGTAAGTTAATACCTTATTAATATCTCTAATAAAAATAGTCTTAAAATATAAAACTCCTAAAATGGCTAGGGCTATATTTATTTTTATACCTCTACTTTGCAAAATAAAAAGTTAAGCTTATGTCAATTCCTGAACAATTCCTTGCAAATTTTACCTGCCTGTGAAATTAAAAAGTCTGGGAACCAGTGATGTAGACTAAGTGATAAGATAGGTTTACAATCAAATATTCATGAGAATAATCCTGGAATAGTATTCTGATTAATTAGATTTTCACATTGTGTTAACCATTTTGTTTCAGCCTTGCTTATTTAACTAGGTTTGACATGCATTCATAGGAAGCCTTTGGTTATGCCAGGCATCATCTTAAATGATGGCAATGAAAAGATGCATAAGTATGGGCTTTGCTTTTGTGAACAAACCAGATTAGTGCAAAAGACAGAAAAAAAAAACATTTAAGTTCTGTCTTCAATGTGATACCTGTAATCAGAATAATAGATGTATGTATGTGGTATAGAAATAGTTAAGTCAGGGAAGGGAGTGCTATCAGAGAAGGCTTCATAAAGAAGGTAACACTTTTACTGGGTTTGATGGGCAGATAGGCAAGTCCTCCAGGTGAGCATGGACTGGGAAGAAGGCTGTTCTACCCAAAGGGAACCACATGCTCAAAGAGATTGAGGCTTTGAAGGGCAGGATCATTGATATTGATGCTTCATCGATATTGACAGGTCAGCCATTTCAAGTGTCAAATGAAGAAATGGCCAGAGAAGAAATCTGAGAGGTAGCCTAGAGTCCAATGATAAAATGATTTGTATGTTTTGCTGAGTTGCTTGGACTATATTTAATATGTGCCTAGAGAATCTTTGAAGGGTTTTAAGCAGGAGAGAATTGGAAATCTTTCCAGAAATGTATTAGTATTCCCTTTCTCCCTCAGTAAGTAGAGTAGCAGCAGGAAAAGAGGAAGACCAAATATGCATGAATTGACTCTATAAAAGAAGCCATAGGCATGAGTCTACAGGAGCTAAGCAGGGCTGTTGAGGACAAGTACTGTGGACATCTCTTAGTCATAGACCAGGAGTCAGAATCAACTCAACAGCATGTAGCACAAGTAGAATATATTGAACCTAATTGATTTTCTTACTGATGGTGAAAGATTTTTCAGTGCTATTCTCAACGAATATCAGTCCTCATTTTACAAAGAAACACATTGATATATAGGTGGAGGACTTGGGCCTCTTCAATAGAGACCCAGGAAATAGTTCTTGAAATTTCTTTATAAAATCAAATTACTATAATGTATTTTCTCTTTTTTAAAAATATATTTTTATTGATTTTTAGAGAGAAAGGGAGAGGGAGAGAAAGATAGAAACATCAATGATGAAAATTGTTGATTGGCTGCCTCCTTCACACCCCCTACTGGGGATTGAGCCCACAACCGGGCATGTGCCCTTGACTAGAATCAAACCTGGGACCCTTCAGTATGCAAGCTGACACTCTATCTACTGAGTCAAACCAACTAGGGCAATATATTTTCTCTTAATATGTCTCATTCTTGTTAATATTAAGAAAGGCCTGGGGAAGAGATTTTGGTTGACATCTATTAATTGAATTTTTCTTAATTTTACTATAGAAAACCATTAGTTAATATATGTAGATGGTATCCACCCAGGTGCTGAGTGAGGAATAAAATTGTGCCACTTATTATTTGGATTTGGAGATTCATTATACTTTCTGGAGAATGGATATATATTTACAATTTCTTTCCCTATTTGTTACTTAATACATAATAGTTACTATCTACATATATAAAAGCCTAATATGCAAATTGTCCTCAGGAGTTCGACTGGGAGACCGGGAGTTCGCTCGCTCGCTATGACGGGCACTGACCACTAGGGGGCGGTGCGGAATGAAGGCAGGCTCCTGCCGGAAGGCCCCATCGGCCCTGATCACTGGCCAGGCCTAAGGACCTTACCCGTGTAAAAATTTCGTGCACTGGGCCTCTAGTATAAATATATGGTGAATTGAAAAGAATTTGCAATGTAAATGGAAACAGTTTTTCTGAGGAAAACTAATTACTGACTTAACTGGTAGTTCTTTAATATGGTTTAACTTTTATATATAAACAGGGAGAATAAGTGATTGTAATGAATTTCACCCTTTAAACGAGTTTAACAAAGATCTACATACAAGATATTAAAAAGCTATTATAGTCATACTAGAGACCCGGTGCATGAAATTCATGCACTCGGGGTGGGGGGTGGGGGGGAGGGTGTCCCTCAACCATTCCTGCACCCTATCGCAGTCCAGGATGTCCGACTGACAGCTCCTGCGTTGAGCATATGCCTTCTGGTGGTCAGTGCACATCATAGTGACCTGTCATTCCGCCATTCGGTCGATTTGCATAATAGCCTTTTATTATATAGGATTGGTGCATTGGGAAATATTTCTTTTTGAAATATGGGGGTTTGGCTTAGAGATGGGAAATGAAGGCAGTAGATAAAGTACCTCTTAAGGGGAAAGTGTGAATTGTAAATTTCTCCATAGAAATTGGGGCTATGTACACTGAACATTCTTAAGAATGACCTGCATGTTGGAAGCTCTAGGTTTGCAGATTTTCTAAATTCTTTCTCAATGTGAAATGCCAATAGGAGTATTAGTACCAGAAGGCTGAGTGTATGAGCTAAAAAGTGATAAACGTACTGTGGGCAAATGTGAAATAGAGAAAGTAATACAAATTGTATTTGTAAGGAGATGATCTCAGCATGATTGGTTCAATGTAAGGAAGAGAATCTGGAGGTTACTGTAGACTATCCTCTGGAGTTATGAGCCCAATGTGCTAATGTAACAAAACAATCTGGTCATCATAGAGTAGGATTTGAAAACATCACCTAGACCTTAAACAAAAACCTGCAGTTGTGTATACATCTGAAATAATAGATGCCTTTATTTCTTTAATATATTTTTTATTGATTTTTTACAGAGAGGAAGGGAGAGGGATAGAGAGTTAGAAACATCCATGAGAGAGAAACATCGATCAGCTGCCTCCTGCACAGCCCTTACTGGGGATGTGCCCACAACTAAGGTACATGCCCTTGACCAGAATCGAACCTGGGATCCTTCAGTCCACAGACCAACACTCTATCCACTGAGCCAACCCAATCAGGGATAGATGTCTTTATTTCAAAAAAATTATACGAGACATTAAAATATAGGATATTCTTATTCCAATTATATTACAATGTAGACTCTCAGGACCCAGAAAAAGTCTCAAAGTTTGAGAGGAGTAAATCAGGAGAAAACCAGGAGTATTACTTTACCTTAGTGTAGGAAAAAGAATTGTCAAAAACCTAATAGAATAGGCTGGAAATAGGGGTTTAGTTATATAGGGGTTTATATAACTGTGACGTTATATAAATATAGTGACCTGGTGCACGGATTCATGCGCATTGAATGGAAATTAATTAGAAGGTGGCCAGTGGGGCGGGACTGGGCAAGACGGGCCTGACATGCCCTGGAACCAACCTCCGGTGGTCCCTCCCCTGGCGTCTGCAGAGTGAGCAGGGTCCCTCCGGCAGATGGGGGTCCCTCTGCCTGGCCCATGGGGATTGGGCTGAAACCGAGGGGTTTCTCTGACATCCCGAGGGGTCTTGGAGTGGGAGAGGGCACTCTGCAAAGTTGCTGTCTTATAGGATGTGGAATGCAAATGCAAGTATGCAGTAAACCAGATTTGGGGCCAACAGTGCCCCAGCAATAACATAACCCATGGCCAAAGGTGGAATCGTGTGGCCCCACGAAGAATCGGGCTGCCTCCTCTCTGGTTTCTGGGTGTGTCACCAGAGAACTGCCGCTGCCAAGTCACTGCAGCTTGGCAGTTCCTGTGTGGAGCGTCTGCCCCTTGGTGGTCAGTGCGCATCATAGCGACTGATGGATGGTTGGACACTTAGCATATTAGCCGTTTATATATATAGACGAGAGGCCCGGTGCACAAAAATTTGTGCACTCGGGGGGGAGGGGGGTCCCTAAGCCTGGCCTGTGCCCTCTCGCAGTCTGGGACCCCTTGGGAGATAACGACCTGCTGGCTTAGGCCTGTTCCCGGGTGGCAGAGGGCAGGCCCAATCCCTAGGTGCAGCCCCTGGTTGGGCTCAGAGCAGGGCCAATTGGGGAGTTGGGGCGCCTTCCCCTGTCATGCACAGAGCAGGGCAGATCGGGAGGTTGCGATGCCATCCTCAGTCACGCTCAGGGTAGGGCCGATTGGGGGGTTGGGGCACCGCCCCCTGTCACACTCAAGGCAGAGTCGATGGGGAGGTTGCAGCGCCATCCCGTGTCACGCACAGAGCAGAGCCCATCAGGGGGGTTGGGGCTCCGTACCCTGTCATGCACAGAGCAGGGCCAATCAGGGGGTTGGGGCACTGCCCCATGTCATGCACAGAGCAGGGCCCATCAGGGGGGTTGGGGCTCCGTACCCTGTCATGCATAGAGCAGGGTCAATCAGGGGGTTGGGGAGCTCCCCCCTGTCATGCACAGAGCAGGGCCGATCAGGGGGTTGAGGAGCTCCCCCTGTCACAGAGTAGGGCCGATAGAGGAGTGGGGGCACCGCCCCCTGTCACACTCAGGGCAGGGCAGATCAGGGGGTTGGGGGGCCACTATCACCCACAGAGCAGGGCTGATCAGGGGATTGAGGCGCCGCCATTCTCACACTCAGGGCAGGGCAGATGGGGAGGTTATGGCTCTACCCTGTCACACACAGAGCAGGGCCCGTGGGGGGGGGGGGGTTGGGGCGCCGCACCCTGTCACACACAGAGCAGGGCCAATCAGGGGGTTGGGGCGCTGCACCCTGTCACACACACAGCTGCAGGGCGATCAGGGGGTTGGGGAGCTCCCCCCTATCAGGCACTGAGCAGGGCTGATCATGGGGTTGGGTGCCTTCCCCTGTCATGAACAGATCAGGGCGGATAGGGAGGTTGGGCACCCCCCCCCCCCCCCCGTCACACACAGAGCCACAGGGTGATCAGGGGGTTTGGGCGCTGCCCCCTGTCACACTGATCCAGTGCGGGGAGGCCTCGCGGCTCCGCTGATCCCGGTGCTGGGAGGCATATTACCCTTTTATTATATAGGATAGAGGCCTGGTGCATGGGTGGGGCTGGCTGGTTTGCCCTGAAGGGTGTCCTGGATCAGGGTGGGGGTCCCCACTGGGGTGCCTGGCCAGCCTGGGTGAGGGGCTGAGGGCTGTTTTCAGGCCACTGAAGCTCCCAACTGCTCTTTTTCTTTTTTCTTTTTTATTCTGGGCCAGCTTTAGCTCTGGCTCCAGCTCTGAGGCCTCTGCTGCTGAAAGAAGGTATCTGGTTTGTTTGGGTTCTATAATTGAAACAATGTATAACTCCAGCTCTGAGATCCCGGGCTGGCTGAAAGCAGGTTTCTGGGGTTTTGTTTAGCTTCTATATTTGTTACAATGTTTCTTAAACTGCAAGCTCAGAGGCCGGCAAGGCAGGCGGGGAACGTTGGAGTCCTCTGTCACTGAAGCCAGCAAGCCTCATGTTAGTTTCAAGCTGCCTGGCTGCCGGCTGCCATCTTGGCTGGCAGTTAATTTGCATATCGCCCTGATTAGCCAATGGGAAGGGTAGCGGTCGTACGCTAATTACCATGTTTCTCTTTTATTAGATAGGATAATCCAGATGTTTTCCTGTCTCTTGTCCTCACCACCTACAATGTTTCCCTTTTCTCACTCTTTGATGTTAATGGGTTTCCCCGGGAGATTTTTCACCTGCACTCACAGAAAAGTCCTATTGACTACAGATGTTTATGTCCCTTTCTGTCACTAACCCCCCCTTCTAGGGCACTTCTGAGCACTGCTGCTTTCTTGGCACCACTGGGTTCCGCTGAGCTATCACTGCAAATGCACTAAAATATTCTGAGGTCCAATTTGTCAAACTTAATTGGAAAACTTAAACGTTTTCCCCTAACATTCTTAGATGGGTATCAAAAGCACTTAACCATACCCAGTTTTAGTAGTCACAACCCTTTCCGTTCTTACAGCTCCAGTGGCAAAGTGGGGACATCCCTTCAGGGATGATCTCTCCAGGGCAGATCCCTCCAGCCTGTGGTAGAGCCTCACCTCTTTCCAGGCGTGAGGTTTTGCTGCAGAGTTCATCTTCCAGTGCCAGGCGCCCTCTTCCCCTCAAGGAGTAGCCTTCTGGCGCCGGCTTGGGCTTAGCCGGGGTTCCCTCTGCTACAGTTCTAGCAAGGGGGACTGACGTCAACTTGAAGTTGGCATGAGGGGACCATCTACTCAATCTTCTCAGAAGAGTAACTTAACTCTCCTGGAAAAGGTTAAGAAAACACAAAGGACGTGAATTAAACGGAACTTTTCAAGGACAGTATTTAAATATTTTAAATGAATGAACGCGAGACAAGGACACCTCTGGGTTTGCAGATAGCTTCATTAAAGCTCTTCGGGGTAGGGAAATGCAGTGGAATCAGGAGCGGTGTGGACGGGGAGTGAAAACTTGTTCTGTAAATCTCAGGAAGAGTCAGCAGGAGAGTTTCAGGTATTCTAATTCATTGTAACCACTCCATTCACTGGGTGAGATTCCAGCTCGCGAAATACTATTCATCTGGAGAAGAGTTTGAATTTTTCTCTTCTCCTTTTCCGGCTTTCTCCAATACAGGTTGTGGTTTTGTCCCTATCCACATTTAAAGGGAAAGGCGCTTAGGAAAAGGCAAAATAGAGCGGACTTTGAGGCTGTATCTCTCGAACCCGTAAAGGGAGAGCGATAATGGATAAGGGGCGTGCAGATTCACTCCTTCCTTGCCCAATCAGGTGCACAGGAAGATGTCTTTTTACCAATAAAAATAAAGTTCGCTTTCCGGAGGCGGGAGGGTGAGCCTTGACTGCCAGTTCTCCAAAGCAACGATAGAGTAGAAGACAGAGAGTGATTAGAGGCAGGACCAACCCGGGAAAAGGGGCGGGATGGGGTGGGGGCAGCTCTGAGCGGCGGCCGGACTGGCCAGTGGAGTGCGAAAACCGCTGTTCCTGTTGTAGTGTTTTTCGCCAATCAGCAAGGTGAGGGAGTGGGCGGGGCGGGGAAGGGTGGTAAGAGCTCGCAGCACAGGCGAGCGCCCGTCGGGCTCGGGGGAGAGGGAGCAATCCGGTTAAAATCAGAAGCGGAGGGAGGTTTAACCACGGATCGGTTCCGATCGGATTATTCCTTAAAGGGGATGCGCCATTGTCAAGAGAACGGAGCCTGGGGCCCGAGGGCGGGGACCAGCGGCGCTTGAGGAGGCAGCTGCACCTGGACTGGGGACGGGTAGGTGTTGCTTGGGGGAAAGGCGCTTCATTTCACTTTCTCTTCCAGCCCCAGGGGCAGGCGCCGAGGTGCCCGCCGACCGGCGGCCCCAGCCCCGGCGGGAGACGAGGTCGCCGGCCCTCGCCTGGCTGTCCGATGGAAGCGGTGGGAGAGGCGGGCCAGGATGGCTGGCAGGCTGCTCCTCCCGAGCCAAGACTCATAACGGACACTAAGCTCAGCCCCCGTCTCAACCGAAAACCCGCCGGGTCCTCGGGGAGCGCCGCGCGCCCGGCTCCCCCGCGCGCCCGGCTCCCTTCGTGCGCGCCCCCTTCCCTTCGCGCGCCCGCCTCCCCTAGCGCGCGCCGCCTCCTCTTGGACTCCCGGAGCCGCGGGGCAGGGAGGAAGGCGGTGGTGGCGAGGCGGAGGGAGGTCGGCGGCCACTGTTTCGCCGCCCTGGCCTTGAAGGGTGGACCGAGGAGCCAACTTGGGGCGGCAGCTGGCAGCCCCGGGCGGAAGGGGTGCTGGAGACCGGCGGAGCGCGCGGAATAGCCTGCCCGGCCCAGCATTGTCCCTCTTTTCCTTTGGTCTCTCCGCCCACTGCTGGCGGTAGTTGGGAGGGGTGCGGATGCGGGCGCTGTGCCCGCGTCGCTACGGGTCGGCTGTGCACCCCCAGACCCAGAGCTTTCCGGAGCTGGAGTGGCCCAATCGACGTCGCAGACACCGCCCGAGGGCGGTTCGGGCCTGCTGAGTGTCTTTGCTGCTCTGAGCTCGCACCTTCGCCGGCTGAGCTCTTCTTGCAACTTTTCTTTGCGGATGGATGGAAGTTGTGGCTTCTGGGCGGCAGGTTCTTTGGGCGTAAGCTAGTTTCCTGCGTCCTGGAGAGGCTGATTTCTAGGGAAAAATGGTTCTTGACTGCTGTCGGTCTCCTTCCCATCCCAGTTTCATTCCTCAGCACTTTAAGTCTTTTCTCTTGTGCATTTGCAATCATCTGGGAGCATTAAACTCTCTCAGGCCAAGATAACTTGGCAAAAAAAGAAAAAGAAAGAAAGAAAAAAGGCGGGGGTGGGGGTGTGATGGAGAGGTCAAGAGTTCCCTGTAGAGCCAAACTTGCCTTAACCTTTGAACTGTGGAAAGTATCACCCCGACTTACTTGAGGTTCTTTTAGAAGGAAAAGGAAAAAAGAAAACAGAAAACCAGGTTGCCAGGGTCTATGAGGTTAGGAAGAAATAGACTTCGGATAGAAATAGTTTTCTAAAATGCATTTCTCCCTAGCAGATATCTTCTATTAATTTCTTTTTCTTCTTACAAAAGGTAAAGTTAACTTCTACTATTGAACTCATAGGCATTATTCGTAACACCAACTTTTACTATCAATAAAACAAGTATAAAAGGTTTTTTCATCTTGAGCATTAGTGCTATGCTGTACCTGTGGATACTTGCTAAAGAAATCATATTTAGAAACAGCACATTCCTTGTTAGAGACCTTATTTAGAAAAGGAATGTTTTCATAAGCATTCATTTTTGACAGTTTCTTGTACATACTTAGTAGAGCACTTGCATGTGCAAGTTGCATTCCTATAAACAAAGTAGCAAAGTAGCAGTGGGTATGTTACTCTGTAGTCTTTTTTTGCTACTCATAAAAAATAACATTCCATCCAGTCTTTTCTTCCATTCTGAGTGATTTTTGTAAAATTACTTATGTAGAAGAGTGAATTTTGTCCGAACACCTGGCCCAGTGTTGTTATTTTTTTTAAAGCAATACTAACAATTTCCCAAAGTGTTGATTAAAACACTATTTAGTAACTTTCTGAGTGATATGAAACATGACAAGTTAACAGACTCAGCAGTAACAAAGGAGACACTGCTTGGGAGAGAGGAAGGGAAAGAGATAGAAACATCATGAGAATCAACATCAGTCAACATTCATCCAGCTGCGGGCTGCCTCCTGCATGCCCCCTACTGGGATGGATCCCGAAACCCTGAGCATGTGTTGTGACCAGGAATCTGACCAGTGACCTCTTGGTGCCTGGGTCCATGCTCAACCACGGGGCCACACCAGCCAGGCGGCAGTATTATTGACTATATTCCCTATGCTGTAGGAATCCTGATATTAACTGGTATTGTTACATCTAATATCCACCTCCAACCCCACCCCTCTTAATCCTCGTCTGTGATAAGGACGGCAGGCAAGCTTGCGGGCACAATCTTCCTTTTCCCCATTACATGATAGAAAGTAGAAAACTAAAACATATTTCCAAATTTCTATCTTGGTTTACTTACCAATTTATTTAAGTAGTACAGGAGAGAATTTCTGAACTTTTATAAAAGCACATATAACGAACACATTCAGAATGAATTATCTTTGAAATATCTAGATTGTGTTTCCTGGAAAATATATTTTTCTTGTGAGCTTTTCACATTTTAAAAAACACATTGTCTTATGTATAGACATTACCAAGACATTTCTCGAGTTGTGAACTCTCTTGAGATCTTTGGTAACTAGGACTGCCTTCCATTTCTGTGCAAATTCACTGTGCCACCTAGTGCCTTCCTAGTACCTAGTAAATGTCTTAGGTCTTTGTGACAGAAAAAGATGATATTCTGTACAGGTGGCTTGAAGTACTTTTTTTTTTAATAAACACCTTTCTAAACAAGGTAAACCAGAGTACAGCAATTGGTTCAGTAACTGTGGGAAAATATATTAACTTCTTTGTTCTGTGTACAAAAATGTGATTTAATTGTTTATTGTTATAATGTCTGTCCACAGACATCTTTTGTGACAGTAATAGCTCATTGTCACAATTATTAGAACTAGGTTTAATCTGTCAACATCTGTTGAGCACCCATTTATTTAAGGAGTATTATGGGAAGATAAAGTAGAACTGGATGGCAGTCATTCCTCTCAAAGGTAGACAGTTTAATGGGAAGTTGCAAAATTAACATCCATAAGAAAAAGACTATTTCAGTGCAGTGACAAGTGCAGAGTAACCTCGACACAGGATTGATGCCAAAATGGTAAAGGAATAGCGCACTAATAGGAGAAACCTAGGTGAGGTTGGAAAGTTTTCATTGCTTTGTACAACAGATAGTCTCATCCTCCCACCCTCCCCGCCACCCTCTCCCCTTGGGTGACCATCAGCTTGTTTCCTACATCTGTGGGTCTGTTTTTGTTTGTTTTGTTTACTCATTCATTTTGTGTGTGCCTTTTAGCTTCTACACGTGAGATAGATTTTATATATTTTTAAATAAATTTAAAAATGAAGTATGTTTGGGGGTTGGCTGGGTGTATGTTCTCTGCTTGAACTATTTTTATCTGTAATAAATTAGGGGGGCAGAGCATGTGCTCTGTATTTCAACTATTGTTACCTCACCAGAGGGATCATCCCAGCTGAGATGTCATCTTGTCTGCAAGCTTTACTTCTGTTCTCCTCATCATAAGTGACTGCTCTTTCCTCTTGCTCCTGTAAAATACCCTTTTACAGCACAAGCCACGCTCTGACCTGTAGTATGGTTATGTGGGTATTTCTTCCTTAGGTTTTGGACTTTGATAAAGACCATTTACAAAAGTTAGAGGCCCTCCCTTCCCACCCCACCTTCTTGCTGTTGCCTAAAGTACTTGAGCAGTTTTATTAGACCACTAGTATTCTATAAACACTGTAAGCTGTATAGAAGTTCAAAAAAATTCTATTTGGGGTTGGTGGTGAATGTATGTTTTGTTTAGAGGGAAAAAGATCTTTATTTTCCTTACCACCAAAGTATCACATGCTCATTGAAAAATATGAGTATGAAAGAAATGTATATTTTATAAATTAAAAGTACTCCTGTGACACTGCTCTTATCACATAACCATTGGTAATGTTTTGGTGTTTATTCTTTGTTTTCCCCCCTTCTTTTTTTTTTTTTTTTTTTTTAGATAGGACTGCCTTAAACTATCATATTTGACAATTTTAATTAGTAAGTTGTATTTACTGGGAATGGAAAAAGGTAATCAATTTTTATACACTTATTTATTATTCATTTTTCCGGGCTCAGTAATTTTGTGTTGTTGTTGTTGTTTTTTTAAACTTTTCTTGAGTTATAAAGCTGCCACCAGTATGTTTGTATTCCAAAATAGACCTCATAATCATTTCAAAAGTTGATCAAAACCTGTGTCCCCGAATAGTATCTGCCTTTACCCTAAAATACATTTTGAGTATATACTCTAAGCATACTCTTTTCCCATTTCTTGATTTTTCTCATCTCTAGAGAACATTAAACTTATTTTGAAACTGCAACAGGCACTTCTCCTGGTAGCCAAAGAAGGACCGTACAGAAGGCTTTACTCTACCAGGAAGTTGCTCATAAAAAGGGAGCTACAGTTTAGGCTGATGAACTAGGTGATAAGATTCTATTGTTCAAGTGCTTCATAAGGCTGGCCCAGAGGGGAAAAAAGGGTTTCCCAAAGGTTCCTAAACAGAAATCCACGCTGCAAGCACAGCCAGGTGGCCTAATTAGCTGATTAAATCTCCATTCATTCAGCACGTTGTTGTTGAGAGTTTCACCTACTTTGTGCACCATGCCAGGCACTGAGCTCTAGACATTGAAGATGAGGTTAAGTCTATTGAAGATGAGGATAAGTCTGTCTCCACCACAAGTTATGAGCTCCTCTGAGTAGGATCCTTAAATAGACATAATGTACGTGTGGATTCAAGGCAGGAAAGCAAAGTGCCAGCTTAGGTGAGTTAGTTACTCACTCTTGTTTATTGTTCTATGTAGCTTCTTCCAAAATGTCCTAGCAAACAAACCTGGTCTTTCCTAGGGGTGGATTGTGCTCCATGGAGCCTGTTACATTAAATGTATGAGCGCTAGATTTTTTTTTTTTTTTTTTAACTCTCCTATTCCCATGATGTGGCAAAATATTTCTGGAATTTTACAAACATTGGTGTGTCTTTTTCCATGTACCCTTCAGGGATCATTCATTTCAAAGATGCCAATAGAGTATTAACACATTGTTTTAAACCTAAAATACTATAATAAATAGGTGCCTTTATCAATGTTATAAAAATAATTATTTTGAAAAATCACTTGTATTAAAATACAGTGTGAAGTATTTTTAACTTTTGCAAAATGGGCGCCCCTACATCCCCCCATGCTTGTGGCTTGATCAGTGTATTTGTGGGTAAGGGACCGGATTGTTAAGAAAGGGACCTTGTATGACTGTCAGTGATGTCACCGAGGCCAGGAAGACTAACAGACAGGTGTATCCTATGGAGTTTGACCATAATGCCCCAGTTAATGAATTTATCAAGATTTGTGAAGAGTCAGAGTTTTATTTATTTATTTTTTAATATTTTTTTTAAAAAATATATTTTATTGATTTTTTTACAGAGAGGAAGGGAGAGAGATAGAGAGTTAGAAACACCGATGAGAGAGAAACATCGATCAGCTGCCTCCCGCACATCTCCCACTGGGGACGCGCCCACAACCCAGGTACATGCCCTTGACCGGAATCGAACCTGGGACCTTTCAGTCCGCAGGCCGACGCTCTATCCACTGAGCCAAACCGGTTTCGGCCAGAGTTTTAAAATAACAGCTTTATTGAGAGATAATTTATGTACCATACAACTCATCTATTTAAAGTGTACAGTATTCAGTGGTTTTTAGTATATTCCAGAATTGTGCACCACCACCACAAACAGTTTTAGAACTTTTTCATCACCCCATCACATTCCCATCCTCCCTCCCTAGCCCGAGGCAAGCACTGATCTATATTCCATCTCTATACATTTGCCTGTTCTGGACATTTCATATACATGGAAAATTATATTTTAATGTGCCTTCCTGTATAAATTGGTCCCTCCCAATGTGTATTAACCCTAGGAGTGGAGAGGGTCTGTCATGATGTGTGTAGTGCCAACTATAAAAAGATTTTCTTTAAAAGGGAATTTATCTAAATCTTACTCTACCTAAGCCTGGAGAGTAATGGGGAAAGAGATCCCCCCCCGACCCCCCCCTTCCCCCCCGTGAATATCGTAAGACTCATTTTGGTGACACTTCTTTATATTCATTTAATCATTTGGTGAGTCTCTTCAAGTAAACAATTTATGTCTCGAGTTCTGCATACTGGACTTAAATAAAGGACAGTACTTTAAAAGAAGTGGAAAGTACTTAGTAAGTTCTAATCGTTGTTGAATACAATGTGCTGTTTACTTATTGATTCAAACTGTTGTGTTGTGCAACTCACCATTTATTTGATCAAAAATCATGCTTCCTAGGTTGATCATGATGAACTTTCGTGTGCCCTTGCACAATGCAGGTGACCTCGTAGGCACGTAAGTGCTTATTGATTGCCTGATTACTGTGACCATAGATATTTTCATCAGCTCTACTAGTCCTTATTCCTCATCTTGTAATAATAAGAGTAGCTAAATGTATTGAGTGCTTACTAAATAATGTGGTAGGTACTTACATGTACTGTCTTTTAAGGTAAAATGATACAGTTTATTTTTGAGAATTTCCTTTAATTATCTCCATGGATAATTTTACAGGCTTCTGATCATTTCTTTGTCTTTTAAAGATTATTTTGAATGGCCATTTTCTATCAAACCTGAGCCACCGCTTTCTCCAAATCTCCAGGAACTGTCAACATACGGTTTTTCACCGACTACATCCTGCTGTTGGGTGATAGCAATTGTAAGACCTATCTCTTTTTCAGAGCATCCGTACCTCAGAGAGGTTAAAGTGGTGTCAGGGACTTGAGGAAGGGATATCAGTTTTTTTTACTGACTGCAATGCAGCGTCATTTTTTAGGTCATAAAATATTTGATTGTAGCCCTGGCCTGTGTGGTTCAGTTGGTTGGACATTTTCCCATGCATCGAGGGGTTGCCGGTTCATTCCTGGTCAGGGCACATGACCCGATTGCCGGCTCCATCCCCTGGTAGGGGATGTGTAGCAGGCAGCCGGTCGATGTTTCTCTCTCTCACTGATGTTTCTCTCCCTCTTCTATTTTTTGGTATGTCTCTATTTCATGCTAATATTTAGATGTGATATAATTTAGTTCAATGCTGAAGAATGCTGGAAAGGTAATGCCGTTTTCGGTTTTGTTCTCCATTAAAAAATTGAAGATGGATTATGCTCTCTATTATACTGGTAAAAAAGAATAGCTTTGGTGGTTCGATTTATGTGTCTTTGCAGAAGACCCCCAGACATTAGTCTTCTCAGTCAGCAGTATACAGACCACCATTTGTTGGTGAAACCGTTTCTTTCTAAATCATGCCTGGTTTTTAGGGTTGACTTGCTTATTCCTTTACTGTTAGCTGTATCTCTCTCTCTTTTTTTTTTTAAATATACTTCTTAATTGATTTCAGAGAAGAGGGGAGGAATAGAGAGATAGAAACATCAATGATGAGAGAAAAACATGGATTGGCTGCCTCCTGCATGCCCCCTACTGGGGATCGAGCCCGCAACCGGGCCTGTGCCCTGACGGGCAATCAAACTGTGACCTCCTGGGTTCATAGGTTGATGCTCAACCACTGAGCCACACCAGCTGGGCAGTTGTGTCTCTTTGTTTGCTCTCATCACACCTGTCTGTGGAGGTTTCCTTGCCTTTCTAATTTAATATTTTTAGTGTGCTGTGAGACTAGCACCCATAACCACACTTGTTGAATGAATGGTGGGTAAAAATGCTAGAAGGCTCTGTGGGGAGCCAAGGGCTGTCATGTGCATGGAGCATTAGTGCTAGGTCCTTGTTATGTGGGCTTTTACTGCTTAGAGGACTCTTGCCTCTTTCCTGGTTTTGGACTATGTTTCTGATAAGTAATATTCTGGATAGCAGAAGGTGCTGTAACAGGGTGGGGTAGATGTCTAATTTCCCACGTAATGGTCCTCTTACTTCAGTCTTAAGTCTAACTCAAGTGGATGGAGAATAATTCTTTTTCGCATGCCTTGATATTCTACTTCTTGGGAGACCCTTCACAACCCCAAGTTTGTACACTAGGATACTTGCTGTAACATAGAACCTAATATAATGAATGCCATGAGCAGAAACTAGAGGCCTTAAAAAACTGTGAGGATTCATGTAAAATGCCACATGTGCCTGTCACCTAGATATTTATATTTAAACTGGATCTTTTGGCAATTAACTTATTTTATTTGAGGTAGAGTTATCGTCATAGATGCCCTTTTCTGTTTGTGTTGATGACAACTTAGACTTCTATGTCTTGTATTTAATATTCCTGGCAGTACTGAACCCTTACTATACTTTAAGTAAATACTGGTTAGGGTTTTAGTTGTAGATTTCTTTATCTGTTGGAATTCATAGAGTCATGTTTTTAGAGCGGGGTGGCCTTGGGAATAATATGCTGCAGCTCTTACATTTTGTAGCTAAGAAATGAGATTGTGACTTGTTTGAACTGTGGACAGAATTGAGTTTTGTTTTGTTTTTTATTCATAGACCAGTGTATTTCCTGTTCTAGCATATACTAATACTTACCCAAGTAAAAAGTTTAAGGGATAGATAGAATTTTAGACTCTTGTAGCCTCTATAACAGAGGTCTGCAGACATTTATGTTATACCCAGAAGTATAAAAAATTGTGTCTACATTTCTAATATGTGTAAGTTTGTTGTAAACTATATGCTACATATTAGTAGTATAAGAAGAAATGAACAAAAATGAGATAAAGATGAAAAACATTTTAGAATGCATTATTTCCATGCTTTTGATTCCACTTAAAATATTAGTGATTTTTAAGACAAGTATGATTGAATGTCATTGCTTCAATAACTTTTTATTTTGAAATAATTATATACTCGTGGGAAGTTGCAAAAATAGTACAGGGAGTCCTGTGTAACCTTCATTCAGCACCCCCTAGTTTTAATATTTTACATAACATAACATTTAACATAACGTAACATTAAACCAGGAGACTGACATTGGTACAGTACTCGTCAGTAGCTATATTCAGATTTCATGGTTTTTTAATGCACTCATTCGTGTGTGTGTGTGTGTGTGTGTGTGTGTGTGTGTGTGGTGTGTGTGGTTCTATGCAATGTGATAACATTTCATGAGTGGATTCATTTAACCACTACCACAATCAAGATATAGTACTGTTCTACCACTGCCAAGAAACATCCTTGTGTAGCTCAAGGTCACCTCCTTTCCCACCCTCCTCATCCTTATTTCCTGGCAACCACTAATTTCTTTTCATCTCTATAACTGTATCATTTTGAGAATGTTACATAAATAGAATCCTTCTGTATGTAAACTTTTGAGTCACTCAGCACATGCCCTAGAAAGCCATCCGAGTTGTCATATATATCAGTAGTTCATTTCTTTTTATTGCTGAGTGGTGTTCATTGTATGGATGTACCACAGCACACAGTTTAACTATTCACCTGTAGGAGTTTCCAATTTGGGGCTATTATGAATAAAGTCATACAGGTTTTTGTGAACAAAAGTTTTCCTTTCTCTCGGATAAATTTCCAAGAGTGCAGTTGCTGGGTTGTAGCGTAAGCATGTTTAGTTTTATAAGAAGCTGCCAGACTGTTTTCCAGAGTGGCTGTATATTCCCACTAGCAATGTATGAAAGATCCAGTTTCTCCATATGCTTGCCAGAATGTGATATTTTCACTATTTAAAAAATTTTAGTCCTTCAAATAGTTGTGTAGTGATATCTCATTGTGTTTTTAGTTTGCTTTTTCTTTTTTTTTCTTTTTTCTTTTTTATTTATTTATTTATTTGTTTTATATTTTATTGATTTTTTACAGAGAGAAAGGGAGAGAGATAGAGAATTAGAAACATCGATGAGAGAGAAACATCGATCAGCTGCCTCCTGCACATCTCCTACTGGGGATGTGCCCGCAACCCAGGTACATGCCCTTGACCGGAATCGAACCTGGGACCTTTCAGTCCGCAGGCCGACACTCTATCCACTGAGCCAAACCGGTTTCGGCTAGTTTGCTTTTTCTTAATGGGCAAACCTATTGTCTTCCTACTGAGCAAATTGGATTGTTTTTCATAGTTGAGTTTTGAGAGTTCTTTACATATCCTAGATAAAAGTCCTTGTCTGATAGATGGTAGGCAAATTTTTTTTTTTCCATCTGTGGCTTGTAAATCCGGACTTTTATAGAGCAAAAAAGTTTTAAGTTTTCATGCACCACATTTAATAATTTTTTTCTTGGATGAATTCTTGTTTTGGTGTCATGTCTATGGACTCTCCACCTAGTCCTAGGTCTCAAAGATTTTTTCCTAAAAGTTTTATAATTTTACATTTTACAGGATAATCACTTGCTTACCTTACAATTTTTGATAAAACCCTAGTATTGGTAACAGGCAGTTGTCAGTTCTACCATTTTCTTATTGCTTGCTTATATTTTGCTTTACTAATATTATCCTAATATATAAAAAGCCAGGGGCCGTCACGACCTAAATGAGCAGGCGGAGGACTGAACAGCAGGCTGCGTGGGGCGACCAGGCCAGCAGGGGGGTTAGTGAGGTACGACCAAATGACTGAACAGCAGGCTGTGTGGGGCGACCAGGCCGGCAGGGGGGGCAGTTGGGAGCGATCAGGCCAGCAGGCAGAGATGGTTAGGGGTGATCAGGCTGGCGGGGGGGGGGGGCGGCAGTTAGGGGCGATCAGGCAGGAAGGCAGGTGAGCAGTTAGGAGCCAGCTGTCCCGGATTGTGAGAGGGATGTCCGACTGCTCGGACATCCCCTGAGGGGTCCCAGATTGGAGAGAGAGTGCAGGCTGGGCTGAGGGGACCCCACTCCCCTTCACGAATTTTGTGTACCGGGCCTCTAGTGTTTAATATATTGTTTAATAGGCCTTTTTTGGGGGTAAAAATCTTTTAAAAATTCATTGGTGGGTGATAATAATTCTAGTGAGATCTGCCAGTATACTTAATTGGGCCCATGTCAGCTGCAGGATGTTGCCATATGCAGAACGTGAACAAACAAGGGAGGGCATCACAAATGGCCCCTCCAGGGTGTGAAACTGCCCCCTTTCCTTTAGGAGATACTGTGTGTGTGCATTCACTGTCACAAACAGGAACCCTTCCGAGCATTCTAAGGTAGAAGAGGCTTAATACAGGGCATTATAATTGTTACAGGGCCCAGCAGCAGGTTTTAGGGTGCGGTCCCCACAAGGGGAGCTGGAATCCAGAGTTTGTGCCGCATCTGCTGCACTCGCCTCCAGATGCCTGGAAGCTGCCGGATGGACGGAGCCATAGCTTCAGCCCAGGGTTAGGAAGTCCCACCCAGGAGCCTCTGCTGCCACTGCCCCTGCCACGCAATTCTCGTCACCCCAGAAGCCGGAGAGTGGACGTTGGAATGATGCTGTGGAGAGATCTTGTGTTTCGACAACAACCATGGTTGACCCCCAAACCACCAAAATATTGCTTTTCAAATTGCCCACAGGTGAACGGAGGTCAAGTGAGCCAATGTGTCACGTTCTGCATACGTCACACACACGCCACGAGGCTGCAAGTTGACTGACACAGGACAAGAGGGTGGTGTGGTCAGCCTCACATATGGAATATCAGTAAAGCTCAAATTTAAGATAACACATATGAATAATCTAGTATTTCTGCCCCATTGGCTTGATCACCCTGCCTCTGAAGGATGCATGTACTCCACTCTGAACATAATTTATTTTGAATGATTAAGTAATGGGAGCATAGTAGGCCTGGTATGATCTTCCCCCCCACCCCACCCCCAAATATTTAAAATGTATCTTTTATATTCCAGTTTCTGAAACCATATACTTTCCTTTATAAATATATAAAAGTATAAAATGTCACGGTTTTGGGAAACACTCATTAAATTCAGTCGACGTTATTCTTCCCTTACAGTTGGGACCGGAGTCTTCTAACACCTGCTTTCCCCAGCTTTCCCGGGAGAATAATGTAAACAAGGTGGGCTTTCTCCTAGAACTGGGCTTTGGTGCCAGAGGCTCTACAGCCAGCAGTCATCACTCCTTTGCTATCCACTTGTCAGAAATAATTAAAGTTTGTTGTGTTTTATTGCATACTTTGGATTTTATTCCTGGGTGTAGCAAATTTTGGCACAAACCCAAAAATGAGACATACAGCTATTCTTGCAAAGACTGGTTTTATATGATCTGTGTTGGGAATTGACTTAAAATTCAATAAAATCAGTTGTGTGGAAACCTTTGAGTATATGCTCATGTGCATTTTTCTAGTGAGAGGTCCGTAGCTTCGTCGGATTCTCAAAGCAGAGGCCATAATCCAGGAAATTAAAAGTGGCTGCTCTAGAGGTGTAAGTTCAATCACGAAACTTGCCAACCAATTAACACCAAGGCTTCTGCTGTTTTCACAGCCCCCTTCCTCGATATCCATTCTGTATCTCCAACCTTTTTCAGGACATAAAAAGACAATTATTGTTACCCAAGTGTTTAGGGAAGAGTCAAGGAACATCATAGATCATTATTATATGAGAAGGGATACCTGGAAATCAATTATATTGCTCCAGCAATCATTGAAAAAGGTATGTTCCCTTAGCATTGATGGGATCCTGAGAAATAATGAGCTATATGTTGATCTGAGTGCTAGAAATAGTTTCAAATATGTACAATTTAGGAAGAAATCTACTAATTTAAATTCTGTAATCATCCAAAATTGGTAAGAGGATTCAGAGATACATAAATGCATTGGATTTTCACATCCAGTATGTCACCTTTTCACATGATTTTAGCCTTGTTTCTTTTTAAAAAATATATATTTTTTTTATTGATTTCAGAGAGGAAAGGAGAGGGAGAGATAGAAACATCCATGATGAGGAAGAATCATTGATCAGCTGCCTCTTGCAGGCCCCCTACTGAGGATTGAGCCTGCAACCCAGGCACGTGCTCTGACTGGGAATCGAATCATGACCTCCTGGTTTATAGGTTGATGTTCTACCACTGAGCACACTGGCCGGGCTAACCTTGTTTCTTAACATATGCTCTCTTCTTATACACCAAAGCCTAAATGGAATGTAGCATGGAGAGTAGAGATTTAAAAACCTTTCTTTAAACAGAATCATGCCCAGAGATCTCAGAAAGTAATGAGAGGAGAGATGGTTTTGGTTGAATTAGGTGGCAAGAAAAGCCTTATTTTGTTTTACAGTTTTCTTCAAAACACTCACGCGCACGCACATACACACGTACGTACATGTGCACATGCACACACATAACAAAGGGCTTAGCAATAGGCCAGTGCAGGCTGTGCTATCTGAATCCTGGTTGTACTGGTTCAGTTCCACAAACACTTAGGATAGTATCTCCTGTAAGTCTGGATTACGTTACCTGAAATCTCTAGAGGTGCCATGGGTAGCCTCAGAGTCCTCATGTTTAAAATAAGTAAAAGATGATTTCCCTCATGGGATTGCAAGGATTAAATAAAAAGAGCTAAGAAAGTGAAACATAGGATAGTGTTTGTGGCAGGCAGAATGATGGCCTCCCCAAAGGTTCCACAGCTTACTCCACGGAACCTGTGCATCCTGTGTCACATTGCAAGCGTGTGGTTGCAGGTGGAATTAAGATGGCTAATCAGCTGACTTTAAAACAGGGAGAGAAGCCTGGGTTACCACCTGGGCCTAATGTAATCTCAAGGGTCTTTAAAAGAACCACCAGGTGGGAGGGTCAGGACCAGAGAGAGAGTTGATTGGCCTCATGAGAAGGAATGGACCAGTCGTTGCTGGCTTTGGAGACAGGGCGGGCCCTGAGCCTCTGTAAGCCCATAAAGGCAAGAAAAGGGATTCTCCATAGAGCTTCCAGAAAGGAATGCAGGTCTGCCGACACTTTGATTTTATCCCGGTGAGAACTGTGTTGGACTTTGACTTCCAGTACTGTAAGATGATAAATTTGTGTTGTGTTGTGCCACGAAGTTTGTGGTAGTTTGTCACCAGGGCAACAGGAAACTGATCCAGTACTTTCTGAACACCTATGGGAAGCTAAACAAGCATTCTCTTTCTCAGTTAACACAACCTGCTGTTTCTAACCCCTGTCTACTCTGTACCTCGCTTTCCCCTTTCAGAAAGAAAGATGTCCTTTACTGGTCGCTTCACCTGAGCCCCTAATCGTACTCTCCCCACATTTTCCTTCACCTTCCGTATCTTCATTTCTTTCCTGCCTCTCTGCCGACTACCTGGACATCTGCACAGGCTGCCTCATCCTGGGGAATCCTGCTTTCCCATTGAGTTACCACGCCAGGATCGCCCTGAAGAAACAGAGGATCCCACAGTGTCTTCAGATTTATTAGATAATTTTCACTTTAAATTCTTTATAGGTTTATAAATATTATGTGAAAGTACATGAATTAGCTTTTTATAAGCACTAGACTATGTTGGTTGTGATGAAGTTAGAAAAGAAGGAGAGGTCTCTTCTCCACAAGATTCCACTGCAGACAATAAGAAAATGATCAGTTAACAAGTAGTAAATGCAAGCATCAGATGACTGGGTGTCAAGGTGAGTAGTAGGCAGTAGTAGAGAGAGACTTTTAAACTGAACAACCTGTGAAGGCTTTTTAGAAGAGATTTTTGGACTAGGAATAGGTTCTTAAAGGAATTAGGGAAATGGGTTTCAATAAAATAATTTGTTATTAGAAACACAAAACTTCTTAAAGTTTACTAGTTTAATTATTTTTTTTTTCCTATTGAACTTTATATGGTTGAGAGACTTGTAGAATTTTAAAAACCTTTTAACTAACAGTAAATTGACAACACATTTGTCTTGGTGATCTGAAGTATAACACGTGAGATATCTATTCCCTGTTTTGCCTTTTGTGCTTCATATTTTTCATTGTATTGTACTTTAATGTTGCTAAGATTTCAAACTATGATTTGAAACCTTGTATAATCTAATCTGAGTTCATTATTTTATGTGCTAAATCATTGATTATGATTACAATTTTAAAGGAAAGTATTACATGGCCTCAGTAATGACAGTGTTAGACTAACCCTACTTCTTTTTAGATATGACTATTAGGCTGGGTTAAGAGAATTCAAAAGATACAGTGTAACTGGATTTTAGCCACATATTTTATAACAGTTTTCTCTGGTAACAATGGGGAAAATGTGGGCTGATGACCATAAAATTAGGTGAAAATATGATTGGTTGAGTAGCACCTCCAAAAATTAATGAAAAATGAATTGATGACAACTGGAGAAAAATTTCTAATCAGATACTGAAGGTCACTGTCCATATTTTTGTAATGATGTAAAAGAAAACATTGATAGTATGCTTATCAAGTTTTTGGATGAAATGAAAAATTTAAGGTTAACTTTTGAAAATAATATCTGTGACTGAAATGGTGGGCCAAGGCTAACATGATAACTTAATGGAGTTTGGGTGTATGGGGTTCAGAAAACAGCTGTGTAATTATAGGGCAATGTGGTTGAATCCAAACAACTTAGGTATTTTAATTACTCTAATAAACTCAATCTATAATAATAAAAGCATAATATGCTAATTAGACTGGACATCCATTCGGACGACCTTCCGGACGAAGCCAAAGCTGGGGCTGTGAGGGAAGCCTGGGTCCTGGATGCCTCCTGGCAGCTGGAGGGAGGCAGGTACCAGCAGCTGGGGGAAGGAAGGCCTACTCTTGCATGAATTTCATGCATTGGGCCTCTATGTAATGTGGCTACCAGAAAGTCTTTATAGAATCATAGTCTGGTGTAATAGGAGGAGGAGCTTCAGAAGAGGAAAGGTGTTAGTCTTTACTTCTTTCTGCAACTGCTAGACTGCATCTGGGGTACTGGGTTACGTTCTGGATGTCAAATTTGAAAATGAGTCAGGAAACAAAATAGGTATTGGTAAGGATGTGGAGAAATTAGAATCCTTATATAAGTTGCTGGTAGGAATGTGGAGTGATGCTACTGCTGTGGAAAACATTTTGGTGGGACCTCAAACAGTTAAACCTAGAATTACAATATGACCCAAATATTCCACATTTATGTATGTACCCAAAAGAATTGAAAACAGGTATTCAAACAAATACTTGTACATGAATATTCACAGCAGTTTTACATTAGCCAAATTACATAGCAGTTTACATTAGCCAAAAGGTAGAAACAGCGCAAACGTACATCAACTGATGAATGGATAACCAAAAGCTGGTATTATATCCAGACATAAAAATGAACGCAGTACTGATAAATGCTACAAAGTGTGTGAACCTCAAAAACATGATGCTAAATGAAGGAAGCTGAACACAAAGGATCACATATTGTATGATTTCGTTATAGGAAATATTCAGGTCAGGTAAATCCATGGAGACGTGAATCCGATTAGTGACTGCCAGGGGCATGGGGAAGGGGGAGTGACTGCTTAACAGGTCCAGGTTTCCTTTTGGGGTGCTGAAAATGCTTTGGGATTATAGAGATGTTGGTTGCAAATCATTAGGAATATACTAAACTGTACATTTTTAAATGGTTAATTTTTGTATTATGTGGATTTTATCTAAATTGAGAAAGCATCAGTATATACAAGTCAGTTGACTAGCATCGAGGGTCCAGAAATAAACCCTATGATATATATATATTTTTTACATAGGTGATAAGATAGTACAACAGGGAAAATATAGTCTTGTCAGCCAGTGGTGCTGAGACAACTGGAGATCCACATGCAAAAGAAGGAATTTGAAGCCCTCCTCCCACAATCCACAAAAATTAACTAAAAATAGATCATAGACCTAAATGTCATAGCTAAAATGATAACATTCTTAGAAGAAAATAAGAGTAAATCTTACTACCCTGGGTAAGGCAAAGCCTTCTTAGATATACTCCTAAAGGCACAAGCACCAAAATATAAAGTAGATAAATTGGACTTCATCCAAATAAAACTTTTGTGCCTCAGAGGACACCAGGGAGAAAGTGAAAAAGCAACCCATGAAAATGGGAGAATATATTTGTAAATTGTATCTAATAAGGGATGTTTATCTAGGATATACAGTGTTTGGCAAAAGTAGGTTTACGGTTGTTAGAACGGAAAATCATACAATAATTAAAAAATAATACAAAAATAAACTCTGGTTCTAGCTGGTATTGCTAAGCGGTTAGAGCACCGCCCAGTGTATGGAAGGGTCACGGGTTCGATTCTGGGTTAAGGGCAAGTACCTGGGTTGTAGGTTCAATCCTGGGGCACATGAGGGAGGCAACCCGTAGATGTGTCTCTCACATTGATGTTTCTTTCCTTCCTTCTTCCCTCCCTCCTCTCTCTCTCTCTCTCTCTCTCTCTCTCTCTCTCTCTCTCTCCTTTCACCCCTCCCCCCTCCCTTCCTTCCAATCTCTTTTTTTTTTTTTAAAAAAAAAAGGAAAAAATACTCTCGGGTGAGAATTACCAAAACACACACACACACACACACACACACACACACACACACACAGCAACAGAAATAAGGTCTGTAAACCTACTTTTGCCCCACCCTGTATAAAGAACTCTTACAACTCAAAAAGACAAATAGCCTAATTAAAATGATGAATAAACTGGTGAATTTCATGGTATGTGAGTTATACCTCATGAAAACTTAAAAACGAGTCAAGTGGAATCTGTTCAGAGGAGGTTTTTTTGTCTTACAGGACTCAGAATTGGAATCCTAGCCTTTTTGCTGCGTCTCTTCTCCCTTTCACCTTCCCCCACTGCCCCTCCCGACTTCTGTCGGCTGTACCCTTTATCCTGAGCCGGTTGAAAACCGTTGCGTTCTGTCCGGTAGCCTTACTGAAGTCTTTGGTGCTTTGTTTTGATGTCGTCCCTGTGCTTTTTGATTATCGTGCACATATTCCTAGCAGAGCTGAGTCGGGAGCTACGGTGACATTTCCTCCCACACACCCGTGTCGGGGCGCCACGCCAATCGAAGGGTGATGTTCCTGGTATCAAAGACAAATGAGGGCTCTTTTCCTGTCATCCATCAGTTGCTCAAAGTCATGTCCTACATATATTATTCACATTTGAACCATGACTTCCTTGAATAGCTCTTTGGTTTTTCCTGTGTATTATTTTGATTGTCTTTGGCAGCATTTTACAGAATGTCCAGCCACAGGTGACACACGTGCTTGTCCTGACCTTTCTCTTGTGGCCAGTGGCTGCTTAGCTCCAAGCATCCTTCCCTTCCTACGGGGAGAAGGGGATTGAATGGGTGGCTGCTGCTTTTTTTTTAATCTTCCTCGTTTTAAAACGTGTGAAAATTTTTAAAACTTATAAAAAAAAAACTTGTGAGAAACCTTATCTAAATTTCACCTAGACTCATTAGTGATAAACATTTTGCTATGTTTGTCTTCTCCTTTCTTTATCTTTGGCTACGTTTCTAGATCTACACTTAATACTTTTATTTTGGTGAATCTTTTGAGAGAAAGTTGTAGGGATCATGAGTTTTTAACTGTAACGATTTCCCCACATATCACCTAAGAAAAGGACTCTCTCGTGATCACGGAGCAATGATTAAGTTCAGGAAATTAGTTGCCACAGGTTGAGTTCTTTGGGAAGCAGATGCTGAACCAGAATTAGGATTGCGTGAAACTAAAAGAAAGAGGCAGACCTGGGCAGGTGGGGCTGTCGGTTGTGGTGACACCTGTCCGCCAGCACAAGGAGCAGATCTGGCGCCCAGCTGGTCATTTGAGGAGTTCTGTGCTGGGCAGAAACGGCTTCTCCTGTACTTTGCCTTTCTCGGTTAGGTGCTGGGAGCTATCCAGAGAATAGCGAAACCCTCTTTTGAAAGCAGAAGTCAACTCCGATGAAGCTAACTGCCTAGCCATCCTCTTCACACCTGGCAGTGAGTCTTTTGGATGTGAGTGGTGCATCTCTATGTCTGCCACAATACCAGTATCTAATATACAGTCCATATTCAAGTTCACCAGTTGCCCAGTAACTCCCTACAAAAGGCATCTCCCTCTCTCTCTCTCTCTCTCTCTCTCTCTCTCTCTCTCTCTCTCGGAGGAAAATCTTTCAAAGAGCTCCCCAGATGACTTTCCTGTGTCTCTTTGGCCTGAACTGAATTGCTTGTCCCCAGCAGGACAGGAGCAGCTGCCCAGGCCAGTGGCTGGCAAAGGAGAATGGGATTTCCAGGCTTAGTGTCCACCTGTGGTAATTCACCCCGTGGGCCTGGGAATGGGCTTCTTCTCTCATCATATGCTTCTCACCTCATAACCTTAGAACGAAAGAAAAAAAATTAGGTTCCTCTAGCAATAAGGGAGGGAAGCTGTGGGCAGCGTTCTGCTGGAGTTTTCTGTTACATATCTTTTCTCTACTGAGAGAGAAACATCACATTCCTGTCATGAAGCCAGCTTTTCAGTTATTCTGCCTTTTGAACAGAACCCGTTCCTTTCTTCCTTTCATGGAGCTCACTAATTTTCTGTGGTAATAGGATGAGTTATTGTCTAGTCCTGCCGCGCAGCTGCCATCCTGGGAGTCCTTTTTCATTTCACTCTTGGATCGCTTCCACTGCCTCTTGTGTTCTCACATCTACTCTATTAGGTTTCCATACTCGTTTGCTAGAGATCCTCCAGGAATATGTCCTCATATGTCTGATAATGTCTCTATTCTACCTTTTCACTTGATTGAGCATTTGGATATAAGAGTCTAAGACAAAATTCTTTCACTCTGGAAAAAATTTTGAGACTGTTCTGCTACACTTGAGTGTTTTCTGGTGTTAGTCAGATTCTTCCTGTTTTTTTCCCCCCCTCAAATCACTCAGAATCTTTCGGTTGTTGTGAAATTTCACAGGATTTGTCTAGATGTCTCATCTTCATGGAACAGAGTGTAGGTCGCTTCCATGCCTTTATCTCCTGGCCCCTGTCTTACTTTGTACCTGGACTTTATTACTGATCGCACTTCTCTTACTCTGGTGATTTTTAACATGGATAATGGATGGCTCACCCAGTACCTCTGGCAGACACTGCACCTGTTAGTCATCCCTCTCTTTTCTGGCTAGTAGGAGCCCACTTTGGTTCAGGTTACATAGCGCTCATGTGCTTCATGGGCTCCCCCTCTTCAGCCCAAAGCCAGCGATTTGTGAATGGTGCTTGGCCTAATGTCACTTGTGTTTTTCCCATTCCTCTTGCCAGTGATTGGTTTAGGCATAGTGACTCATGAGGGAAGTCTGCTGGGACTCAGGTTTTCTTCCATTGGTGAAGCTATATCTTCTCTTTTGGATGTTGTCATGTGAGCTCATGACTCTCGGAGTTGCTGCGGCCATCTTGGGTCATTGAGGAGAGAGTGAGATGATGAATGACCTTCAGCTCAGAATTATCTAAAATTGAACTCCCGATAGTCTTCCCTCCCCCCAATTTTTCACTCCATCTTTCCAGTTGCAAAGGCCAGAAATCTTGGCATTATCCCTAACTTTACTCTTTCTGTCACATCCCACATTCTGCTTATTGGGAGATTGTGTGAGCTCCCCTTCAAATTGTATTTATAATCTGACTATTTTTTTCCCCTATTTATACCATGACCATCCTTGTCTAAGCCACTACCATGTCTTGCCTGGGTTATGCAATAGAGCAGTGCCTACCCAGGAATTTTCTTAGTGCTCAACTAGACAGACCAGGATTGCTCTAGGCCACATGACACATCAGATTCACTTGAGGATATGGGACAGGAACCACAGCTCACCAGCAGGGAAGCATCCTGTGTTCTCCTTGGTGAGGGTCCTTGCAGCAGTCCACAGAGAGAAGAGCAGAACTGTTCTCTGTGTCTCTCCTCTCTTTCCAGGTGAAGCTTAGGTGTGAGTAAGGAGGCTCACGAGTGGGTATGCAGCAAACCTGGCTTACGGGGCCCGTGTTCGACAGGAGCCATTCATTGCCTTGTCTAACAACCCATGAGCCTAGCTCCCAGGACCCCTACAAGGTACACCCCCAATTGTAGGAGTCACTACACTAAGCCCAACGTTCCAGCCACTCACCAGGTATTGATAGTTCCTCGCAGTCCCAAGCAATTTACCAGCGGGTCATTTTTACCATAAACCATGTTGCCTAGTAACACAGCTGACATTCTGCCTGTATGGTTTCCTGGGAAACAGAGCTAGAAGGTTAACTGAATTCAAAACCAGCTTCTCATGCTGCAAGACAAGGGTTTTACTAACACCTCAGCCACAAATAGCTGCCTACGGAGAGCTCCCTGTACAGTAGCCAGAGTGTCCTTTTCCACACGTATGACAGCCATGCTAGTCTTCGGCAAACCCTGCAGTGGCTCCCCGCTCACGACAGCACATTTGTCTGCTGGCCCTACCTCAGTTGGTCCCTCGTCACCTCTTTCCGTTTTCCTGCATTGCCCTTGCTTGTCAGCTCTCATCCCCCTTGTTCTTGCCAGGCGTTTTTCCTTCATTGTGTTGGCTCTTCCCCATGGCTGGAACATGCTTACGCCCGACATCCATTTGGCTGACTCTTCAAATCTTTGCTCCTCCCCGCTCCTCCCATAGCGTTATACTCCCATGATTTACTTATTACATATACTGTTTATTGTCTCCCACTGTTAGCATGTAAGCTACAAGAGGGCAAGATTCTTCATCAGCTTAAAATTATTTTGAATTTTTCTTGAGATTTCGTCTTTGACTATGTGTAATTTAGAAGTATGCTGTTTAATCTCCAAGTATTTTGCGATTTTCCAGTTAACTTTCTGTCATTGATTTCTAGTTCAATACCAAAATGGTTTCTGTTTTCTTAAATTTGTTAAGGTGTATTTTATAGCCCACAATGTGTTCTGTTTTGGTGAATGTTCCAGGTGAATGTGAGACGAATGTGTCTTCTGCTCTTGTTGAAGGAAGTAGTCTAGGTATGTCAGTTATATCCAGCTGATTGTTGGTGTTGTGGCGTTCAACTACGTATGTCCGTAATTGATTTTCTGCATGCTGAATCTGCCCATTTCTGATAGAGGGGTGTTGATGTCTCCAACTATAATAATAGTGGATTCATCTATTTTTCCTTGCACTTTATCAGATTTGTCTCACATATTTTGATGCTCTGTTGTTAGACATAAACACATTGAGGATTGTTATGTTTTGGAGAATAGACTCCTTTATTATTATGTAACTGGCTGCTAGCTGGGGCCTTCCTTCATTCTGTGTCACCCCCCGGTGGTCAGCGCACGTCAAAGCGAGCGATCGAACGCCCGGTCTCCCGGTTGAACTCCCAAGGGGACACTTTGCATGTTAGGAATATATATTCCTCTTTATCCCTAATTACTTTCTTTGCTTTAAGTTTGCTCTTTGTGAAATTAATATAGCTACTCCATTTTTTTTTCTTTTTAAATTCTTACCTGAAGATACACTCAGCTGATTCTAGAAGGGAGGAGGGAAGGAGGGACAGAAGGAGGAGTCTTTGTCTTTTAATTGGTGCATTTTAGACTGTTGATGTTCCAGTCAGTTGTTACTGTGGTTGGATTAATAGCTACCATATTTGTTACTGATTCTATTGTCACCCTTGTTCTTTTTTTGTCTTATTTTTTCTGCCTTTTATGGTTTTAATTTGAGCATTTTATATAATTACTAGAGGCCCGGTGCACAAAAATTTGTGCACTTGGGGGGAGGGGGGATCCCTCAGCCCGGCCTGTGACCTCTCGCAGTCTGGGACCCATCGGGAGATAACAACCTGCTGGCTTAGGCCTGCTCCCGGGTGGCAGAGGGCAGGCCCAATCCCTAGGTGCAGCCCCTGGTCGGGCTCAGAGCAGGGCCGATTGGGGAGTTGGGGCGCCGCCCCCTGTCATGCACAGAGTAGGGCGGATTGGGAGGTTGCGATGCCACCCTCAGTCACGCTCAGGGTAGGGCCGATTGGGGGGTTGGGGCTCCGTACCCTGTCACGCACAGAGCAGGGTCAATCAGGGGGTTGGGGAGCTCCCCCCTGTCACGCACAGAGCAGGGCCCATCAGGGGGTTGGGGAGCTCCCCCCTGTCACGCACAGAGCAGGGCCCCTCAGGGGGTTGAGGAGCTCCCCCCTGTCACTCACAGAGTAGGGCTGATAGGGGAGTTGGGGCACCGCCCGCTGTCACACACAGAGCAGGGCTGATTGGGAGGTTATGGCTCTACCCCGTCACACACAGAGCAGGGCCCGTGGGGGGGTGGGTGTTGGGGCGCTGCACCCTGTCACACACAGAGCAGGGCCGATCAGGGGGTTGGGGTGCCGCACCCTGTCACACACAGAGCCGCAGGGTGATCAGGGGGTTGGGGAGCTCCCCCCTGTCAGGCACAGAGCAGGGCTGATCAGGGGGTTGGGGCGCCTTCCCCTGTCACAAACAGAGCAGGGCGGATAGGGAGGTTGTGGCTCCCCCCTGTCACACACAGAGCCGCAGGGCGATCAGGGGGTTTGGGCGCTGCCCACTGTCACGCTGATCCCGGTGCCGGGAGGCCTCGCAGCTCCGCTGATCCTGGTGCTGGGAGGCATATTACCCTTTTACTATATAGGATAGAGGCCTGGTGCACGGGTGGGTGCCGGCTGGTTTGCCCTGAAGGGTGTCCTGGATCAGGGTGGGGGTCACGCTTGGGTGCCTGGCCAGCCTGGATGAGGGGATGATGGCTATTTGCAGCTGGTCACACACCCTTCAGGGTGGGGTTCCCCACTGGGGTGCCTGGCCAGTCTGGGTGAGGGGCTGAGGGCTGTTTTCAGGCTGGCGGTGACTGAAGCTCCCAACTGCTCCTTTTTTTCTTTTTTCTTTTTTTATTCTGGGCCAGCTTTAGCTCTGGCTCCAGCTCTGAGGCCTCTGCTGCTGAAAATAGGTATCTGTTTTGTTTGGCTTCTATAATCAAAACACTGTATCAACTCCAGCTCTGAGATCCGGCTGGCTGAAAGCAGGTTTCTGGGGTTTTGTTTAGCTTCTATATTTGTAACAATGTTTCAAACTGCAAGCTCAGAGGCCGGCAAGGCAGGCAGGGAACATTGGAGTCCTCCTTCACTGAAGCAAGCAAGCCTCATATTCGCTTCCAGCTGCCTGGCTGGCGGCCGCCATCTTGGCTGGCAGTTAATTTGCATATCGCCCTGATTAGCCAATGGAAAGGGTAGCGGACGTATGGCTAATTTCCATGTTTCTCTTTTATTAGATAGGATGTTTTATCTTCTTACGTAGTTTATCAGTTTCACTTTTTTTTTTTTTAAATATATTTTATTGAGTTTTTACAGAGAGGAAGGGAGAGAGATAGAGTTAGAAACATCGATGAGAGAGAAACATCGATCAGCTGCCTCCTGCACATCTCCCACCGGGGATGTGCCCGCAACCCAGGTACATGCCCTTGACCGGAATCGAACCTGGGACCCTTCAGTCCGCAGGCTGACGCTCTATCCACTGAGCCAAACTGGTTTCGGCAGTTTCACTTTTTAAAAGTTGTTTTTAGTCATTGCCCTAAAGTTTGCAATATTCATTCACAACTAATTTAAGTTCACTTTTAAATTATACTGTTTCATGGGTTCTGTGGTTACCTTCAAGTCCTCCCTCTCTTCTTTTTCCTTGAATCATTGCTGACCTTCATTTCACAAGCATATATCTATATACATACACACGCACAAGCATATATAAGTGAATACATTGCTGCTATTATATTGAACAAACTGTTAACCTGTCAGATCAATTAAGAATAAGTGAAATAAAGTTTTTATATTCCCTTATTTCTTCTTCAGTGCTCTTCCTTTCTTTATGTAGGTTAATGGGTCTATTGGCAACTAATTCCCTAAGTTTTGTTTGAGAAAGTCTTTATTTCTTCTTCACTTTTGAACATGATTTTTTCCTGTCAACATTGTAAATATTTCACTCCACTCTTTTCTTGCGTGCATAGTTTCTTAGGAAAAGTTACGTGTAATTCTTATCTTTGCTCTTCTATAGGTTAAGTATAAGTAAGGTGAGTTTTCCCCTCCCTGCTAGCTTTCAGGATTTTTTCTTTATCTTTGATATTCTATAGTTTGAGTATGATATGCCTGGTTGCAGGGTATTTTTTAAAAAAATATATTTTATTGATTTTTTACAGAGAGGAAGGAGAGGGATAGAGAGATAGAAACATCTATGAGGGAGAAACATCGATCAGCTGCCTCCTACACACCTCCTACTGGGGATGTGCCCGCAACCAAGGTACATGCCCTTGACCGGAATTGAACCCGGGACCTTTCAGTCTGCAGGCCGATGCTCTATCCACTGAGCCAAACCAGCTAGGGCTATTTTGGTTTTTATTTTGGTTTTTTGTGTGGTTTTTTTGTTTGTTTGTTTTGTTTTTGCTGCATTTATCCTTCTTAGTGTTCTCTGAGTTTCCTGGATATGTGGTTTGGTATCTTACGTTAATTTGAGAAAATTCTCATTCATTATTGTTTTAAATATTTCTTCTGTTCCTTTTTGTGGTATTCGCATTATGTATATGTTACATCTTTGTAGTTGTCCCACGGTTCTTGGGTATTCTGTTCTGTTTTTCCCTTTTATTCAGTCTTTTTTTCTCTTTGCTTTACAGTTTTTTATTCTGTTTCTTTTCAAGTTTCTGTTGAGAGATCTTTAAGTTCAGAGATTCTTTATTCAGCTGTGCTCAGTTTAGTGATAAGCCCTTCAAGGGGATTTCTCGTTTCTATTCGATGTTTTTGTTTGTATTTTCATTGATTTCAGAGAGGAAGAGAGAGAGAGAGAGAGAGAGAGAGAGAGAGAGAGAGAGAGAGAAACATCAATGATGAGAGAACATCACTGGCTGCCTCCTGCACGCCCCACACTGGGGATGGAGCCCACAACCAGGGCATTCACCCTGACCGGAATCGAACTGTGACCTCCTGGTTCATAGGTCGACACTCAACCACTGAGCCACGTTGGTTGGGTGTTTTGATTTGTAGTGTTTCTTTTAATTCATAGAATTTCCATCTCTCTGCTTATATTTCCCATCTTTTCTTGCATGCTGTCTACCTTTTCCATTGGAGCCCTTTGCATATATTTGAATTTCCAGTTGATAATTCCAGCATTCTTGCCATTTTCAGTCTGATTCTGATGCTTGTTTTGTCCAAATCGTGTTATTGTATTTTTTGCCTTTTATTATGCATTGTAATTATTTCTTAATAATAGCCAGACTTGATGTGCTGCTTTTGAGTGAAAGGAACTGCTATAAAAAGGTCTTCAGTGTTGTGGTGGTACAGTATGTGGGAGAGGAAGTGATCTGTAGTCCTACGATTAGGTCTCAGGCTTTAGTGAGCCTGCCTGTGCCTCTAGACCAGCAATTTTCATCTATTTTCATCTCATGGCACACATAAACGAATTACTAAAATTCCGTGGCACACCAAAAAATACATTTTTTGCCTACCTGGCAAAAAAATCAGTCTGCCTTTCCTCCCCTAAATGGAATGGTTGATTTTTTGAAGGCATAATCTATTAATTAAGATCCTCTATTTCTATGGTTATAATCCATTTCTCATTATAATGCCATATTTCTCTTTTTCTGTCTCGGGAGCTTCTTTCCACTTATCAGATTTGCTGGATTTGTTGAATTTTAATCAGTTTTTTTTGGAATTTTCAAATGCTAATTAAGTTATATTAACTTATATGCTACAATGTAAAAAATGTCCAAGTGTTCAGTGCTTAAAGCACAAAGATTTATTTCTCACTTAATGTCCAGTCCATGCCTTTTAGGCAGATTGCCTTCTGTGTACAAGCTTAGCATTGCACATGTAGATCCACACCTGCCTCTAGGATTGCTGAGACGGTGGGAGAGAGGTACAGAGCCCAGCACAGAGGTCAAATGCTTCTGTAGGAAGTATAGATATCACTTCTACTCACATCTTATTGGCCAAAACAAGTCACATGACCACAACAAACTTGAAGAGGGAGAAGGAAAGTCTAATCCTCCATTATGCCCGGAAGGAAATGGAAACTGGGTAAGGTCATTAATATCCTTTATATCTTTCTGTATTTATTTTTTTGATTAGCTGATTGTATTTTTTTTTTTTTTTTTTTGTGAGAGACTCTAAGTTTCTAATCCTCATTGTGGACACTCCTTTGGTAAGCCTGATTACCACTCCTCCTCATCCCCTCCACCCCCCCAAAAGAGTGAATAGCTTAGAACAGAGGTTCTCAACCTGTGGGTCGCGACCCCTTTGGCGGTCGAACGACCCTTTCACAGGGGTCGCCTAAGACCATCCTGCATATCAGATAGTTCCATTACGATTCATAACAGTAGCAACATTACAGTTATGAAGTAGCAATGAAAATAATTTTATGGTTGGGTCACAACATGAGCAACTGTATTTAAAGGGCCAGAAGGTTGAGAACCACTGGCTTAGAAAAGCAAAAGGTTTGTGCCTTTCACACCTTGGGTTAGAAGTTAGCCAAGATCATTTTCTTTGGAATTCAAAAAATTTTGGTCAGTTCTCTGTATCTGCCGATTGCTTAAGGTTGTAGATTTTTTCATATATCATTATTCTGTAGATAAATGGCACAGATTCTATCCCAGCCTGGCATGATATTTTATTCTCTCTTCCTCTTCTCTCAAATCATAGTCAGAGTTTG
The DNA here is from genome assembly GCF_964212035.1 of Myotis nattereri. Classification (NCBI taxonomy): domain Eukaryota; kingdom Metazoa; phylum Chordata; class Mammalia; order Chiroptera; family Vespertilionidae; genus Myotis; species Myotis nattereri. The sequence continues at coordinate 200,624,777 of NC_138075.1, forward strand.
TTGAAGATTGTAGTTAGTATTTAGCCCAGTGAATATGATGGAGGGAGGGATGGAGCATGGGCCATTTTTCTTCTGGGATGCACCTAAGCAGAGTGGATGGGGAAGCAGGCTCTCAGAGCAGATAATGAATGGTTGATATAATGGCAGGTTGCTTCTCCTTCCCTATTGTTACCACCTTAAAATATCTTTGTGGAAACTTAGAATTTCAGGTGTGGGGTGAGACCCTTTTCTAATTTCTAATGTTGCTTGAGTTTTCCTGTGTTAAGTCATCTTGGGATATTGGAACAGGGAGCTAGTAAAATACATAACTTTAGGTTTTCATCTGAGTATCATTCCTTCTTTGAAGCTTGTTTTGATGTAGGTTGATTCAGATATATTAGCAGGGAAGAAAGGAAATGTTTGAAACCTTTGTTTTCTGGGAACATTAGGTTATATCTCAAAATGGATTTAAGGGTATGCAAATATATTGGGCTTATTTGTTGAAGACAAGAAGTTCGCCTTTCTTCCTCTGTTATCCTGCACTCTTATCTTCTCTAACAGCTGTAAAGTGGAAATTTGTGAAGTCGTTAATATTCATTTGGTTGAATAAGATGTTTGAAAGTCTATATATTGACTTTTTTTTTAGCGCATGTCATTTATTTTCATTGGCATCATTTATTTAATCAACAAATGTTTATTGTGTGCCTGTGAGCCTGGAGATTATAAACATTAAACAAGACAGTCTCTGCCCTCCTGGAGTTTGCCTTTTAATTGGGTAGACAAAATTAAACAAATATTGGATGATAAACTCTATGATGAAAAACTAAGTGTAGCTAGAGTGTGATGCGTGGCAATTATTTCAGCTAGGGTGGTGGGGAGGGCCTCTTTGGGGAAGTAACATTTTGCAGTCATCTGAACGAAGGGAGGAAACAAAATCATGCTCTAGGGGAAGAACTTTCCAGGCGAAGGGATTATAGGTGCACCCACCCTTCATCCCCCCAGTATGGGAATAAGCTTCTTGAACTTGAAGAATAGTGGGAAAGTTGGTGTGGCTAGAATAGAGGTAAGGAAAGGTTAGAAAGGCGGGGGATATTTTTTCTGCATTTGATGGGAAACTACTGGAAGATTTCCGAGCATGGGAGGAAAGAATAAATGTATATTCCAAAATGGTCATTCTGGTTACTGTGTGGAAATTGGGGAACGAGTAGACGCAGAAATATCAGTTAAGAGGCTACTTGAATTGTTTGGGCCAGAGATGATGATGGCTGGGAGCAGTGGACGGGAGAGAAGTGGTCTGAAAATACAGTTGACAGAACTTGCTGACGGGTTAGATGTGAGGGTGTGAAGTAAAGGAATGAATAAAAGCGACGGCCAGATTTTTGGCCTGAACAACTAGAGAAATGATGGCATTATTTACTGAGGTGCAATGCCAGGGGTAGGTGTAGATTTAGGAGAACCTATTGAGAGTTGCGTTTGAGACCTATTAGATGTCCAAATGGATAGTCGAATCGGTGGGGTTAGTGCTCAGGAGAGGGAGAGAGAGCACAGAGACACCATCTATCTGCCGACAGATCCCAAATTTGAAGTTAAGGCCTTGAGACTGGGTAAGGTCCCTTAGAGGAAAGTGTCAGCGGAGAAGACAGCCAGGAGCTGAGCCCGGGCTCTTTCACGTTCTGAGTTGGGAAGAAGGCAGAGGAAGAGCAGCCAGCTCACGAGGAAGCGGAAGGAAACCGGGAGAGCATGGCTCTTTGCTGTCCAAGGGAACAGGGACTCTCAAAAAGGGGAGCGGAATGCTGCTGTAAAGTCGAGTTAGATGGGGACTGATACTGACCGTTGGATTTCATGCGACGCCGAGGCCATTAGTGACACTGACAAGCGGCCCTGTGAAGGGGTGGAAGTAGAAAGCCTTGGAGTTGGATAGAGGTGAGAATGGGATTGAGGGAAGGTGGTGAAATACTGAATAGCGACAACTGTGTGGAGCACTTTTATTATAAAGGGGAGCAGAGAAGTGCACCAGTCACTGGCAGGGGTTTTGTTGCCAAGAGAGGTAGAAGGCAAGTATGTGGGGATTCAGGCTCCCCTCTACCCCCCCCCCCCCCCCCCCCCCCCACTCCACACACACACCTTCCTTCCCCTCCACAATGCCAAGCAATTCTCAGACACTCTCCCTGCAGCATGTGTTCACCAACCGGAAGCTTTTCGGACCCTGTCCATTTGGGTTTTTATGGATGAGTCATTACATAGGCATGATAGAGACATCATTGACCATTGGCAAGTGATCAGCTTTCAGCTGCCCCTCCCCTTAAAGGTGGGTGGGACTGAAAGTTCCCACCGGCTAAACCAGGGGTTCTCAACCTGTGGGTCGCGACCCCTTTGGGGGTCGAATGACCCTTTCACAGGGGTCACCTAAGACCATCGGAAAACACATATATAATTACATATTGTTTTTGTGATTAATCACTCTGCTTTAATTATGTTCAATTTGTAACAATGAAAATATATCCTGCATATCAGATTTTTACATTACGATTCATAAGCAGTAGCATAATTACAGTTATGAAGTAGCAACGAAAATAATTTTA